>NC_064648.1:177501118-177810683 GCF_023864345.2 Schistocerca serialis cubense
TGGTCTCCCTCTACGATTTTTACCCTCCACGCTGCCCTCCAATGCTAAATTTGTGATCCCTTGATGCCTCAAAACATGTCCTACCAACCGATCCCTACTTCTAGTCAAGTTGTGCCACAAACTTCTCTTCTCCCCAATCCTATTCAGTACCTCCTCATTAGTTACGTGATCTGCCCACCTTATCTTCAGCATTCTTCTGTAGCACCACATTTCGAAAGCTTCTATTCTCTTCTTGTCCAAACTAGTTATCGTCCATGTTTCACTTCCATACATGGTTACACTCCATACAAATACTTTCAGCAACGACTTCCTGACACTTAAATCTATACTCGATGTTAACAAATTTCTCTTCTTCAGAAACGCTTTCCTTGCCATTGCCAGTCTACATTTTATATCCTCTCTACTTCGACCATCATCAGTTATTTTACTCCCTAAATAGCAAAACTCCTTTACTACTTTAAGTGTCTCATTTCCTAATCTAATTCCCTCAGCATCACCCGATTTAATTTGACTACATTCCTTTATCCTCGTTTTGCTTTTGTTGATGTTACGTGATATTGCAGCGAAAGTAATAAAAAAGAAGTGTAACATAAATTGTGAGTGCTGATTATTTTTTTACATCACCATTGTCCTGCAAAAGTGTAATCTTCAAGAATGGATTGTGAAGAGCATCTACAAAACTTTTGAATATCGCAGAATAAAACCTAGACCTCTTTGCATCCGAGCGTCGAATCATCACCACCTAGATTTTCGACGATTGAGCCATGATTTTACAACGAGACCAGCGTGGGAATTACGAAAAGATGAGTGCATAGTTTATTCATTTTTACGTGAAATGACTTTATTAACTGTGCTCTAATAACACCTGCCACATAATAACTTTGTTGTTGCCCGAAAATGCAGTGTTTGACCTTTTGTTGTGGTAGGGTTGTTAGAAGTTGCAAAGGTATATTTAGATATACCGAAACCGTGATCAAGGATTTCAATAAATCTTTATCCTGCAACTGTCTGGCTGTTATCATTTCCCGTAAAGATTTTGAACAGTTGCTGCTTCAGCCGTGTTTAAAATTATGAAGTAGTTCTAAACAACTCGTTACCGGTCTCGCCGATGTCCAGGCTTTGGTATGGAGCACAGAGGGGGGGGAGTTTTTTCAGTGCCGAATTCGTGGCGAGACGGTAGCGCCAGGGCAAAGTGTTTGACACATCGGGTTCTCCCGTGGAGACACCGCAGCACATCCGCGGAGACAGAGAGAGAGAGAGAGAGAGAGATTGGAACGCGCTCGAAGGCGCTACGGAGAAACAGATTAGAGGGGAGGTTTGAGGGAGGTTGGAAAGGGGGGAGGGGATGGGAGGGAGACACACACAGTGGTGCCAGAGAAGGCTCTCGTGGAAGGGGGGGAGAGAGGGAGAGAGAGAGACAGAGACAGCCAGAGAGAAATACCCCGCGCCCGCCGCCCGACCACCACACAGCTAGAGAGAAAGGCCGAGCCGAGAGTTTGGCCCGCACCTGGTGGGGGAGGTTATAAGAGCGGCTGCAACCCGGCGCCCACTTTCAGTCTTTCGTCGATCGCCACCGTAAGAGGACGCCGCGAGAAATGAACAAGGCCGTGTTGGCGTGAGTACCCCACAAGCGCTGCCATCCTGCTCTCTACCTCTGGCTCTGCAGCTATTCCTGTCTCTGTTTCAAAGTACTTGTTTACTTGCTTGTGTTTTTTTTGGCATTCGCTCCTGTTGTCTGTCCAGCCGCATTACAAGATTACTCCAGATCTTGCTTATTTTGCACACGAGGTCTCGCGAACAATAGCAACAGGTGAACAGGTAGTTGACGTCTTCCTATATGTCGCTAAGGAGTTCCACACTGCAGCAATTCGTCGAGCGCTGACCATAACACATCACCTAGCTTTCCAGTTACCTGATTTATTTTTTTAATTTTGATTTTTTTGTTTTTGCTTTTTTTTGTTTTTAAGTGTTCAACAATTTTTACGTTTCGCTCGTCTTGACCATGCGGCTATCGATGTATTACAAGATTTCTCAAGCTTCGAAACTCACTTTATTTCATTCGTGCTCAAAATGTTGCAAAGATTTAGTCGTCCTAGACTGCCCCGTTAGGTGTTGGACACAGTACCATATCGTTGACAAGTCACTCAGATAACGGAGTGTACTATCTTCGTAAATATGAGATTCACTTGTTATTGGTACAACAGAAACCAGTACGTATTACTGGAGGCGACGAATGTTCCACAGATGCGAAAGTTGCACACCGTATGTGCTCCTAGAAAGCGAAATATGATCTCTAAAGTTATAAATGTGCGTAATCGAGCTTTCTTTTTTTTTCTCGTACTGTCCATGCGGGCGCCTACGTATTACAAGATTTCTCAAGCTTCGAAACTCATTTTGTTTTCATTCGTGCAGAAACTGTTGCAAAGATTCTGTCCTTCCAGACCGCCGTTAGATGCTGGACACAGTACCATATAGTTGACAAGCCACTCAGATACGGGGTGTACTATCTTCGTAAATATGAGATTCACTTGTCATTTGTACAACAGAAACCAGTACGTATTACTGGAGGCGACGAATGTTCCACAGATGTGAAATTTACACACTGTATGTGCTCCTAGAAAGCTAAATATGATCTCTAAAGTTATAAATGTACATAATCGAGCTATCTTAGCTATCTTTTTTTTTCGTATTGACCATCCTGCTGCCTACGTATTACAAGATTTCTCAGGTTTCGAAACTCATCTTGTTTTCATTCGTGCACAAAATGTTGCAAAGGTTGAGTCCTCCTAGACTGCCGTTAGGTGTTGGACAATATACTACATCGCTGACAAGCCACTCAGATACGGAGTGTACTATCTTCGTAAATATGAATTCACTTGTTCTTAGTAAGACAGAAACCAGTACGTATTACTGGAGGCGACGAATGTTCCACAGATGTGAAATTTACACACTGTATGTGCTCCTAGAAATCGTAATATGATCTCTATAAAGTTATAAATGTGCATAATCCAGCTATCTTTTTTTTCGTACTGTCCATGCGGGTGCCTACGTATTACAAGATTTCTCAAGCTTCGAAACTCACTTAGCTTTCATTCGTATACAAGATGTCGCACAGATCCAGTCTTCTTAGATTTCCGTTAGAACACTGTACCACATCGTTGACAAGTAACCGAGATACAGAACATACGGAGTATCTTCGTAAATATGAGATTTATTTTTTATTTGTATAGTAGAAACCAGTAGGTGCTACTGGACGGTGAATGCTTCGGAGATGCGAAAATAACCCACCGTATGTGGCCCTACGAAGTGTAATATGATCTCTAATGTTGTAAATGTAGAGTTATCTTTTTTTTCGTATTGGCCATGCAACTGTCCACGTGTTACGAGATTTCTCAAGAAGTGAACACACATCTTACACCTTGCTTGGTTCGTAGACAATACCGATGGGGATGTAGAGGTGGATCCCACCTCGCTAGATTTCCGAAATGCAACCGACAGCGTACCACAGAGTCCATCATTGACCATGATGGAACCATATGGAGAGCATCTGTAATATAGGAGATCAACTGGATGAATATTTTTAATGTGCAGCGCGAAAGTTCTACAGTATCAAAAGTAACGTCCTAACAGAAACTCTAATGCTGTTAATATGCATAAACGAGCTATCTTTTATGGAGAACTTTTACACTTTTTTTGGTCTTTGCTGGTTCTGACTGTGAACCGCTGTACGTATTACAAAACTTCTCAACCTTTCTTCATTCATATCCCGTATCTCGCAAAGAATAATTGCAGCGAACAAGTACCATTTGTCACTATACCGCATCATCGACTATTAAGATATCACTATATGAAGTATCTAATGTTGTCAATGTACATAATCAGATAGGACACCGTTAGAAATGAACAAGTCTGTTTTGGCGAGAGTAGGCCAAAATCGACTGATACCTCTCCATTGATAGGTACCTTTGCAAAAGTTTTCCTTTTTTTTAAGTATAAGAGGCGATTAAAAACGTTTTAGGGAGCTGCTGCAGTGTATATGCAACATAGCTCGACTCCGATGCCGGTATATAAGCACCGACGTGTTAGCAAGGAATAAGTGTGGGATTCGTGTGCGGTAAATAGGGAAACATGTACTGTGGCGACGCTATTACGAAATGCATCAAAACAGGATCAACGTGATTTTGTTTTTTCTGCCGACACTCATCGGGGAATGTGTGTCCGCCACTGGGGAACGGTACTGCGCAGTGCTGGAGAAATTACGGCGTGCAATTGAGGTGAAACGTCTAGGAAATGCTCACAGCGATTTTGCCTGATTGGCACACCCAGTGTGGAATGTACGGCCTCCGAAAGGAAACTTTTTCGTGACAAAGAAATAAAAATACCTACAGCCGTCTTTATGATTTTATTTTGTCGCTACCAGTTTCAACGCTTCAGTGCGTCGTCTTCAGGCATGTGAGCACCCCAACCACCAACTGTATGGTGGCCCCTTTATATTTATTCACTTATTTTTCGCATTTGGTCGTAATGGTTCGACGCCACATAGCATTAGCCATATACGGGCCATTTCACTGCCTTTTAACTCCATCTACATTTTAGTGTGAAGACTTTTTCGCTTAACCCAGCTCCAATGGGAACTTTTTTTTTTCAGTGGGTTTCATTTGGCTGGCTGAAGTGGCCGTGCGGTTCTACGCGCTACAGTCTGGAACCGAGCGACCGCTACAGCCGCAGGTTCGAATCCTGCCTCGGGCATGGATGTGTGTGATATCCTTAGGTTAGTTACGTTTAAGTAGTTCTAAGTTCTAGGAGACCGATGACCTCAGAAGTTAAGTCGCATAGTGCTCAGAGCCATTTGAACCATTTTGAACCCAACACCCCCAATTCCTTAAGAATTCTAATCATGAATGAAACAGTTTCAGATGTCTGATTACTTTACAAATAAGTTAATGTGTTAAAAATTCGGCATCAAGTGGGTAAACTATTAAAATTTTAGAAAACACTTGACAGTATTTTTCAAAGTTTGTTGGAAGACGGGAAGTGCTGTCACTATCCAACACTGGATGAGTGTAGTCTGGGTTCAAAATGGTTCAAATGGCTCTTAGCACTATGGGACTTAACATCTGTGGTAATGAGTCCCCTAGAACTTAGAACTACTTAAACCTGACTAACCTAGGGACATGACACACATCCATGCCCGAGGCAGGACTCGAACCTGCGACCGTAGCGGTCACGCGGGTCCAGACTGAAGCGCCTAGAACCGCACGGCCACACCGGCCGGCGTAGTCTTGGTATTTGCGCTCATCGCGTGATCGGTATTAATTATTGTAGCTGGGACTGTGAAGTCATACAGAACTTTTTGAAGGCCATCATCTTTACGCCACTGACTGCTATAGGTTTTTACTACACTATTGCAGTTTTGGCCTTACGCCATTATCAAGTGATATTATGGCTTTAAGCTTACATTGCGTTGACGTGGTTTAAAGCCATAATATCATTTGATAATGGCCTAAGGCCGCAATTCCAGTAGTGTAATAAAAATATGGCGTAAAGATGGTGTCCTTCAAAAAAGGTATTAAGTAATTGAGATATCATTCCATCGGTAATTGATCTCCAACATAAGCATGAGATGCGACTCCCATGGTTTCGAATACATCGTCGGATTAGTTCTGGCACGTGAGCACACAGCCTCCGAACGTCACCTTGAGGAAGTTTTTACCATGCCTGAGAGACGTGCTGTGTGATTTGGTGACGACTGTTGACTCGAGATTCGTATGGTAGTGTAGGCTCTCCCATCGCATTCCAGACGTGGTCTGTGGGCGACAGATTACGTGATCACGCATGCCGCTGTCTGTGGTGTGGAGTGCGATGTGGAGTCTTGCGTTATCCTGCTGGAGTATGCCGTTTGGTAGCCCGCTTATGAAGAGAATGATAGCAAGGTTTAATATTCTTGCCACATACTGGCGAGCATTCAACCTCCCTTCAATGACTATCAAATCAGTCCTGTTGTCATATACAATAGTATTGTGTGTGTGTGTGTGTGTGTGTGTGTGTGTGTGTGTGTGTAGTGCATAGTAACGCCCATATAACGCTCCTGTGCAGTACTACCGAAGTTAGTTTTGCACTTCACGATTTCCTCCCATCAACAACATGTGTTCAGTCGTGTTCGAAAGGAGTTCCAGAACACAAGCTCCTGAGTCGGTTTGTCATTATGCAGGATGCTGAATTGTACCATTTGCCTCCCATTAGTAGCAAACTGAGCACAGTTCGGTTATGACTTCTCTCTCGTGCTCTGCCTAAAAAAGTTTACTGACACTCATGGAAGGACATTTGCTACCACTGGGATGGATTTTCACATGTGACGTAACAGAGTTGAAGAAATCCCGTATATGTAAGCATTGTGTTGGCCAAGTAGCTCTCCACGCCATATTGCGAAATTTCTTTCTTTCGGTCATCATCAGTCATACCTCTAAAAGCATCACTTGCACCCAGAATGTGTACAAAGTGATCCAGAACTCCACTGACAAAGTTTCGGAGGTGGTGGTATGGAGCGAAACAAGAAAAAATGCCTGACAAACATGGGCTCTAAAACCCACATCTTAAGAGCTATACATCCGTGTTTATCTCTGCTACAGTCAGACAGGTGTCTTCTACGGCAAGCTCTTTGCTTTCCATGTTTTGAGGGGCGGTAGTATGGAGCAAAACGAGAAAACACGGGGCTTTAAAGTGCATACCTTAAGAGATACGAGCACTTCTTTAGCAGATGTGTTCTGCAGGGTACAGATGAACAAATGCTCATGACCCTTAGGGTATGCACTTTAGAGCCCATGTTTTCTTGTCTTGGTCCATACTACCGCCCCTCATACTACGGAGAGCAACGAGTTTTCACTGGGAGAGATGTGTGTGATGGTAGCGAAGGTAAACAAGTGCTTGTATCTCTGAAGGCATGCATTTTCGTGACAGTGTGTTGAGATTTCTTTCTGGTTTTAGTCCATACCACCACGTATAAAAGAGTGTAGGTGGAGTTCTGACTCGTCTTTATACATATATATATATATATATATATATATATATATATATATATATATATATATATATATATGTATGTGTGTGTGTGTATGACAACTAGCACAGTGGTGGGTGTACATATTGAGGTACCACATATTAAAATATTTGCGCATATATATATATATATATATATATGGGTTTATGTGCAGATATTTTTGTATGTGGTATCTTAATATGTACACACATCACTGTGCTAGTTGTTTTTCTCTTGAGTTGAACATCCTTCCCACAAAAAGGTCCCTAACTTTACAACCTGATGTTTTCTGCATGGCCATAGCTGCACACTAACTGCAGGTTGACTACACCTGTCAGTATACACCAACCGTTTTGCGTCCACACTTCAACCATGTGACCCACTGTCCAGGGGAGTAAAAAAAAATTAATGGGTCGCTCTTGCCACAAGTATTTGTACTACCCAACCTAAAAACATATGACTTGTAATGGCTATAATTACTAGGCTGAAAATAAAGTAAGTATTGGTGTAATGTTCTGTGGTCACCGATGGAAATACTTGCACTTATACCCGTTATATATATATATATATATATAAAGTTTATCACTAACCTAATGTCTGCTATTACTTATAGTATTCTATTGCTTGTCCTCATTACACTGTTCATTATACTACACAGATCCTGCATTTTTGCTTCACTTTCACTGAGGATAACAATGTCATCTGTGAATCTTTTTACTGATATTCTTTCACCCTGAACGTTAACCCCACTGTGGAACTTTTCTTTTACTTCTATCACTGCTTCTCCTGTATTCAGATTGAATAGTAGTGGCGAAAGACAGCATCACTGTCTCATTTCCTTTTTAGTCTGAAGACTTCGTTCTTGGTCTTTCCTCATGGTTCTTGCACATGTATTACATTATCCGTCTTTTCTTATAACATGCTGCTATTTTTGTGGAAATTTCTAACATCTTGCACAATTTAACTTTGTCAAACGCCTTTTCTAGATAGACAAATCCGACGAAAGTGTCTTGATTTTTCTGGAGTTTTACTTCCATTATCAAGCCAACGTCATAACTTGCCCTCTGGTACCTTCACCATTCTTAGCGGCAAACGTTTCGTCATCTAGTAAATGATCAATTTCCCTTCATGTTTCTCTGTGTATCATTCTTCGATTCTTTGTGTACCATTCTTCTTAGCAACTTGTATGCATGGGCCATTAATCTGATGCTGCTATAGTTTTTGCACTTACCTGCCTTTGTTATCCTCGGGATTGTGTGGATGAAATATTTTCCGAAGGTAATCTCATACTAACTGCATTATCTTTACTCGCCTTTCTCATTTATGTTAGCATCTCCAGCACCGTTCTGCCTCGCTCACAATACGCATACACTCTCTGATCTTCTAAACCTGGCGAGGTATGTTGTCAACACAAGTTGAAGGCAAAGACCGACCAAAATGTCAAAAGTTTCGCCTTTTTTCCCCTAAACATTCAGCTCGGCCCCACTACACGCTTAACGAGCCATTCAATGCAGATTGCAGTTGCCTTATTATGTACGACACCTGCTGGATACTCGGCTTGTGGCGAATGAGGTGCACACCTGTTGCGTCGAACTCCAGACTGCCGCAGAAGAAGAAATCGACCTTTTGAAACTGACAGAGGGGACCTTACAGGATTTCAGGGTCAATGCACGGACATCGAAAGCAGTTCTCAAAACAACTAGAAAAAATCGGCACTGAAGATTAGAATATTTTCGAACATGGTGAACTACAAGGCATTTGTAAATTGTTAATGTGGTCGCTGGTAATTAACTGTGTAGTGTAAGACAAGATTCATAAACGGGAAGTCCGCAGTTCAGCTCTCAACAGCGTCAACTTCTTTTAACTATCGCTTAAATTCCCAATACAGTAACAAACAGAGGTGTTAACTAAAAAAATACTGAATCACAACTTTTTAAAAAATAACGGCTTCTTATTTTCAATTACTAACCATCTGAAGATAAATTTAAATATCATAGAGACATGCACAGTAATTTATTGTTAAAAGAAAAACGCTTGTACACATCAATAATACTGTTTAATCACTAGAAGGAAAAGAGGTATTTTATTTTGTATTAGACGTTGCGTATTTTACTCAGTACATTTTAATGCATCGCCAATACAGGCATTTCCATGCTGTCAGTAATGAAAAATAGAAAAATGTCCTTATGGAAAAATTATGATTCAGTATTTGATAATTAACATTCCTATTTGTTAGTAAAAGTGAATTTAAATAAAAGTAAAAAAATTGTGTTATCGGGATTCCGACTAACGACTTTACCATTACAACACTATGGCGCTACGATCACATCTATACCCCCCAAGCAACTTCGGAGTCTGGCGGTGGGTACTTTTGTCACTCCCCCCCCCCCCCCCTCGCTCCCTTTTCTGTTCCTGGCCCGAATGGTTCGCAAGAACAACAATAGCTAGGCTAGCAAACTCCAGTGTGGGATTAAATGTTTCTAAGTCTTACCACCATCTTGCGGTAAGCAAAATATACGTAGGAGCAAACAATATGTAGGCTGACTCTTCCAGGAATGCACGCTCTCAGAACTTTAACAATAAACCACTCAATAATGCAGATGCCTCTCATGCAGCGTCTGCAACACTGCGACGAAACGTGCTGCTCTTCTTTGTATGTTTAGCTGTTCTCTTACTTTCCACACATTTTATTTTACATGTTTTTGTTTTCTTTCTGCCAACTTTAAATTTCTTTCCTTCTACTAATATCTTTTCCTAACTTTCATCCAACATTCAAATTATTCACTAGTCCCTCACAGAAATGACGCGTATAAATTTCACTCTCAACCAGAAAAGTCATTCGGCTACCCCCAAGTGACCCGTCCCCATCCAACGCATCAAAATAGCTCAAAGGTTGGAAATACCAAACGTATCGATACATTGTTATTAACTTCTTCTGCTAAGGCAATATGTGGGCTCACCTCCTGAATACATAGCTGCTTTAATCAACGCATTGCTCTCGTGCACACAATCCTGATTCCAAGGTAGTCCAGGTGGACGCCGACAAACAGACCTTGAAATTTCTCATCCATGGCCAAGAGGTTCGGCTGCTCTGAATTCTGCCCGTTGGATCACAAGTCGAAAGTCACCGGTTTACTGCGTCCCGCCCAACTACTAGGTAATTTAAAAACCATGTGATATGTTTCCATTATCGCACACACGAAGCCTACGTCATAAGCTATACTACGATGATTCGGTGAAAATATTAGGAAAGTGCATTAAAGTACTAAAATAGGTTAAGAGAATTTCTAGATTACAAGAAAACAGAGATTTTTTTTAAAAAAAACTGACGTTTTAAATTTGAAAGACTTATCCTTAGCCGGCAGGAGTGGCCAAGCGGTTAAAGGCGCTACAGTCTGGAACCGCGCGACTGCTACGGTCGCAGGTTCGAATCCTGCCTCGGGCATGGATGTTTGCGATGTCCTTAGGTTAGTCAGGTTTAAGTAGTTCTAAGTTCTAGGGGACTGATGACCTCAGATGTTAAGTCCCATAGTGCTCAGAGCAATTTGAACCATTTGAACTTATCCTTAAATGCGTATGGATATTTGTTGTTGTGGTATTCAGTCCTGAGACTGGTTTGATGCAGCTCTCCATGCTACTCTATCCTGTGCAAGCTTCTTCATCTCCCAGTACCTACTGCAACCTACATCCTTCAGAACCTGCTTAGTGTATTCATCTCTTGGTCTCCCTCTACGACTTTCACCCTCCACAATTGCCTCCAGCACTAACATGGTGATCCCCTGATGCCTCAGAACATGTCCTACCAACCGGTCCCTTCTTCTAGTCAACTTGTACCACAAATTCCTCTTCTCCCCAATTCTATTTAGTACCTCCTCATTAGTTACGCATTGCACTCACCTAACCTTCAGTATTCTTCAGTAGCGCCACATTTCGAAAGCTTCTATTCTCTTTTTGTCTAAACTGTTTATCATTCATGTTTTACTTCCTTACATGGCTACACTGCACACTACTTTCAGAAAAGATTTCCTCATACTTAAATCTACATTCGATGTTAACAGATTTCTCTTCTCCAGAAATGCTTTTCTTGCCATTGTCATTTTACATTTTAGATCGTCTCTACTTCCACCATCATCAGTTATTTTACTGTCCAAACAGCAAACCTCATGTACCAGCTTAAGCATCTCATTTCCTAATCTAATTCCTGCAGCATCACCTGATTTACTTCGATTAAATTCCATGACTCTTTGCTTTACTTTTGTTACTGTTCATTTTATATTCTCCTTTGAAGTATTGTCCATTCTGTTCAACTGTTCTTCCAAGTCCTTTGATGTCTCTGACAAAACTACAACGTCATCACCAAACGCCAAAGTTTTTAGTTCTTTCCCCTGTACCTAAATTCCATCTCGAAATGTTTCTTCGGTTTCCTTTACTGCTTGCACAATGTACACATTGAATAACATCGGGGATAGGCTACAACCCTGTCGCGCTCCCTTCTCAACCACTGCTTCCCTTTCATGCCACTCGACTCTTATATCTACCGTCTGTTTTCTGTATAAGTTGTACATAAACTCTCGCACCCCTGTATTTTACCTCTGCGTAATTCCAAAGAGTGTATTCCAGTCAACACTGTCAAAAGCTTTCTCCAAATCTACAAAAGCCAGAAACGTAGGTTTTAGCGATTGAGACTCTGTGACTATTCTTTTTCAGCTAACGTTTATTGCGCTTAGGGATTATAAGCGCAAGAAAGGCTAGGGCAGTCGTTCGGTCTGTTTGATTCACTCAGTACACGGGCGTAATGCGACAGGGAGAAACACATTAAACCAAGATACTCCACGACGCAACACTGGTGCAAAGCCAGCTCGACATTCCAATTTTTAATATTTACAGTGTATCTATAGGTAGATGAGTCAACGGCCTTGCTGCAATGGTAACGCTGTTGCCGTCAGATCAGCGATGTTAAGCGCTGTTGAGCTTGGCTAGTACGCGGATGGGTGACCGCTGTTGGCAAGCGGGTTGCACTCAGCCTTTATGAGGCAAAACTGAGGAACTGCTTGATTGAGAAGTAGCGGCTCCGACCTCGTAAACTGACATACGGCCGGGAGAGCGGTGTGCTGACCACATGACCCTCCAAATCCGCATCCAGTGACGTCTATCGCTTATGATGACACGGCGGTCGGTCGTCACCATTAGCCCTTTAAGGCCTGTTCGGACGGTGTTCGTTTCTGTTTAGCGTATATTCAGAAAGACAGTTCTTTTTTGTTCTACTACAGTGGTTCCTTAACAGGCGATAATTACCCCCTGATGGGTAAAACGTAATTTTCTGAGGGGTAAAAACAAGAGGTCCAGTTGTCTTCCAGTCACGAAACTACATTGTTTTTAAAAGATCACTACGATTTTTTACTATTTCGTAGGAGTTTAAGACAGATTACATAAATTATCAATCATTACATTTTTTTTATTTCAGAACTAGCATTAGAACGTGGGACTGTGTGGCGGACGTTACAGCGTGTGAAACGAGTGTATGAACATCTTCCTCACATAGTCCACCTCAACACACATACTTTCTACTTCGTACCATGCATCTGTAACAGAAAAAACTAGAACATGCATATCACGCGTGTTTAAAATATCCCATAAAAATGCCTTGTGCGAGTTGTAGGCAGTTCTAGCAACTTTGCGGCAATAAACGAACTAATTCATAGCACAACACAACAGCAACGTTGAAATGCTTATTACACTGTCGTAGGGCCTTCACAATAGTATTAGGGGGCAGTCATCAGATACAAAGCAATGGCAGTACGCAGCCTTCTAATTTTCGCGATTTCGGAACTAAGTAGTTCAGCAGCCAAGTGAATTACAAATGACAAGAATAGCGCAGACTTTTGCGTTTGGTTAATTTTGGATAGGGTGCCGTGGTAAGGGCGAAGCAGATCTCATTAGGGAGAGAAATGATGCAGAGAAACCTCGTTTTGTAACGAATGTCCGCTTTCAACGTCTTTCCTGAGGAGGATTTGCATGTTGCAACTGAGAACTGCTTCATCATTCGATAAAAGAAGATTGTTAGAAATAAGCGGTACCAAATGTCACATTGGATCGGAGCTTAATAAAACACCTACAAAAACGAAATATAGTTTATCTTTCATCATTTTAAAAAATAAAAGTGTTAGGAGAAAATTGTTTTCATTCAAAAATTAATTAGCGCTAATGTTGATTCGAGGGACATGAAAGGGAAGCAGTGGTTGGGAAACGAGTGAGACAGGGTTGTAGCCTCTCCCCGATGTTATTCAATCTGTATATTGAGCAAGCAGTAAAGGAAACAAAAGAAAAATTCGGAGTAGGTACTAAAATCCATGGAGAAGAAATAAAAACTTTGAGGTTCGCCGATGACATTGTAATTCTGTCAGAGACAGCAAAGGACTTGGAAGAGCAGTTAAACGGAATGGACAGTGTCTTGAAAGGAGGATATAAGATGAACATCAATAAGAGCAAAACGAGGATAATGGAATGTAGTCGAATTAAGTCGGGTGATGCTCAGGGAATTAGATTAGGAAATGAGACACTTAAAGTAGTGAAGGAGTTTTGCTATTTAGGGAGTAAAATAACTGATGATGGTCGAAGTAGAGAGGACACAAAATGTAGACTGGCAATGGCAAGGAAATCGTTTCTGAAGAAGAGAAATTTGTTAACATCGAGTATAGATTTAAGTGTCAGGAAGTCGTTTCTGAAAGTATTTGTATGGAGTGTAGCCATGTATGGAAGTGAAACATGGACGATAAATAGTTTGGACAAGAAGAGAATAGAAGCTTTCGAAATGTGGTGCTACAGAAGAATGCTGAAGATAAGGTGGGTAGATCACGTAACTAATGAGAAGGTATTGAATAGGATTGGGGAGAAGAGAAGTTTGTGGCACAAGTTGACTAGAAGAAGGGATCGGTTGGTAGGACATGTTCTGAGGCATCAAGGGATCACAAATTTAGCATTGGAGGGCAGCATGGAGGGTAAAAATCGTAGGGGGAGACCAAGAGATGAATACTCTAAGCAGATTCAGAAGGATGTAGGCTGCAGTAGGTACTGGGAGATGAAGAAGCTTGCACAGGATAGAGTAGCATGGAGAGCTGCATCAAACCAGTCTCAGGACTGAAGACCACAACAACAACAACAACAACCCGTTCTAAATCATATTATTTTTATTTCTTGTGTTGCTTGGTGAGACGAACGAAGACTCTATGCAGCTGCGATATTTTTAACTTGTACCGGTAATTCTGTCTAAAATCTTGCAAGACTCTGCCCTACTTCACAGCTTCGTGCGTGAGTAACCCGTATCACAAAATGTTGGCAGAACAGTCACAGCTACGATTTATCGTGTGATCGTTGCAGGCTCCTGGCTGTATACGGAGAATGACTGATCAGCGGATTCATAATTGCCGTACCTCTTACGACGCACAAAGCCTCTGCGACTTACGTTCCAAGATAATGAAAAAAATAAAAATAAAAAGCACACAATCCGCAATTCTACCTACGTAACGGCGGGGATATGGCGAAACATAACTAACGTATTCACAAGTATTTCCACACGGCGCTGATTTCTCGTTCGTTACGTAACTATCGATTCCAGCCGCTGTCGATGTCTATGCTCGGGCGCAGAACTAGCAACAACGCGCTGCGAGCGAGGGGTGTTTTGTGTGGCGCCGGTCTAATGGGCCGCCACTTGGACGGTCGTCTAATCGATCCTGCCTTTTCGGCCGCCCGGGACTTCGTCAGCTTTCTCGTCGCCGTGGGAGGGAAAGTTTCCTGGCCAGGAAAAGCGGACGCCCCGCTCTACGGAGAGACAGACTTTATAGTTGGCTTTTTCCCTTCCTTTCTTGTCCTCTCGGCTGCGTAACTCTTAGTACAAAGGGCCACCGGTGGACAGTCGTAAATTTTTCTCGCTTCTCCACATGGAGTGAAATAATCCGTTTACGTCAGTCAGCAACCGTGATAATGCCTCGTGAATAGTGGTCAATACAATTTTGGAGCCCAGTTCTCCCTTGTATAAGAAGGTCGAAACGCCAGAATGTTCTAGTGAAATTCAGAAAGAAATGTAGGTATTGACAACTTGTCCTCAACCAAGCAAATGTGACGTAGGACTAAGAACATTTCAGCATACGGTTAGCGATCACCACTGTAAACAATCTACATCTACGTCAATATTCGGATGCCACCTAACAGTGCGTGCCGTAAAACCCTCTTTCCTTGTTCCAATCGCAAATCGCGCGTAGAAATAACATTGTTGCTGAACCTCCACCTAGGTCTAATTTATTGAATTACTTCGATACAGCCACTCATGAGACTGAAGTAATATGCTATCTGATCTTCACACACAAAACACGTATTACCCAATATATAAACCAGTTTTGTCAAAAGTGAATGCGAGAACATTTGTGTAATAGGTTAATTTACTACCAATTAGCATGACTTTTTCACCTGATACGGTTGTGGAATAAAAGAGATGACTAAATCACAGATTTTAAACTTCACTTCACTGTGTCTAAGCCGCCATTGCCATAAACATAAGCGAAGCGATCGTCAAAGACTAGAAAGCCGCAGGGTCACGCAAGACTGCCTACCCATGACGTCACTAGCTGTCTTCGGCGATCGCTTCACTTATGTTTATGTCAGTGGCTGCTTGGACAAAGTGTCGGTAAGTTTCAAACCTGTGATTTGGTCATCTGTTTTATTCCACAATCATCAAGTGAATAAGTGACGCCAATTGCCAGCAAATTAGCGCATTACACTAATGTTCTCGCATTTACTTTTGGTAAAATTGGTTTATATAACAGAAGCTACAAACTTTTATTGACTTTGATCACTATCATTAACGTTTTTGTCTTCACAACTTTTCCGCATGTACCAGTTTTAAACACTCGCTGTTTTATCACCTCTTGTTGTTGTTATGTTATTAACCTTTTTAACTTCAGGCTGCAGAGCGGTGTATTACGCTGATGCCAGCCTGCCTTCTCTCTGGGGGAGGGGGAAGTCGAAATACAATAAAGCAAAAAATTACTTTTGTTTTACTGAAGTCTAATAGATTTTGATACTTAATATTCTTGAGAATGGCGTAAAACTGTAATCTAGATTGTGGAATAAAACCTGTTGTTCAGTCAAATGTAGGTTATATCTTTCTAAAATTTCTGCACCAAAGTAATATCACATTCGATGTTATGTATGTACTCTGTCGGCAAAGTGTCTTTCGAATAGAGTTAATAGTATAGAAGTACTAAATTAAGCCGGCTGAAGTGGCCGTGCGGTTAAAGGCGCTGCAGTCTGGAACCGCCAGACCGCTACGGTCGCAGGTTCGAATCCTGCCTCGGGCATGGATGTTTGTGATGTCCTTAGGTTAGTTAGGTTTAACTAGTTCTAAGTTCTAGGGGACTAATGACCTCAGCAGTTGAGTCCCATAGTGCTCAGAGCCATTTGAACCATTTTACTAAATTAAGTATTACTACGGGAACATAGTAAGTGACAAACTTTTTTTCCTTTCAACATTTTTGGGAGATTTAATTGTTCGAAATTATGTGTACAGTTTGTTGTAAAGCGCTAAGTGCTTCTATTTTCAAATACTGGATAAATATAGTCTGGGTAACTTAAATGACTTTTGAGTTACACCGCAATGAGACACATATACGGATTCTATCTGTAACATGCATACTTGACTTACTCTATTAAACTTTTAAAAATTTTAATATAGATGAGAAGTATTCTCTGCCATGCACTTCACAGTGGTGTGCCGGATTTAGATGCAGATAGAGGAACACCACAGATATAGAAAATGGTAATTACAGAGCGCAAGTACCGAGATTCCCACGGAAGACGGTTAGCAGTTGCAATATCCTCTCGAAGCAGTGAAAGTGTAGGAGCCTGGGGACATGGGAAGTCACCCAGTCAGCCCGATAGGTGATTAATCAGCCAAGTCTCGCCTAGTTTCTCACTCTCCATTTCGTAGGACATTCGACTTCCCGGACGTTCGTTTACCCAGGCGACATTATCGTAATTATCCCATTTGCAAGCGCCAGACGAATCCTGTAGCTTTCTATTCCTTGTGATCGCCTCATCGCGTGAGATCGAGGCCAAGGCACACCATCTATTTCCAGCTGTGTTCACTTTTGTAACGGGCGTCTTATTTTGCAAATCGATATTTATTGTAATGCTTCTACAGCAGTTAATGGCTGGACTGTTTGCTGCAAACTTCGTTCCACGGGCTGCACAGTACTTCTAGGTGGGACTAGTCCGTGGTTGGGCGGTTCGTCATTATACGCACATCATCAGCGAACATCACAGTATTTTGTATTTACGGTGCCCTGCGGCCTTTTATTGAAGTTGATGAATGACATTTTACTTTAATTTTTAGCTTGTTTCCCAGCGCTTTCTCGTTGTGTCAGGGATGAGGTACCGTGTTTTGTAGGACCTATTTTTATTTCTACTGGACAACGCAAGAGATTTGTCTAACAAAAATTAAAAAGATGGAGTCCCATAAGTTTCAATGTTTGTCCGACTCCTATTCCTGACGCATATAAATGATTTACCGAAGACACTAGGGCACAGGTCAAATGTCAATTTTTTTTGGACCAGTATCAAGCTACATGCCCATTTTGGTGGTGTAATTTATTTTTCGGCCCTTATAGGAATCCTGTAGAGGTTTTTGGAGATTTTACTTTTGAGTGCTCTATCTTTGTGTTATCGACGAGCCAGCATATTTTGCAATATCTATTTTTTTTCTGGAGAGTATCGAACTACGTACCCATTTTGAGCAAAAAATTAAATAAAATCTCAAAAATGATCTACAGAAATTTTTTTGCGAGAGGGCACCAACAAAATAAATTACACCATCTCTCAAGACGGGTATGTCGAGAATAGGAGTGGAGCAAGCATTGAACGTTGTGGGACTCCATATTGAATGTCTTTGACTAGTTCTCTAATGTCTTCGGTAAATCACTGATGTAGTTCAAGAATAGGAGTGGTCCAAGCATTCAACCTTGCGGGATTCCATATTTAATGTACGAGGGCTATCCACAAAGTACATTACGTTTTGGAATTAAAAACAAATAAAGTATTGGAATTTTTTTTATTATATACGGATGAAAGCCACACTTAAATACTACTTTTCTACATAGTTGCCATTTAAATTAAGGCACTTATCGTAGCGATGGACGAGCTTGGAAATTCCTTCGTCGTAAAATTCGGCCGCCTGCCCCTTCAACCACGCGGTTACCTCTTCTTGAAGCTGTGCGTCGTCATCAAAACGCTGCATAGCCAACCACTTCTTCATTGCTGGTAATAAGTGGAAGTCGCTCGGTGCCAGGTCGGGACTGTACGGCGGATGAGGAAACAACTCCCACTTAAAAGATTCGAGAACTTCACGAGTGGCATTTACCGTGTGGGCCCGGGTGTGGTCGCGAATCGGCAAGATCTTTGAGCCCAACTGTCCCCTGCGCTTGTTTTGTATTGCTCTTCTGAGGTTGTGCAGAGTTTGGCAATACCTTTGAGAGTTTATTGTAGTGCCTCTTTCCAGGAAATCCACAAAAAACACACCTTTTCTGTCCTAAAAGAAGAGGTAACCACGTGGTTGAAGGCGCAGGCGGCCGAATTTTACGACGAAGGAATTTCCAAGCTCGTCCATCGCTACCATAAGTGCCTTAATTTAAATGGCAACTATGTAGAAAAGTAGTATTTAAGTGTGGCTTTCATCTTTATACAATAAAAAAAATTTCCAATACTTTATTTATTTTTAATTCCAAAACATAATGTACTTTGTGGATAGCCCTCGTATTCCACTAGTCCTCAAGTGTCCTCGATAAATCACTTACGTAGTTCACAATAGAAGCAATCCAAGCATTCAACCGTGCGGGACTCGATGTTAATTGTCATCCCACTGGGAATTCAGTTTTAACCCTGTACAACATTCGCTAAATGTGGCCCTCTTGTTTTCTGTTGCTGAGATGTGATGGCATTCAGCATAGCGGAATGCCTTTCATGTGATTACTGTTTTAATTTCACTAGCAGAATTTTGTGACCTACATAAATATAGGCTCTGGTAGAGTCAAAGAGAATGCCTAAAGAGTATATACACACATGGTGTCCCAAAAAAAAGAAACACTGGCGAAGTTTAGGTATAGGTACCTTAAACCAAAACAAGAAAAAATGTACAGTAAACAAGGGCTGTGAAGCGCATACCTTAAGAGATATGAGCACCCGTTGGGAGGAACAAATTTCTGGTAAACGTAGATCCTGAAATGCACACTTTGAGTGCTATGAGCTCTTGTTCAGCAGAAGAGATGTGTTTTACACTAGCTAAGATGATCACGTGCTCATACCTCTTAAAGTAAGCATTTTAGAGCCCATGTTTACTAGAGTTTTTTTTTTTTTTACTTATTTCTGTAGAAGGAACCTGTCACTAAATTTTGTCGGTGTTTTTTGGGACACCCTGTATATAACGCCGCCTGTCTATTTTTTACTTTTTTTTGTCAGACTTGTATTTTTTAGGCCATCCTCCTTGCGTTATGGATGAGGCAGCGTTGCTTGCAATGCCTGTTTTTAATTTCGTCAGCCTGTACGGTGCTGCATGCCCATCTTCACGTAAAAATTAAAGTACAATTATCGAAAACACAAAAATTCTATAAGGGCTCAAAAATAAATTACAAAGGCGATGAAATGCATATCATAGCAGTTGGGTAGTCCTCCACTGTCTTCGGTAAATCATTTGTGTAGGTCATATATATATATATATATATATATATATATATATATATATATGAAACAGCTGTTCACCTAGACAACTGTACTTCTTCTAGGTTAAGGTGCTTGCTGTGAACTTGGTTCAAGCGTTGAACTATTCTTCTAGCTGGCAAGTGCACCCACATCAACAGCAAACATCACCGCATTTTGTATTCCCTTTGTTCTCACCCTGCACATTTTATGAAGTTGATGTTGAGGAATGATATCACTACACAAATGATTTACTGAAGAAACGGAGGACTGACCAATTGCTGTGATATCAATTGGCCAGTATATTGGCTACTACATATTAAAATCATAGCAATTAGCCTGTCTGGTATGTCTGGTATGATTATATATATATATATATATATATATATATATATATATATATATATATATATATATAGCTGTGATATCAATTGGCCATAGCAATTGCCCAGTCCTCCAGTTTCTTTGGTAAATCATTTGTGTAGGAATATATACATATGTTCCTCAACTTCATAAAGGGTGCAGGGCGAGAACAAAGTGAATACAAAATGCTGTGATGTTTCCTGATGACTTGGGTGCACTTGCCAGCTAGAAGAATAGTTCAACAGTTGAAACAAGTGCACAGCAAGCAGCTTAGCCTAGAAGAAGTACAGTCGTCTAGGCGAACAGCTACTGCAAACATTGCACCGCGCGCGCGCCAGTAATACTCACATGAGAGGCAGCATTAAGCTATGTGGAACATTCACCCGGACTTCCATAGGACGTGTGGCAGAAATCTAAGACACCACGACAGGTGTGGAGTACGTGAACATTATTCGGAACCACCTGCATCGCTTCGTGCTTGACGTCATGTCCGATGACGATGGCATTTTCCAGCTGGATAACACTCCATGTCACAAGGACAGAATCGGGCTACAGTGATTTGACTAGCATTATAGCCTGCTCACATCAGTGTCTTTGCCATACAATTCGACTAACGCGAACCCGATGGAAGACACATCTGGAACGTCTTTGGCGCTAGCTCCACGCCCACGAAACACTGTCGCGGAATTTAAAGCCGTCGGCACACGGACCGTGCTGTCGAACGTTAACGTTGATCGTGCCAAGTTCAACGTGCTGCTGAACGATCAGGAACGATGCGACTTGTGCACACGGTACGTGGCCCCCAACGTGGTACACGCGATCGCAACGCACTCCGGCGGCAGTTGCGGGAAGTTTCTAGTTCGTAAATCACACTGTTTACTAAACGGGCGCTCCTAAAATTCCCACGTCAGCTCTATTAAAACGCACATTTCCTCCGTCGTCCACGAAAATGAAAGTATCATGTCCTATCAATAAGGACACAGGCTTATAAAATTTCTATTACAAACAGTGCGGTACAAATTTCCATTACAAACAGTGCGGTACAAATTTGCAATACTTCTTCAGTATTTTAAACATAGCTGCACAACAGCAACGGTTCCACGTAATAAAATTATAAACAGCCGACCAGTTGCAATGGATAAAGAATTCTTTACCTAGTTTTCAACAAATTTAAATTTGTCTTCTTCAGAAGGCGGCAATTTTACATTAGTATGGACTGATGTATCATCGCCGTTTTTACAAATGTCGGCATAGATCCATTTGTCAAAATTAAAATATAGCCCTAGAAATAGGGTTTGTCACGTAAATATAAATTAGTACATGGATGTTGCAGAGCTCTGCACATACTTCTTCACATAAGATAAACATTATTTCATCATTCCCACATTTTAGTAAAACCCCAAGGTCAGTCTTACTTGATCACTGTTCCTAGCCAGTAGCAGAATCTTTGCAACACGTCAATTACGAAGCGTAAAAGAAAAAGGAGCAAAACATGTTTACACAAGTAGCGCAAGCTGTCCTGTAGATCAAGCCACTCCAACACCCAAAGAAAGGTGAACTTATATTTACATAACATCAAAAATTTACTATTTAGTTATATTAAATTAATAATAAAGTAAAGGAACCTAATAAAAACGCAAATGTTAGGAAAAAAATTTATGTGCTGGCGAGACGTGGACCACCGCCCAAAAATAAAAACTTTTGAGAGTCAGAGACACTACTCACCACGCTACACTAGCAATTTCGTACCAAAACCAATGCGTTTTGGTTGCATCCTCAGTGTATCGCTGCCTCCAAATAGCATACTCTCATAATACGCAGTTTACAATAATTCTTCTGCCACGAATATGATGTTTCTCATTATTTTATTGCAGTGGATCACACATGTAACAAACGGTTTTCCAGTGATTCTTAATTTGCTGGTGTTCAGTAACGGCATATATACTTATAGGCTTGAAATGAACGCCAATATGGCGCCCCACAACTCTGTACTGAAGGGAGACGGCGTGCGTGTGACGTGGGCGGCGTTGCGCCATCTCATTGGTCGACGCTCAGACGCACGCTCAGAATATCTGACATGCTATTTGCGTGACCTGTGCGTGGTCAGGTGGCGTCTATACTTCCGAAAACCTAAAACCCACCAAGCGCCTGTTAAATTCATGCCACGCACGATCGCTGTTGTACTGCACTCCAGAGGTGGACCAACGCGCTGGCGATAACGCTTCGAGTCATCAGTGAAAGTCCTGGAGGCAGACGTCACCTACGGATCGCCCTTTCCCGTGAGCTGGAAGCGGCGTTATGAAACGCAGGCGGCCGCTGGAGTCGTCCCACGTAGCCTTCTGGAAGCCTCCAGCTCGGCTCGGTACAGCGCGACCTTCTGCTCCGCCGGTTCTCGTAGCTGGAGTTCCGGGTTCACGCCTCTAGCGGTACGCAGCCGGCAGCTCGGCAAGGACGCGAGCCGCTGCCTTCTCCCATCGGTACAAACTTACCAACTACCAACCACAGAAACAATACAACTTTTAAAAAAGCACCTAGTGTATTGCAAATACTACTTCTGGCGCAGTTTTTTTGGTTAATTATTTTTTTTCATCTTTTATTTATGCGACATATGTCACAGTCGTTTAATGGACAAAGTAAGAGCATATGGACTATCAGACCAATTGTGTGATTGGATTGGAGAGTATCCAGATAACAGAAAGCAGTATGTCATTCTCAATTGAGAGAAGTCTTCCGAAATAAGAGTGACTTCAGGTGTGCCGCAGGGGAGTGTCATAGGACCGTTGCTATTCACAATATACGTAAATCACCTTGTGCATGACATCGAAAGTTCACTGAGGCTTTTTGCGGATGATGCTGTGGTATATCGAGAGGTTGTAACAATGGAAAATTGTACTGAAATGCAGGAGGATCTGCAGCGAATTGACGCACGGTGCAGGGAATGGCAATTGAATCTCAATGTAGACAAGTGTAATGTGCTGCGAATACATAGAAAGAAAGATTCCTTATCATTTAGCTACAAAATAGCAGGTCAGCAACTGGAAGCAGTTAATTGCATAAATTATCTGGGAGTACGCATTAGGAGTGATTTAAAACGGAATGATCATATGAAGTTGATCGGCGGTAAAGCAGATGCCAGACAGATTCATTGGTAGAATCCTAAGGAAATGCAATCGGAAAACACAGGAAGTAGGTTACAGTACGCTTGTTCGCCCACTGCTCGAATACTGCTCACCAGTGTGGGATCCGTACCAGATAGGATCGATAGAAGAGATAGAGAAGATCCAACGGAGAGCAGCGCGCTTCATTACAGGATCATTTAGTAATCGCGAAAGCATTACGGAGACCATAGATAAACTCCAGTGGAAGACTCTGCAGGAGAGACGCTCAGTAGCTCGGTACGGGCTTTTGTTGAAGTTTCGAGAACATACCTTCACCGAGGAGTCGAGCAGTATATTTCTCCCTGCTACTTATATCTCGCGAAGAGACCGCGAGGATAAAATCAGAGAGATTAGAGCCCACACAGAGGCATACCGACAATCCTTCTTTGTCCGAACAATACGAGGCTGGAATAGAAGGGAGAACCGATAGAGGTACTCAAGGTACCCTCCGCCACACACCGTCAGGTGGCTTGCGTAGTATGGATGTAGATTTAGATGTAGATGTAGATACGACACCAGTAACTCCTCTCCCAACGCCCGATCCCTTAAATAATCGAACTCCCGTGTATTAGCTTGGTGCATAAGTTCATAGTTTTTTTCCGTAAGCTTACTTAATAAACACAGCAGATACACAGTCATCAATAATACAGAGAGGTCCAAAAAAATGTATCCACTGTTTAGAAGTCCATAACTGGCAAACTAATTGACGGAGTTGTCTCATCTTTGGTAGTGTAATAGTTTGTAGTTCCGGCGATAACCACACAAGCGTTGAATTGCGTTGTTTTGTTTTGTCAGCTGACAGTCGCCAGATAGTCAGTGTTTTGTTCTTAGTTGCACCTAGTTACTGGAGTAAACATGGCCGGCGCAAGGCTTACATTCCATGAAAGGAAGTCAGTTTTGAAGTGGTATTTTAAGTTCGAAAACATTAATGAGGTTCAGCGGCAATGGCGAAATGAGTATCAAACAGAGCCAGCGACACGTTTAACGATTCGTCGCATTCGAGACAAATTTGAAGCCGAAGGTTGTGTTACAGATGTACACAGACAACGATCTGGACGGCCTGTAACAGTAACAAGTCCGGCTAAATCCCGCTGTGTCTTACAACAATTCGCTCGCTCACCACAGAAGTCTGTGAGACAGTGTGCCCGTGAGACTGGAGTGAGTCGCTCAAGTGTTCGGCGAATTTTGAAGACAGCAAAGTGGAAGTGCTACATCCCACGGTTGCTACACGCAATGAACGAGGACGACCCAGATCGTAGAATGGAGTACAGCGAGTGGTTTACTAACATGGTGCGCAACGATGAAGAGATTGCAGAGATGATAGTGTGGTCTGATGAGGCGCAGTTCAAACTCAGTGGTACAGTAAATCGCCACAATTGCATATACTGGCCAGCCGAAAATCCGAACGTCCGTGTAGACAAAGCCGTGAATTTGCCAGGAGTGCATGTGTGGTGTGGGTTGTCTTACCGGGGTTCGATTGGGCCATTCTTCTTTGACGGCACAGTTACCGGTGAGGTGGACCTTCAGAAGCTTCAGACATCCATTTTACCTGCCATCCGAGACTTGTGTGGAGACGGAAGAGTACTTTCAACAAGATGGTGCCCGAGCCCACTACCAAAATCGTGTTAGGGCGTGTCTCGACGAAACTCTACCAGGGAGATGGATAGGCCGTAGATGTGCTGTGGAATATCCACCACGTTCCCCAGACCTAAGTCCTCTGGACTTTTATGTGTGGGGAACACTAAAGGACGTCGTTTATCGACAAAAGCCACGCACATTGGATGAACTTCGAGAATCCATCGTACATTCTTGTGCAAACAAGCAACTGAACACGTTGCAGTCAATAGTTCGTGTTGCAGTTCGGCAGCATCGTTTGTGTGTGGATGTTAAAGGGGACCATTTCGAACGCCTACAGTGATATCTTTAAGTTGTACATTAAGCTAAACTTTCACCAAAAATGAGACAACTCCGTCAATTAGTTTGCAAGTTATGGACTTTTAAACAGTGGATACATTTTTTTGGACCCCTCTGTATATTCTACTTCAATTTGTAACATTCTGCCAACGCTGGGGTAATTTTTCCATTCTACGACTGTAGAACTCATGTGATTTTGAGACGAAGAACTCGTTGAGCCATATTCGGATCGCACTTTCATCCGGAAAGGGAGTTCCTCGAAGGTTGTAGAGTGGAAAATGTGAAAATTTGACAGCGCAAGATCAGGTGCATACAATGTGGGTGCGGAATGACCTATTTCCTGTGCAGTGTTTTTTTGTCAGTCTAGCAGAATTTGGGAGGGCGTTATGGTGTTGTAGCATCACTCAAGGAAAGTCTCCCTGGTCGTTGTTCTCGGATTTCGTATGCAAGACGTCTCAGTTTGTGACAATAAATATCAGGATTCATTGCTACACCTAGGGGAAGCGATTCGCAGTACACCACACCGTCGCTTTCCACCAGATGCGTAACATTATCTTTTGCGCACGCGCGCCAATGTTTGTAGGGGTAGCTGCTGCTTTGTTTGGGCTCAATCTCCTTTCTTCTCCTGACGTTAGCAGAAAGGCACCATTTCTCGTCACCTGTAACGATACAGTGTTGTTCACGAAGGAATTGATGACGAACAAGCAGATATGTACCAAAATTTTGATTTTTGTAATTTTAGCTTAGAGCATGAGGTAGCCAACACTCGATTTTTGGACCTTCCCCACTGCGTGCAAATGTCACAGGATGGTGGAATTGTCACAGTTCATCATATTCGCCAGTTCTCCAGTACACTGACATGAATCATTGTGGATTAATGCGCTTAGACGACCTTCATCAAATCCCGAAGGTCTTCCTGGACGTGAAGAGAGAGTAATGTCAAAACGATCCTCCTAAAACGAGAAAATCATTTTTTGCCCTGCCCTGTCCAATGGCGTTATCCCCATACACGGCGCAAATGTTTCTGGCTCTCTCCGTTGCTGTCACCCCTCAACCCCAACCGAAGAATTTGTCAGAAACTTTCCGATTTCTCCATTTGACGCTCCATTTTCTAGCATCCACAGCCCCACCGACTATTTCGAAGTGACAAGATGACAATATGTAAACTCATAAAACAGCAGTGAACTACAAATAAAACGTGACAATCGATAATTCCTGAGGGTATTTTTGTTCCTTCGTTACGACTACATCGATAAGCCCATGGAAGCCGGAATAGCAACATGCAAAACAAAAACGCTAAGAGCTTACGCACCAGCCTAAAATAAAACAGCTTCTAACGCCTGGTTACCACACATATGACGTTAAGCAAGGAAAAGCTTTAGGGTTCAAGACCCAAAACCATAATTACGTTCGTTTCGTTAGTTTCGGATTAGTCACTGATAGACTTCAAAAATAATAAATTAAAACGCCGTGCTTGATACTGAAGTTCACAGTGGATGAAGAATGAACATACAATAAGCGATAAACTGTTTTCCTTTCATTGTTTCAAATTGTTCAAATGGCTCTGAGACTATGGTTCAACAATGGCTCTGAGCACTATGGGACTTAACTTCTGAGGTCATCAGTCCCCCAGAACTTAGAACTACTTAAACCTAACTAACCTAACGACATCACACACATCCACGCCCGAGGCAGGATTCGAACCTGCGACCGTAGCGGTCGCGCGCTTCCAGACTGAAGCGCCTAGAACCACTCGGTCACTCGGGCCGGCTCTTTCATTGTTTCGTGCTGCTGGAAGCGAGAAAAGATTTAGACAAGAATTGAAATTATTTTAAAGATTGTCGTAAGTCGCCAAGTGTTCTCATTATCAAACACTGGGTGAGTTTCGTCTGGGTACTTTGCACCATGTTCGAAGGAAAAGGTAGTTTTTGGCGCATCTCTATGTTTAAGAAGTCATACCTCCTGAATTATATGTTCTACAATGATATAATTTTCCAGGGACATTCAGTGATATAAATGGCAAGCCGTCTACAATTTCTTTAAGAATTCCAATTTGTTTTCGAGCTGTAGTAATATCCATAGTTAAAACTGCCAGATCATCTGCAAAGGCGAGCCAATCTACTCTAATACTACTTCTACCTAACTTGATTGATTGAGCCGGCCGGAGTGGCCGAGTGGTTCTAGGTGCTACAGTCTGGAACCGCGCGACCGCTATGTTCGCAGGTTCGAATCCTGCGTCGGGGATCGATGTGTGTGATGTCCTTAGGTTGGTTAGGTTTAAGTAGTTCTAAGTTCTAGATGACTGATGACCTCAGAAGTTAAGTCTCATAGTGCTCAGAGCCATTTGAGCCATTTGATTGATTGATCTGTATTTTGACTCGACTTTTGGTCTCGCCACTCTGTAATTACCTTTTCCAAACACAGTTAAACAATAACGGGGAGAGTCCATCCCCCTTTGTAACACCAGTCTTTATGTCAAACGGTTCAGAAATTTCTCCCACGAATTTTAGAGCTAGTTTGGCTAAATGGTTCAAATGGCTCTGAGCACTATGGGACTTAACATCTGAGGTCATCAGTCCCCTAGAACTTAGAACTACTTAAACCTAACCAACCTAAGGACCTCACACACATCCATGCCCGAGGCAGGATTCGAACCTGCGACCGTAGCGGTCGCGCGGTTCCAGACTGAAGCACCTAGAACCGCTCGGCCACACCGGCCGGCTTAAGAGCTAGTTTCCGTTATCGTTTACTAAATTAGTGTTATTGTTATCTAGCCCTTGTTCCTTTAAAATTTGGAAAAGAGATTCACGATCAACTAAGTAGTAGTTCTTTTTAAAATCCACAAACGTACATACAATATTGTTACTTGAAATTCGTTGTCTAAGGATAAGTTTTAAGTAACCGTCTAAGAAGCCGACCTTGCCTAGCGAATGGTTTCTTATAATCATTGCTATAATAAAATGTCCCGTAATGATTTATCGACTGTTAATGCCTTCATATAAGAGGGCTCTCTTAGGAGTGATTTATTATCGTCAATACTTCATAAATTAAGACTGGAACACACTTGTTTTATAGTTTGCAGTATGTCGTTTCAATGAAACGGAGCATTGAAAACTTATCACAAACCTATCGCCATTATAAATAAATATCACTTAATAATGCATCAAAGATACAAACCTGCAAGATAGAATATGAGTTAAACATCACACGGATAAGTGCTACCGTAATGAATAACGTTGTGGTTTCTGGAGTCTGAAGTTGTTGGTTCGCATCCCGTTATGTGCAATTTTTTTTTTCATTTTAGCGTTGTTAGCACGTTCTGTTGCTTCCTTATGAGTGTAATACAAGTGTGTTCTGCAATAGTGGACGTTATTTACATGCAGTCTGAGAACGAAGGATGAAATAAATATTTGGCTATTTCCGAGTATGTGGTTAAGCAGGAACGTAAGAGGACAGCTCAAATTGCTACGACTGAAACGAGCTGTAATAAAATTTATATTCTGCCTTTTCACTATTATTTGGTTGTTCATTTCCGAACGGGTAGCGATTTCCGAGTGTGTGGTTAGGCAGGAACCTAAGAGGTCAGCGTAAGTTGCTGCGAGTGAATCGTGTAGCAATTACGTTCATTTTTTCGTTGCCACAAAGTCTATAGCCAATCATGCGATCCTTGATATTGCGCGTGACGTCACAATGACTTCACATTTGCGGTAATTGTTGTGAAACGAGCATTACTCAGAACGGTTGAAGGATAGTGACTTAACAGGGAAGGAGTATTTCATTTTTTTGGTCTGGTTGGAGGCAGGGTGTGCGCGAGGCTCAAATGCTACATTGAAGTACATTAACTATTAATTAACTTTCTGGAAGCTGTGTAAAGTGTGCTGAGACTGTTGTACATCGAGTTGAAATAGTTAAAAGTAACTGCTACAGAGTGTATTTATGGTGTACTACACTTCTTCAGAGAAAGGATGTTAAAATTTGGAATGTCTTTTGTATAAACAGTGCTGTAGAAGCAAGAATATATAAATAATGGTAGTGTCCGGTACCTCTAACAACCTGTGGTTAATAATCAATAATCGATCGCCCATTCACTTAAATATAAACAGAGTGTTCTGCTCTCGTACATAAACGAAACCGATGTTTGTGTATTTCGTCTTCTTGCTGTCTGAATATTCCACCAGAAACTACTATACATATATTGGAGTTCCAGAAAGTGCTCTATTACAGCGACATATCAGCTATTTACCTTCATTATCAATTTTAACGATGAATTATAAAATATTCAAGAAAGTAGAGCCACCATACTGGATGCTGTTTCGGAGGTTAATGCAGGAGTCGCTGTCTTCATGTCACGTGCGAGATGATGCACTTTACTTACAAATCTTTGACTACAAACAATATAAACATTAGAAGTGAACCAAAAATAAACTGGGTCATGTGAACATTCAAAGCGTAACAAGAATTAAATTTTACATTAGGCGTCAATCTTTAGATTTAAGACTTCCCCTCCCATATTTAATGAGACAAATCGTTTTGAAGCATTCTCGCGTGCATTGACTCTTCGGCAGTTGTTACATTAACTTGCCGGCGTTGTACCGCCCGTGTTTAAAAACTGACAATCCCTGCTTTACAAAAAATAGCAACGTAGTCCATACTTGGTAGCTGGACATAGATAAATAACAAATCTTTTAGTACTATTCTGTCAAGCATGCGCTTCAAAGTTTTATTGGATGTGGTGGCTAGTTGCGTAAGAACAGTAAATATTTGAAAAAAAAATTGAGAAAAAGAATGGTCAAATGTCTTGTGAAATTATTTGTCTACAAGTGAGAAATAAAATATATTGGAGAAACGCCTGAGGCGACTCAGAAATGATCCTCGAAATGATGCATAGCAAATGAGGTACAGTTTGAGAATGCACATACCCTTTCCATATATTCGAAGCAACCTCCGCTGAAAAACTTTTGAGACCGAAAAATTGTTGGAACTTTTACCCCTACGGGTGTAAATGATGGAAATATTACGTCAAGGTCACACATCAGCGCCGGCCGGTGTGGCCGAGCGGTTCTAGGCGCTTCAGTCTGGAACCGCGCGACCGCTACGGTCGCAGGTTCGAATCCTGCTTCGGGCATGGATGTGTGTGATGTCCTTAGGTTCGTTAGGTTTAACTAGTACTAAGTTCTAGGGACTGATGACCTCAGATGTTAAGTCCCATAGTGCTCAGAGCCATTTGAACCACATATCAGCAGACTGCATAATCTACATAACCCATTAGACAAATATCCTTTTGGATGTCCTTAAAATTCTAAGTTAAACTTTTAACCCCTATCGTTACCTCTTTCGCTGTACATGACTTCGAGTATGATTTTAGTGCACATAAGATGTGTCTCTATTTTTATTTCTCCCTTTTAGACGAATCATTTCACAAAAGTATTACCTTTTTTTTAGAAATTTTTATTTTACTTCTAATTTTTGTTCTGAGAGTATGAGCATTCTGGCTGACACGTTCTTTCCTATCGTCCTCTGATCTCGAAATGTCCTGAATTTAGTGCTCCATTCGAAGGAAGCGATTTTCGCAGTTAAATACCACACCTGCGCAAATTTTTATATGCGAAACAATTAGACCTCGAAGAGACCAACTGTTTGACTAATTATTTGCCTTCAGTTCTCCAAATGTCTCAAATTTAGTATTTGATTCGAAGAAAGCCTTTAAGGCAGTTAAATATCGCAGAAATGCAACTTTTTACACACGAAACAGCTAGGCCTTGAGCTGTTTAACACTTCATTTACATAGCTAGCAGCAGCTGCTCGTGAAATATGTCAACTTTCCCTTAAATCAGTGATTAAGGTTTTCTTAATTACCCTGCTCACTTTCAAGAAATCAATGTTTTTTTTCCCCAAAACTAGACCACGCGCTGATCACTTTGATACCCCATTTGACTATTTCCTACAGCGCGTTTGGCTGTGAAAATTTAGTAAAAAATCCATTGTGTAATATATAAGGAGTCTATGGTTTCGTTCGGCCCAAACAATTGGCAAGCAATGGCGCAGCCTCAACAACGCACCCGTTGACTGCAGTTCTGCTGTCTCGAGGCGCGTATTGTTGAGGAGAGTCGTCACTTTCTCGCCAAAGCGCTCAGCTCGCATAGAGACTCCACTCGCCCGCTCCGTGCCCTGCAGCCTCTACTGAGATGGCCCCATTTGATCAGCTGGCTGCCCGCCACGTTCGGAATCTCTCTCTCTCTCTATTTCTCTCTCTCTCTGTGGACTTTCACTGCGGCCCGTCACGTGCGGCGTGACGTCACCGGGCCGGGCTGCATACCGCTCTGAAAGGGAATAGACGCAGCGGACACGTTAGCTAGTGCTACGAAAGGCGCGTAATTACGCGAGCACACGTGTCCACGCAAGTTCACTGGCGGCAAAAATTGTGGCGCGCGGGAAGGACCGATCGGCTGAACTGGTCCCCCGCGCCGCTACTCGGTTGTTTCAAGGACGCGCCGACGGAACTGGATCTAATGCGCCGCCCCAGCTAGTACTGCCAACTGCTGCATTCAAAAGCTCTGGAATCACGTCTTTCATCGCTAGGCGCTGTTCTGGTACTCCGACGCAAATACTACGCACTTGGTAAAGGTTTCCAAGTATAGAATGGGCGCCGAAAAATGCATGATACGGAGGAGATGACGATACTTTTTTATGTAGATTCCGGCCAACTATGTACAATTAATTATGACTGCGTATTTCCGGTTTCTTTTTGATTTCTTTCAAATACCTCTACATCTACATCTACATGATTACTCTGCAATTCACATTCAAGTGCGTAGCAGAGGGTTCATCGAACCACAATCATACCATCTCTCTACCATTCCACTCCCGAACAGCGCGCGGGAAAAACGAACACCTAAACCTTTGTGTTCGAGCTCTGATTTCTCTTATTTTATTTTGATGACCTTACCTACCTATGTAGGTTGGGCTCAACAAAATATTTTCGCATTCGGAAGAGAAAGTTGGTGACTGACATTTCGTAAATAGATCTCGCCGCGACGAAAAACGTCTTTGCTTTAATGACTTCCATCCCAGCTCGCGTATCGTATCTGCCACAATCTCTCCCCTATTACGTGATAATACAAAACGAGCTGCCATTTTTTGCACCCTTTTGTCCTCCGTCAATCCCACCTGGTAAGGATCCCACACCGCGCAGGAATATTCTAACAGAGGACGAACGAGTGTAGTGTAAGCTGTCTCTTTAGTAGACTTGTTGCATCTTCCAAGTGTCCTGCCAATGAAACGCAACCTTTGGCTCGCCTTCCCCACAATATTATCTATGTGGTCTTTCCAACTGAAGTTGTTCGTAATTTTAACACTCAGGTACTTAGTTGAATTGACAGCCTCGAGAATTGTACTATTTATCGAGTAATCGAATTCCGACGGATTTCTTTTGGGACTCGTGTGGATCACCTCACACTTTTCGTTATTTAGCGTCAACTGCCACCTGCCACACCATACAGCAATCTTTTCTAAATCGCTTTGCAACTGATACTGGTCTTCGGATGACCTTACTAGACGGTAAATTACAGCATCATCTACGAACAACCTAAGAGAACTGCTCAGATTGTCACCCAGGTCATTTATATAGATCAGGAACAGCAGAGGTCCCAGGACGCTTCCCTGGGGAACACCCGATATCACTTCAGTTTCACTCGATGATTTGCCGTCTATTACTACGAACTGCGACCTTCCTGACAGGAAATCACGAATCCAGTCGCACAACGGAGACGATACCCCATAGGCCTGCAGCTTGGTTAGAAGTCGCTTGTGAGGAACGGTGTCAAAAGCTTTCCGAAAATCCAGAAATACGGAATCAACTTGAGATCCCCTGTCGATAGCGGCCATTACTTCGTGCGAATAAAGAGCTAGCTGCGTTGCACAAGAACGATGTTTTCTGAAACCGTGCTGATTACGTATCAATAGATCGTTCCCTTCGAGGTGATGCATAATGTTTGAATACCCTACTGCAAACCGACAATGATATAAGTCTGTAGTTCGATGGATTACTCCTACTACCCTTCTTAAACACTGGTGCAACCTCACTCTGCTATTTCCCCTGTTTGTCGGCGAACATTTTTCTCCACGTGCCGCTTGAAAGCCTTCTAAATTTTGGTCCTGAAATCTGTCGTGTTTTGGACACTTCTTCAAAAACAAATTAATTTCTTCTTGCATTACTGTTGTCAAAAGCGGACCTGAGAACCGTGGCTCTAGTATATTTGCAAGGTTTGTCACGTAAGCAACAACCAGTCACAAGTATGGCCTAAAAAGTTTATTTAAATTAAACCGCTGCCTGCTTCGAATTTACCCCATAGGCCTCCACCAGCTTGAACAGTCGTCTCATGACACGCAGGGTCTACAGATTTGTCAAGTTGTGTCTCTACCCGTACACGTCCATGGGCTCGACACAATTTGAAATGAGACTCGTCCGACCAGGCAACATGTTTCCAGTTAACAACAGTCCAATGTCGATGTTGACAGGCCCTGGCGAGGCGTAAAGCTTTGTGTCGTGCAGTCATCAAGGGTACACGAGTGGGCCTTCGGCTCCGAAAGCACTTATGGATGATGTTTCGTTCAATTGTTTTCACGCTGACACTCGTTGAAGGCACAGGACTGGAATCTGCAGCAGTTTGTGGAAGTGTTGCACTTCTGTCACGATCAACGATTCTCTCCAGTCGTCGTTGGTCCCATTCTTGCAGGATCTTTTTCCGGTCGCAGCGCTGTCGGAGATACGATGTCTCACCGGATGCCTGACATCCACGGTACACTCGTAAAATGATCGTACTGGAAAATCCCTACTTCATCGCTGCCTCGGAGATGCTGTGTCCCATCGCTCGTGAGTCGCCTATAACACCACGTTTAAACTCAATCTTGATAACCTGCCATTGAAGGAGCAGTAACCGATCTAACAGGCCGGCCGGTGTGGCCGTCCGGTTCTAGGCGCTTAAGTCTGGAACCGCGTGACCGCTACGGTCGCAGGTTCGGATCCTGCCTCGGGCATGGATGTGTGTGATGTCCTTAGGTTAGTTAGGTTTAATTAGTTGTAAGTTCTAGGCGACTGATGACCTCAGAAGTTAAGTCGCATAGTGCTCAGAGCCATTTGAACCATTTGAACCGATCTAACAACTGCTCCAGACTCTTGCTGTCTTATGTAGGCGTTGGCGCATGCAGGCACTCGTTACCCCTGTACATGCTTCTTTCCAACCAGATCCTTCTTTATTTCCCAGGTTTCTTAGGTGGTCCAGTCTTCTTAAAGTCTTTTTCGCAAGAACTCCCCATATCAGATAAGATCTATTTTGTAGGCCTATAAATTATTTTTGTATCTGCCAGTATCATAATCGTAATTATTGTCATTATTATTATCATTATTAGTGTTAGCGGTAGTACAAGTACTACCTGTATTAACTTTGTAAGTTTGTGGACACTATTACTTGCCCACATTGTCACTATAGACACCCAAATCATTTTGATACTGTATTTGGGCAACAAAATAACTGATGACGGCCGAAATAGAGAGGATATAAAATGTTGACTGGCAATGGCAAGAAAAACGTTTCTGAAGAAGATTCAAATGGCTCTGAGCACTATGGGGTTTAACTGCTGAGGTCATCAGTCCCCTAGAACTTAGAACTACTTAAACGTAACTAACCTAAGGACATCACACACATCCATGCCCGGGGCAGGATTCGAACCTGCGACTGTAGCGGTCGCGCGGTTTCAGACTGTAGCGCCTAGAACCGCTCGGCCACCCCGGCCGGCTTCTGAAGAAGAGACATTATGAAACATCGAATATATATTTAAGTTCAAAATGGTTTAAATGGCTCTGAGCACTATGGGACTTAACATCTGTCATCAGTCCCCTAGAACTTAGAACTACTTTAACCGAACTAACCTAAGGACATCACGCACATCCATGCCCTAGGCGGGATTCGAACCTGCGACCGTAGCGGTCGCGCGGTTCCAGACTGAAGCGCCTAGAACCGCTCGGCCATTCTGGCTGGCTAGATTTAAGTGATAGGTAGTTTTTTCTGAAAGTGTTTGTCTGGAGCATAAAAGTGAAGCATGGACAATATCCAGATTGGACAAAAAGAGAAGCTTTCGAAATGTGGTGCTACAGAAGAGTGTTGAAGACTGGTTAAGTAGATCACGTAGAATTGGGGAAACAAGAAATCTGTGGCACAACTCGACCAAAAGGAGGAATTAATTGATAGGACACATTCGGAGACGTCAAGGGATCGCCAATTTAGTATTGGAGTGCAACGTGGAGGGTGAAAATCGTAGAGGGAGACCAAGAGATGAATACAGTAAGCGGATTAGGAAGGATGGAGGTTGCAGTAGGTACTGGGAGATGAAGAGGCTAGCACAGGATAGAGTAGCATGGAGAGCTGCATCAAACCAGTCTCTGGAATGAAGACCATAACAACAACATATTCATCCAGTATTTGGGAATCAGAGCACTTAACGATTTCCAATAAACTTTACACATGATTTCAAACCTTTCGCAAACTTGTTGTTTACTTGCTTAAAGTCATATATTAAACACATCACCTCATTTGTAAAGTAATCAGACGTTTGAGACTGTTTTACACGTTTAATTTCAATTGTTCAGAGAACCGATGCTGGTGGTTTTGTGGAGAAAACAGAAAGGAGTGACGCGAAAAGGAAGTATTCTCGTGTTATGCGGCAGGGAGCTCAGGCACGCACGCGGAGGCGTCAACCCGCAGAGCTGCCACTCGTCAGCTGAGGATGAAAGCGAAAGGCTCGAAACGACACGGGTAAACAACGCGGGGGAAGTAATTTACAACTCGCCGCTTTCCTCCGTACTCTCTCCCTGTGCGTCTGTCTAGCCGTAGAGTTACAAAACAGACCGGAGGGCTTTACGTCACCCCGATAGGAGGTTCGTTTCCTACCGGAACTCTCCGCACATTTGACACAGGAAACATACAGCGGATAGGCAAAATAACTGTGAACACCTGTACTTATTTGCGAGTGGTTTATTAATAAGGGGTTGGACCCCTTCTGGCATATATCTATTGCAGTAGAATGTTATGCCACTCTTCGATCAGAACCTCTTCTAACTCCTGTAGTGACGAAGGAGGCAGAAATCTGCTCCGGAGTGTGGGCTCCAATACCGCCCACAAGGGTTCCATAATGTTCGAGTCCGGGGAATGTGCTGGCCACGGAAGACGCTGCAGTTTAGTTGAAGGCTCCTCATATCACGAGTGCATAATCGTCCTAAAATATGGCATCATTGTTTGAATCATGGGGTGCACGTCATCACCTAAAATATTGACACAGACCAACAAAATGAAATCAATATAATTAAAACAGTTGCTAATAATAATGGATATAAACCCACAATAATACAAAAACTCCACAACAAAATGCAGACAAAAACCACAGATCCACTTCACAGCCGTCACTTCAAGCCAAATCAATGTGCCACTGAAGCCAAACCTAAATATGCTAGTCTCCCATACATAGGCCCACTTTCATACCAAATAGCAAACTTATTTAAAAAGAAGAAAAATATCACAATCAGCTTTTCCACAAATAATAAATTACAACAAAAAGTAATCCATGATGTAAATACTTCCAAGAGTCCCTACCGTAAATCAGGAATATACAAACTCAAATGTGATACATGCCCAAAATTCTACATCGGACAGATAGTCAGAAGTTTTGAAATTAGATACAAAGAACATATTGATGCTCTAAGACTTGGTAACTTTTGCAGCCCATATTGCTGAAGAAAACCATTCAGTGGGAAACATTGAGGACAACTTAAAAATTTTGCATCTAGCAGAAAATGGAGCCACTATGAATATATTAGAGGAATTAGAAATACACACACACAAAAACAGCACCCCAGACTATATCCTTAACGAAGAAACAGAGTTAGCTAACACCCCTTTCCTGAAAAATTTCCAAAAATTACTTTCCAGCCTCCAAAGCAAATGATATTAGTACACCTATCTGCAGATGAAGTAGCAAATTTATATATTACTATAATTCTCATGATGCTAAATGTAATGAAATAATATACTATTTTACGTATACAGTTCTAAAAATATATAAAAATCTTTATAATTAATTTAGCAATATCAACTCAAAAATTCAATGTCTCTGTACTATTGTAAAAGGCATTACAGTTGTGTAAATGAATATATGTCCTTTCCAAACATAGGACATCATCGTCAAATGTTACGATATATCATAGCATCTGTGATACTCATATGTTTGTAAGCTTGTTGTACGTATGAAAACATGTGATGCGTGGTAGAAATGATCTCAGCGACAAATCTAAAGTGTTCAGTGAGCACAATTTACGTGTGCAACAACGAGGATGCAGTGGGAATGCATTTACATCTGCTGGACAAATGTTATGAAAACAAACACTCGAATCCGACATATCACGTAAGTCACATGCAACGAAAATCTGTAACGCAACCATCTGTGTGTGGCGTGTTCATAATTATGTATTATTTATATTTTAGGACAATTAATCTGTAAAAACACACCACATGTCATAAAGAAAGCGTGTAAACCGTCTGAGGATGAATCACAACGATTCGAAACCGGTAACGGTATCCTTTGAATAAAGGAACTGAAAGTAAATTTGTTGCTGGTTGCTGTCCTAAAACGATCAACATTTGCCTTCAAACAACAGCCACGGTCTTCATCATCTCATCATATGACAAAATTGCATTCACTCAATCGTTGACACCGAGCGAGGTGGCGCAGTGGTTAGACACTGGACTCGCATTCGTGAGGACGACGGTTCAATCCCGCGTCCGGCCATCCTGATTTAGGTTTTCCGTCATTTCCCTAAATCGCTCCAGGCAAATGCCGGGATGGTTCCTTTGAAAGGGCACGACCGACTTCCTTCCCCAATCCGATGAGACCGATGACCTCGCTGTCTGGTCTCCTTCCCCAAACAACCCAACCCCCCCCCCCCCCCCCCAATCGTTGGCTGTAACACGGCCTTTGAGAGTAATGATGGGGTCAGCAGGACACCGTGATATGGCTGCCCAGACCATCACACTTTCATCACAATGCTTAACCGTTGGAATCAAGCAATCAGGATTGCAGGCTTCCTTTGACGTTCTGCAGACGTACAGCAGGCCCGATGTTGGAAATAACGAAAACGTTGACTCGTCGGACCGTATGACGTGTTCCCACTGATCAGCCGTCCAGGGTTCATGTTTCTGACATCATGTTTTACGCTTTTTTGCATTGTTACTAATGGTTTCGGTATAGTAGCTCGTCAATGAATACGGAGTTCTCGGCGGACAGGTCGATAGATAAGGGGATGGAGAGAGAAAGGAGGCAGACAGAGGATGGAGGAGGAAATAAACTGGGAGAGGGGGGGAGGGGGAGTAGGAGATGGACAGAAGAGGAAGGAGAACAGCGAGAAGTGGAGCAGCAGATGGATCAGGAGAGGTGAGTAGATGTACAGAGGAAGAATGAGGAGATGGAGAGAGGGGAAGGATCGGATGGACGAACAGAGGGGGGGGGGGGAGGCGTAGCAGTCGGGCAGAGAGAGGTGGAGGAGTAGGTGGTCAGAGAGAGAGGGGAACGAGGATATGGACGGGACAGGTGGAGATGGATAAAGAGTCGGAGGCGGATAGAGATGGACCAATAGGAGACTAGAGTAAGTTAATACATGCCCAGGCATTGCCGGGTGCTCAGATAGTATTTAAATTATTCGTTCAAGTTCATCAAGCGACCAAGAGATGGTGCAGTGGTTAGCACACTGGACTCGCACTCGGGAGGACGACGGTTCAAACCCGCAGCCAGCCAGCCTGATTTAGATTTTCTGTGGTTTTCCTAAATCGCTTCAGGCAAATGCCGGGATGGTTCATCTGAAAGGACGGGGCCGACTTTCTTCCCCATCCCTCCGTAATTTGATGGGACCTCGCTCTTCGGTCCCCTCCCTCCAAACCAACCATCCAATCATCATCAAAAATGGTTCAAATGGCTCTGAGCACTATGGGTCTTAACATCTGTGGTCATCCGTCCCCTAGAAGTTAGAACTACCTAAACTTAACTAACCTAAGGACATCACACACAGGATTCGAACCTGCGACCGCAGCGGTCACGCGGTTCCAGACTGTAGCGCCTAGAACCGCACGGCCACACCGGCCGGCCAACCATCATCAAGTGAAACCGGTATTAGTCTTTCTGTCCATTCTGCTGGCCAGTCTGAGTGTAGCTTTTACGTGGTTTTCCCACACTCCTCTACGCCAATGCCTGGCTGGTCAACCATTCAGCTAGCAAATGATTACAGAAACTTCTCGTGAATAAACAGTAAGGACGAGTGCGGAGGGGGGGGGGACTAATTGTGGTGTACAAATTACTCTCCGCCACACTCCTCGCTGGTACTCGCGAAGTGCCCTACGTCAGAGTGGATAAAGGAGAAAATAGGGAACCTTCACGGGTAATGCATACCAGCGTGATGTTTCCACACGCGGTCAGCGACCTCGTATGTGGTGCATGAGTGGAGATACGAAAACTGCACGCTCGCTTGCAGCAGTTTAATCGTGTGTCGTGACACGTACATAACAGAGCAGCGACTATGGTTCCGTCACGAACTGAGCGTGCTACGTACAGGGGGGAAATGGCATTTGAAAAGCAGCCAGTTTTCTGTATTTTAGACTCGTAATACCTGCTTCAACCGTTCAGACAATTAAAGATGGTCTACGGTCTCCCATGACATCTATATCTTCATATATACTCCGCTAGCCACCAAACGGTGTGTGGCGGAGGGTACAATTCGCGCCAAAGTCATATTCCGCCCCCCCCCCCCCCCTGTTCCACTCGCGGATCGCACGAGGGAAAAACGACTGTCTGAACGCCTCAGTACGAACTCTAATTTCCCTTATCTTTGAATGGTGATCACTGCGCGATTTGAAAGTTGCTGGTAATAATATATGCCCTACATCCTCGGCGATGATCGGACTTCCGAATTTAGTGAGCAGCCCCTTCCATTTAGCTCGTCGTCTATCTACAAGTGTGTCCCACTTCAAACTTTCTATGAGATTTGTAACGCTCTCGCTATGGCTAAATGTACCAGTCACGAATCTTGCCGCTCTTCTTTGGACCTTTTCAATCTCTTGGATGAGACCCAACTGGTAAGGGTCCCATACGAACGAACAATACTCGAAGACTGGACGAACTAACGTATTGTAAGCAATTTCCTTTGTTGAAGGACTACATCGCTTCAGGATTCTACCAATGAACCGCAATCTAGAGTTCGCCTTACCCGTTACTTGTGTAATCTTATCATTCCATTTGAGATCATGTCGAATAGTCACACCCAGATACTTGACTGAAGTTACCGCTTCCAGAGACTGATCAATTATTTTGTACTCCTACATTAATAGGGATCTTTGCCTTGTTATACGCAGTAGGTTACACTTACTAATATTGAGAGATAACTCCCAGTCATTACACCACGCATTTATTTTCTGCAAATCCTCATTGATTTGTTCACATCAGATCTTCTTCCCGTCGGTTACATTTCGCTTCTGTAGCACGTCATCTTAAAGGTGGTGCAATTTTAATGGCCAGTAGTGTACAATTAAATACTTAGGGATTACAATTACGAATACCCTAAATTGGAACGATCACATAGGTAATGTTGAGGGTGAAGCAAACTCAAGACTAGGATTCATCGGGAGAACACTGAGAAAATGCAACAGGTCCACCAGAGTGCCTGCATCGCGCTTGTCCATCCTCTTCTGAAATATTGCTGCGCAGTGTGGGATCCGCATCAGATAGTATCGACGGAGGACATCGAAAAAGTACAAAGAAGGGCAGCTCGTTTTGTATTATCGCGAAGTAGGAGAGATAGTGTCACAGCAATGACACGTGAATTGGAGTGGCAATCATTAAAAGAAAGGCGTTTTTAATAATTTTTTCATAATGCCAGTCCATAGTCATAATACATTTCTTTAAAGTCAGTACCGCCATTAGACTTGTTTATTTGCAGTGTTACATTTACACTTACTCAGTCATGATTTCGGCTTCAAAGTGCCATTGTCAAGTATTTTAAGTGTTATACAGTGCCTAAGATACGAAATTATGCCGTCAAGTGTTTTAAGTGTTATACAGTGCCTAAGATACGACATTATGCCATCTTAGGCACTGTGTAACACTTAAAACACTTGATAATGGCACTTTGAAGCCGAAATCATGATTGCGTAAGTGTAAATGTAACTCTGTGAATAAACAACAGTCTGATGGCGGTACTGACTTTAAAGAAAGGCGTTTTCCGTTGCGACGGTATCTTGTCATGAAATTTCAATCACCAGTTTTCTCCTCCGATTGTAAAAACATTCTGTTGGCACCCACCTACATGGGGAGAAATGACCATCGCATTAAAATAAGAGCGGCTGGCCCCGGAGGAGGTCCGAGTCCTCCCTTGGGCATAGGTGTGTGTATTTGTCCTTAGGATAATTTAGGTTAAGTAGTGTGTAAGCTTAGGGACTGATGACCTTAGCAGTTAAGTCCCATAAGATTTCACTCACATTGAACATTTTTTAATAAAATAAGAGAAATCGGGGCTCGCACAGAAAAATTTAAATGCTCGTTTTTCCCGCTCGCCGGTCGAGATTGGAACGGTAGAGACACAGCTTGAAGGCGGTTCATTGAACCCTCCGCCAGGCACTTTATTGTGAATAGCAGACTCATCACGTAGATGTAGATGTGGTTTCATTAATGTGACTGGACAGTGTACTTGTCACCTGGGATGTGTAGTGTGTTGTCGATATGCCCATGTGGGGAGCCCACTGACGCGTGCATTGGCGTGCGGTGTGGGACTAAGTGAAGTGGGTGAGTGAGAGGGACAGAGTGCAAGTAGCAGCAGCAGAGGCAGGAGTTGGGCAGCGGCGTCGGCTTGGCGGCGGCAGCGGCGGGCGAGCCGAGGAGAAAGTGTGGCCGCCGCTGCCAAGGTCTGTGGACGGGCGCCACGAAGCAACAAGTCCAGCGCTCTCCTCTCTCCCGTACAGGCTGCATCGCCTCTCATCAGCTGCAAAGACTGCCGTTTCACTTCAGACGTACAGAAATCTGTAACTGCGCGATCCACAAACTGTTGAAAACTAATTTTTGCGATATTGTCGTGCCTGTGTTATTCTGATTGCGATTCATAGTTCCATTGGGTATGCAAGCAGGGATGTACGAGTTCGGCTCGTAGACGCATTGTTGACGATATCTGGAAGTTTATGGGTCTGGAATGAGATTTTCACTCTGCAGCGGAGTGTGCGCCGATATGAAACTTCCTGGCAGATTTAAACTTTGTACCGGGCCGAGGCTCTAACTCGGGACCTTTGCGTTTCGCGGGCAAGTGCTCTGCCATCTGAGCTACCCAAGGACGATTCACGTCCCGTCCTCACAGCTTTACTTCTGCCAGTACCTCGTCTCCTACATTCCAAACTTTACAGAAGCTCTCCTGCGAACCTTGCAGAACTAGCACTCCCGAAAGAAAGGATATTGCAGAGACATGGCTTAGCCACAGCCTGGGGGATGTTTCCAGAGACGAGGTACTGGCAGAAGTAAAGCTGTGAGTAGCGGGCGTGAGTCGTGCTTGGGTAGCTCAGATGGTAGAGCACTTGCCCGCGAAACGCAAAGGTCCCGAGTTCGAGTCTCGGTCCGGCACACAGTTTTAATCTGCCAGGAAGTTTCTTATCAGCGCACACTCCGCTGCAGAGTGAAAATCTCATTCTGGGAACATCCCCCAGGCTGTGGCTAAGGCATGTCTCCGCAATATCCTTTCTTTCCGGAGTGCTAGTTCTGCAAGGTTCGCAGGCACACAGTTTTTATCAGCCAGGAAGTTTCAGTTTGGGTCTGGGTGTAAGTCGCGCACGGATCGCCAAATGGTAAGACGATTGCTAGCGATAGGCGGGATACACGGGTTCGTGTCTCGGCCAGGCCCAAATTTTCATTGTCCTCATTCCATTCTAATTCTATAGCATTATTCCCAATTGCGAACATATTTAATACATTTTAATTTTTATCTATCTGTTTAGCGTTATCCGGTTAGTGCCACGAGGCTCTCACTTTGTCGGACCAGTGTTTCACACATGCATTTCCTTTTTTACATCATATTTACCTACGAAGTAATCATTTTAATGTGACAAATAGTACTGAAATCATCTGAGTGTCTACAGTGACAAGTAGAATAGGTAATATTGACTACGAACTAAGAAAGTTAATACTGGCGCTAAATGGCTCTGAGCACTATGGGACTCAACATATAAGGTCATCAGTCCTCTAGAACTTAGAACTACTTAAACCTAACTAACCTAAGGACAGCACACACATCCATGGCGCGGCAGGATTCGAACCTGCGACCGCAGCGGTCGCCCGTTTCCAGACTCTAGCGCCTAGAACCGCTCGGCCTCTCCGGCCGGCTAATACTGGCGCTATTTGTACTACTGCTGCTATGACTAATCTACATCTACATCTACATCTACATGGATCCTCTGCAAATCACATTTAAGTGCTTGGCAGAGGGTTCATCGAACCACCTTCACAATCGTCTATTATTCCAATCTCGCATAGCGCGCGGAGAGAACGAACACCTATATCTTTCCGTACGAGGTCTGATTTCCCTTATTTTATCGTGGTGATCGTTCCTCCCTATGTAGGTCGGTGTCAACAAAATATTTTCGCATTCGGAGGAGAAAGTTGGTGTTTGGAATTTCGTCAGAAGATTCCGTCGCAACGAAAAACGCCTTTCTTTTAATGATGTCCAGCTCAAATCCTGTGTCATTTGAGTGACACTCTCTCTCATACTTCACGATGATACAAAACGTGCTGCCCTTCTTTGAACTTTTTCGATGTACTCCGTCAGTCCTATCTGGTAAGGTTCCCACACCACGCACCAGTATTCTGAAAGAGGGTGGACAAGCATAGTGTAGGCAGTCTCCTTAGTAGGTCTGTTGCATTTTCTAAGTGTCCTGCCAATAAAATAAAGTCTTTGGTTTGCCTTCCCCACAACATTTTCTGTGTGTTCCTTCCAATTTAAGTTGTTCGTAATTGTAATTCCTAGGTATTTAGCTGAATTTACGGTCTTTATATATGACTGGTTTATTGTTTAACCGAAGTTTAACGGATTCCTTTTAGCACTCATGTGGATGACATCACACTTTTCATTATTTAGGGTCACCTGCCAATTTTCGTACCATTGAGAATCTTTTCTAAATCGTTCTGCAGTTTGTTTTGATCTTCTGACGAATTTATTAGTCGATAAACGACAGCGTCATCTGCAAACAACCTAAGACGGCTGCTCAGATTGTCTCCCAAATCGTTTATATAGATAAAGTACATAAAGGGCCTATAACACTACCTTGGGGAACGCCAGAAATCACTTCTGTTTTACTCGATGACTTTCCATGATAATAGCAATAATAAAAATAATATTTTTCGGTTTCCATATTTTGTTGACAGGGAACCGGCAACTTTATTAAATTCCTTAAAGCGTTTATTAGCGATTCCGTCAACAATTGCAGTATTTATATTAGGCGACTAGTTTCGAACCTTACAGGTTCATTTTCACGCCTGGCCTGCTGAGGCTGTACTAACAGCGCCTGACATTAATAATAAACGTCAGATGTTTGCATAATGAATGCCACAAACCACACGTGCCTCAAACTTCACTTGGTAAGAGGCATGTGTGGATTCTCGCATTCATTCTGCAAAAATTTATAAGGCATGTCTTGCCACTTTGATGTTTATTATTAAGACCACGCCCTGTCGGTGCGTCCTTAATAGGCCAGGCTTGAAAATGAACCTGTTAAAGTTCGAAACTAGTCGCCTAATATAAATACTGCAACTGTTTACAGAGTTGTTAGAAATCGCTTTAGCAAATAAAAATAACAGCAATAATTATAGTGGGAGGTATAAAGAGAATTTATAAGTGTACAAAATGGGTGCTTTACGGTGTACCGAGTTGTGGGGAAAGTAAATTTAAGCAGACTGCACCAGCTAAGAATACTGGGAAATGTGGAAGATCTGGTTGGAAAGAAGGATGTACAGGGCTAACGGATGTATACAGGGACAATAGTAATCATTATTGTTGCTTCAGTATACCTGTCATTAACTGTCTTCTAAAGCCGGAGATGGTATTCAGTTCTCTAATATAATGTGGGACGTTATTTCACAGTCGGATTCCTGCTACTGAGAAGGATGTGTCCATAGTGTGAGGTTCAACAGCCGTAAAGTATTTTATAAATGCATTTTAACCATCAGCTGTTTATTTGTCCCATTAGTGATCTACTGGTTTCAGGTTATTAACAATCATGCATAATGTAGGGTACAACAGATTATTTAAAAGCATCGATCTCTCCTGTGATGTCTGTCTGTCTGACTTGAGATATGATGAGATATGATATGAGATATGATTCCCAGTGTTCTAAGTCAAATTATGTCAGGTGTTTGTACAATTTCACTGGAGAATTTCGATATTGTTCAGTTTCTAGGAATATAAGTAAAGTCCCATAGTTCTCAGAGCCATTTGAATTTTTGAACCTCACAGACATCCATGCCCGAGGCAGGATTCGAACATGCGACCGTAGCAGTCGCGCGGTTTCAGACTGTAGCGCCTAGAACCGCTCGGCCACCCTGGCCGGCATAAAGAATATTAATGCTATTCCTGTGACCCGCATTTTCCAATTCATGCAATGCTATTACTTCATGGGTGGGAAATTCTGATATTTTCCTAATCGTTCTATTCGCTGTTATAAGCCCTGATATTTTTTTCTTGGACCAACGTGCGCAATGATTTTGCTGTGCTCTTTTGCATACAGTAAAAAACATCCAACAATTTATGTTCGTTTAGTTTAGGTGGTCTTCCGATTCGTTTGACGCCTTACACTGATGCTGTCTCTCGAAATTTCTCGACAAGTCGGTGAACCGCATTACAATGGTGTACTTCTGTTTCCGGGAATTTTCCAGAAAATGCCTTCTTCACTAGCGGTCGTTGTAATGGCCGAGCGGTTCTAGGCGCTTCAGTCCGGAACCGCGCTGCTGCTACGGTCGCAGATTCGAATCCTGCCTCGGGCACGAATGTGCGTGATGTCCTTAGGTTAGTTAGGTTTAAGTAGTTCTAAGTCTAGGGGACTGATGACCTCAGATGTTAAGTCCCATAGCGCTTAGAGCCATTTGAACTTTCTTCACTGAATCCGCATATTTGTCGCGTAATCGAAACATTTGTTTCATAAAAAAATCCCATTCCTCAGATGAAAGCACCATAATTTTAAAACAAATTGTAGACGTACATACTACACACCGCATTCAGCAGCTTTCTTTTGTCAACTGAACCAGTTACGCAACAGTAGAACGAATTGAATAACAGTCGCACAGCTACGAAGAAACAGTTCTGCCAACTTGTGTTCTGCCAACCTTATTTCGAACTTCCAACGCTATCTGCATCCGAGAGTCGTGGTCATAACTTTTACATGGGGCTCCCAGAACCAGATTTCGTAAAACGATTTCCCAATACCGCTTCTGGGTGGTCATGTAAAAACTTTAAAATCGATTCTGAAAATCTGCTTCTACTTACCGGTTTCGGAATTCGGCAATCGATGTTCGTTCCCATGTAAACGCAACCGGTTTTATAACATTCTTGGATTGTCAGCTTACGTCTTGTTTTCAGAATATTCCGTTATTAAGGGCTTATGTGCAGTATAGAAGAAGCAGAAATATTAGACTTAGCATGAAACTGTCTGCCTGTAACATTTAAGTGAAGAGAAATGGCTATTGTGTTGACTAAATCAGAAACTGGATCAGCTGTTTTCCAGACGCCCTATTTTACTGAGCTAGCAAATCCGCTTCGGACCAACATGTAAACACGACAACGAAAAACGGCTTCCAATGTTCGGTTTTCGTCTTTCGGAAGACGTATCGCATGTAAACGCTGAGTGTGTAGCGATGAGAAAAAGCGGTTAAAAGCGATACCGGTATTTTAGTTCTGGCTAACCGGTATTATTCGGTATTTCTTTGGTGTCGATTATAATAGGTGTCTTTTTTTATTTTTGATTAACAAACGAGTAAAAAATCGAAATATCAGCTGCACTGCTAAAATTTTTCGTTATTAAATAAACTGTTTTTAAAAAAATGAATATTTTTTCGTAAATTCTGCATTGGTTTTGAATATTGCGTTCTTATAGAAATTAGGAAAAGGAATCATTACTATTTTAATAAAAATGTCGACAGGAACGAGCAGCAAACACGTGGCATAAGAGTTGGTACAGCATTGTGGAGACAATTATGTCTGTGTTGTCGTTTTGCGTGGCCTATTAGACGCTACGCTTGCAAGTGCAATGTGGAAGACTTGCTCCCAACTGGTCTATACGGCAGTTTCTCTATGTCGTTGCCAGACATTTGTTGTATATCAGAATGGCACCAACCTTAGCCTGAATATGTTTTACGAACTGACGTGGCAGTGAAGTATAATGGTTCATTTGCTTCAAAACATTAAACATTTGTCTGCTATTTGTACGAAATAATAAAAGAGGAAGGAAATTATGGTGGCAGTAATAAATTAAAAACTTAACAAATCTTTCATAATTTATAATAAAAGTAGAAAGTAGCTCAACTGCTGCCTCTCTCTACATAATATGCTTTTATCTGCTTATAATTCTTGAAAACGAACAAATTAACACGGAATACAAAGTTCTTCAACCTCAGTTTTCACCCTTTAGCAGTGACTATTCGCAATGCCCAAATAGTGGTACGATGCCCGATTTCAACACGATTCTTGAGCAGAGTTTCATAAAATTGGAATCAATAGGAGAATACTGATGATTCAGTATTCAACCACTTATTACTTTTCGAGAAAACAGCGAACTGTGAACGTATTAAGTTTCCATTTAATTGCCTATTTAATTTAATATTTTGATTCTGTGTGTCTTGAAACTGCAAGATTCAAAATATTTCAAGGTTTGTTCGGTTTCTGCGTTCATTACAGTAATAAATAGGAATAAAGACAACCGACTATCGGTTATTTCAGAAGCCGGTTATTTTGAGGGGTTTTAGCAGTCGGCTTCAACTGGTTTGGAAAAAAAAAAACTGGTGTAACCGAAAACCGATTGTTTCAGCAATAACCCCATACTACCGTAGTCTGGTGAACAGCGGCCGATGCACCGTATAACACGGACTGTATAAATGAAAAGAAATTCTTGTAATGTAAAATCCAAGATTGAATGTATTAAAAATATAGTTGCTATTGACCGTATAGCGGAGATGAGCTTTCGGCGAACAACGCCTTTGTCGAAAATAGACAACATACACACACATTCACGCAAACGTAATGCACACACACACGTGACAACAATCCCTAGCAGTTGAGGCTCAATGGTCATATTTGTGTGAGTTGCTTTTGCGTGTGTGTTTGTGATGTCTATTTTCGACGAAGACCTGCTTGCCCGAGAACTCACTAGTTGTGCCTATTTGCGACTCAGCATATCTGCTATACGGTGAGTAGCAACAATCCGTTTCATAACACAAGAAAAAAAAAAAAAAAATCAGATCCGTACCCAAAGACTGGAAAGTTGCACAGGTCACACCAATATTCAAGAGAGGCAGTAGGAGTAATCCACTAAATTAAAGGATCGTATCATTTACGTCGATATCCTGTAGGATTTTTGATCATATATTTTGTTCGAAAATAATGAATTACTTCGAAGAGGATGGACTATTGACACACAGTCAACACCGATTTAGAAAGCATCGTTCTTGTGAAAGAGAGTTAGCTTTTTACGCACGCGAAGTGTTGGGTGCTACTGACAAGGTTTTTCATTTTCATTTCCGAGTTCTGCGTTTACAAAAGCCTTTTGACGCTGTACCACACAAGTGGCTTGTAGTCAAATTGCGTGTTTATAGAATATCGTCTTAGTTATGTGACTGGAATCGTGATTTCCTGTCACAGTGGTAACAAATTCGTAGTAATGGACAGAAAGTCATCGAGTAAAACAGAGGTGATTTCTGGCGTCCTCCAAGGTAGTGTAATAGGCCCTTTGCTGTTCCTTATCTATGTAAACTATTTGGGAGACAATCTGAGCATCCGTCCTGTTGCTTGCTGACGATGCTGTCGTTTATCGTCTAGTAAAGTCATCAGAAGATCAAAACAGGTTGTAAAACGATTTAGAAAAGATAGCTGTATGGTGCAAAAATTGGCAGTCGAACGTAAATAATGAAAAGTGTGACGTCGTTCAGGTGAGTGCTATATTAAATCCGTTAAACGTCGGTTACACGGTAAATCAATCAAATATAAAGGCCATAAATTCATCTAAACACCTAGGAATTACAATTACGAACGACTTAAATTAACACACAAAAATGTTGTGAAGAAGGCAAATCAAAGACTGCGTTTCACTAGCAGAATTATTAGGAAGTGTAACAGATCTATTAAAGATACTGCCTACACTACGCTTGTCCGTCTTCTGTTAGAGTATTGCTGTGCGGTGTGGGATCCTTACCGGATAGGATTGACGGAGTACATCGAGAAAGTACAAAGAAGGGCAGCAAGTATTTTACCATCACGAACGAGGGAAGAGAGTGTCATTGACATGATACAGGATTTGGGGTGGACAGCATTAAAAGAAAGGTGGTTTTCGTTGAGGCGGGATCTTCTCACGAACCGGCCGTTGTGGCCGAGCGGTTCTGGGCGCTTCAGTCCGGACCTGCGCTGTTGCTACGGTCGCGGGTTCGAATCCTGCCTCGGACATGGATGTGTACGATGTCCTTGGGTTACTTGGTTTAGGTAGTTCTAAGTCTAGGGGACTGATGACCTCAGATGTTAAGTCCCATAGTGCTCAGTGCCATTTGATCCATGTGAATCTTCTCACGAAATGTCAGTCACCAACTTTCTTCTCCGAATGCGAAAATTGTTGGCGCCGAGCTACATGGGGAAATAAGATCATCGTAATAAAATAAGGGAAATCAGAGCTCGCACGGAAAGATATAGGTCTTCGTTTCTTCCGCGCGTTGTTCGTGAGTGGAATAATTGAGGATTATTGTTAAGCTGGTTCGGTGAATCCTCTTCCAGGCACTTAAAAAAATGGTTCAAATGGCTCTGAGCACTATGCGACTTAACTTCTGACGTCATCAGTCTCCTAGAACTTAGAACTAATTAAACCTAACTAACCTAAGGACATCACAGACATCCATGCCCGAGGCAGGATTCGAACCTGCGACCGTAGCGGTCGCTCGGTTCCAGACTGTAGCGCCTAGAACCGCTCGGCCACTCCATCCGGCCCGGGCACTTAAGGGGGGTAGGACGTCAAAGGGGCCGACTTGGAGCAGGAGAGGCATCACAGGACATTTTAATTTCCAGTGTCCATACTTTTACAAATATATTCATAAAACTTTCTCAGCATCAGCAGGAAAGATTCAGGATTCACACTCATTGCAGTGGAAGTTCGAAAACATAACAAAATAAATTTTTTTACGTGTGAAATTTCATCATTTTTTCACTTACTAATGGCTGCAATTGTTGCTATAGGTACAATTTTCTTCATAAGTTAGAAAGATTCAAAAATGGTTCAAATGGCTCTGAGCACTATGGGACTTAACTTCTGAGGTCATCAGTCCCCTAGAACTTAGAACTACTTAATCCTAACTAACCTAAGGACATCCCATACATCAATGCCCGAGGCAGGATTCGAACCTGCGTCCGTAGCGGTCACACGATTCCATACTGTAGCGCGTAGAACCGCTCGGCCACTCCGGCCGGCTTAGAGAGATTCTTCGATGAATTTTGCACAGCGTACATACCATAATCGCAAGTGTATGAAACTCTAGAATTTATTTAACTTATGAAAAAACGAGCCGGCCGCGGTGGCCGAGCGGTTCTAGGCGCTTCAGTCCGGAACCGCGCGACTGCTACGGTCGCAGGTTCGAATCCTGCCGCGGGCATGGGTGTGTGTGATGTCTGCAGGTTAGTTCGGTTTAAGTAGTTCTTAGGGGACTGATGACCTCGGATGTTAAGTCCCATAGCGCTCAGAGCCATTTGAACCATTTTTTTGAAAAAACGAATGAACTGTTATATTTTAAACTTCGTGTTCAGAAAAAACACAAATTTTGTACTTAATTACCTCAATTTTTACCACAGTTTTGAATAGAGTTGGAAAACTCTAGAGTTTCATACACCTTTAAGTATGGTTTGTATCGTGTGCAAAGTTCATAGAAGAATCTCTCTTACTTATGAAGAAAATTGTACCTATAGCAACAAATACTGCCATTAGTAAGTGAAAAAAATAATGAAATTTCACATGTAAAAAAAAATCATTTCGTTATGTTTTCGAACTTCCACTGCTATGAGTGTGAATTTTGAATCCTGCCTGGTCATGCTGACAGACTTTTATGAATTTATTTGTAAAAGTATAGACAGTGAAAATTAAAATGTCCTGTGGTGCCCCTCCTGCTCCAAGTCGGCCCGTTTCACGTCCTACCCCCCTTAAGTGTGGTTTGCATAGTATCCACGCAGACGTAGACGAAGCCACGAGAGATTCAGAGATAACGGGAAGACCCGCGAGGTGGTGTGATGGTGTGAAGACATGTACAGAGGGCAGTTAAAAGGCCATTGCGGGCCAGCGAAGGTAAACATGACTAGGTATTCCCTCTGGCGCGGCACAAACAGGGAGGTGAGACAAAAACAAGTCGTGTACAGCACACCGCGACGTGTGGTCGGCCTTGAACAGCCGCTATGCCGTCCGGGTGCTGACAAAACAAGGGGGGAAGCCACAAGGCAGCGAGGTGAAAACAGACCAGCCGCTCGGACCTAACAAACAGGGATTGCGCACCACCTCTGAACATACTTAAAGAAAAGACTTAATATTTTTCTGCGGTATGTGAAAAGAACATAGACATTTTTTCATGTGAAGTGTATCGAGACAAAAGAACAAAGACAATAAACACGAAATGCGAGGTGGCGCAGCGGTTAGCACACTGGACTCGCATTCGTAAGGACGACGGTTCAAACCCACGTCCGGCTATCCTGATTTAGGTTTTCCGTGATTTCCCGAGATCAAAAATGGCTCTGAGCACTATGGGACTCAACATCTGAGGTCATCAGTCCCCTAGAACTTAGAACTACTTAAACCTCACTAACCTAAGGACATCACACACATCCATGCCCGAGTTCCCGAAATCACTTCAGGGAAATGATGGGATGCAAGAACTATACGGAGTACTGAAAGAAGTTGGTATATGTGCTAAATTAATAAGACTATTCAGAATGACAATGACAGAGACAAGAGCAAAAGTAAAGGTCCTTAGCAGAACAAGTGGAAGCTTTGACTTAAATAAAGGTGTGAAGCAAGGGGATAGTCTCTCCACTGTCCTATTCAATGTAGCCCTGCATAGTGCAGTAAATAAAATCAACAAAAGAGGCACCACATTTATGAAAACTAGCCAGATATGTGCATACGCTGATGACATTGCTATAGTAGGAAGAAATACCAATACACTCCTAGAAACATACCGGGCAATGGAAACAGAAGGCTTAAAAATTGGCCTCATAGTAAATGAAAACAAAACAAAATATATGGTAATGTCACAATCTGAGGCCAGAAGAACCCCTTAAACCATAAACATCAATGGGAAATGCTGCAATGGAGTGTCCTCTTTTTAACTACTTGGGAGCCCTAATAACAAATGATAACAGTATTGGGAAGGCTATAAGGGAAAGAATACAAGCAGGAAACAGAGCTTACTTTGCAAATATGCAGCGTCTCAAAAATATCCTTGTTACAAGAAAAACTAAATTGCTGATATATAATTCCCTAGTCCGCCCAGTTATCACGTACAGCTCAGAGGTATGGACGTTGACAGAACACGGTAAAAATGCACAAGGAAGCATTGAGCGGAAAATACTACGCAAAATCTATGGGCAAATAAGGGAGGAAGAAGGCTGGAGAATACGCTACAATGCCGAATTACAAGAGTTAATACAAGGCAGGGACATAGAAAAATTTGTGACATCACAGCGAATACGATGGCTAGGACACTTTGAGAGAATGGCAGAGGATAGAATTCCAAAGAAAATGATGAAAGGTATGATCCATTCAGTTAGGCGAAAAGGGAAACCTAGAAGAAGATGGATCGACGAGGTAATAATGGATATCTCCAATATGGGAGTCCGGGGGTGGAAAAGAGCAGCAAATAACCAAGAAGTGTGGAGGAAGATTGTTGAAGAAGCCAAGGCTCACCAAGGGCTGTAGCGCTACTGAAGAAGAAGAAGAAGAAGAAAATGCCAGGATGGTTCCTTTGAAAGGGCACGGCCGACTTTCTTCACCATCCTCCACTAATCCGACGAAACCCATGAGCTGGCTGTTTGGTCCCATCCCCCGAATCCGCCAACCAATAAGCACGATTTATTATCTGCGTAGGCAATGATTAAAAAAGACAATATATACTCTGTTAACTTTCATTTGTCTGACAGAAGGGAAGACGTTGTACCTTTTCGAGTGGTACCACTGACCTAGCAAAGACGCGGTCTTCCTACGTTCAATATTAATAGATCTGTAATAACTGTTGAATTATCTAAATCGTTTTGAAAATACAAACTGTTATTTGTTACTATTGGAAACATCTTCTACTTATAGAAGAATTGTGTCCTTTCCTGTAGCTATTAAAAGTATTGTTAGTTACGATCTTATCCTATTGTTGTCCGCCATTACGGTGGATACAAATATTTTTGATAATCACGGCTCTACTAGATCAGTAATTATTGAGATAACGTATTCATTTTATGCATTTATGATAGTATTAAAGTATCTCAGTCATTATTTTCATTTTCTAATGCAAATTATGCCATACTGGGCCACGAATGTCGAATACGCTGATTTTCACGTAGACGCCATTACAGAGAAAGCTACAACTAAATGTCATCCATTCAATTTAAATTAACAACCCAGTGTGCTATTAATAAAGTACATACATACGAATACTAAGGTTTCAACCCCTGACACCAAAAGAGATCATGTGCGTATGTTGTTTTTACTTTGGTGTGCAATAACGTATCTGCACGATAACGTACGTAACTTCAGTGAAACTAAATAATTATAATCAATTATTTAGTACACCGAAGTGTTGGGTGAAAGACATCTGTGTTAACATATTTACAGTTTAAATAATTGTAAGAAGTTCTGTGATAAAAATAGTTAACCACCATTTGTTTAAAAAACAAATACATACAACACTTTTTACCCTACACACAGGTCATTCATACACATTTACACACAAACATACACACTATATATATAAAGTTTAATGTTTCGTGTATATATACAGGGTGGTCCATGAATCGTGACCGGGCCAAATATCTCACGAAATAAGCGTCAAACGAAAAAACTACAAAGAACGAAGCTTGTCTAGCTTGAAGGGGGAAACCAGATGGCGCTATGGTTGGCCCGCTAGATGGCGCTGCCATAGGCCTAATGGATATCAACTGCGTTTTTTAAAATAGGAACCACCATTTTTTATTACATATTCGTGTAGTACGTAAAGAAATATGAATGTTTTAGTTGGACCACTTTCTTCGCTTTGTGATAGATGGCGCTGTAATAGTCACAAACATATGGCTCACAATTTTAGTCGAACAGTTGGTAACAGCCAGGTTTTTTAAATAAAAGTACAGATCGTAGGTACGTTTGAACATTTTATTTCGATTGTTCCAATGTGATACATGTACCTTAGTTAACTTATCATTTCTGAGAACGCATGCCGTTGGGCAGCGTGATTACCCGTAAATACCACATTAATGCAATAAATGCTCAAAATGATGTCCGTCAACCTCAATGCATTTGGCAATACGTGTAACGACATTCCTCTCAACAGCGAGTAGTTCGCCTTCCGTAATGGTCGCACATACATTGACAATGCGCTGACGCAAGTTGTCAGGCGTTGTCGGTGGATCACGATGGCAAACATCCTTCAACTTTCCCCACAGAAAGAAATCCGGGGACGTCAGATCCGGTGAACGTGCGGGCCACGGTAGGTGTTTCGACGATCACTAAATATGTTATACAATACCGCTTCAACCGCACACGAGCTATATTCCGGACGTCCATCAGATTGAACGTACATCGCCATTCTGTCATGCAATGAAACATCTTGTAGTAACACCGGTAGAACATTAAGTAGGAAACCAGCATACATTGCACCATTTATATTGCCATCGATAAAATGGGGGCCAATTATCCTTCCTCCGATAATGCCGCACCATAAATTAACCCGCCAAGGTCGCTGATGTTCCACTTGTCGCAGCCATCGTGGATTTTCCGTTGCCCAATAGTGCATATTATGCCGGTTTACGTTACCGCTGTTGGTGAATGACGCTTCGTCGCTAAATAGAACGCGTGCAAAAAATCTGTCATCATCCCGTAATTTCTCTTGTGCCCAGTGGCAGATATGTACCAGACGTACAAAGTCATCGCCATGCAATTCCTGGTGCATAGAAATATCGTACGGGTGCAGTCGATGTTGATGTAACATTCTCAACACCGACATTTTTGAGATTCCCGATTCTCGTGCAATTTGTCTGCTACTGATGTGCGGATTAGCCGCGACAGCAGCTAAAACACCTACTTGGGCATCATCATTTGTTGCAGGTCGTGGTTGACGTTTCACATGTGGCTGAACACTTCCTGTTTCCTTAAATAACGTAAGTATCCGGCGAACGGTCCGGACACTTGGATGATGTCGTCCAGGATAGAGTTGCCCTCCGCCACACACCGTTGGGTGGCTTGCGGAGTATAAATGTAGATGTAGATGTAGATACCGAGCAGCATACATAGCACACGCCCGTTGGGCATTTTGATCACAATAGCCATACATCAACACGGTATCGACCTTTTCCGCAATTGGTAAACGGTCCATTTTAAGACGGCTAATGTATCTCGAAGCAAATACCGTCCGCACTGGCGGAATGTTACGTGATACCACGTACTTATACGTTTGTGACTATTGCAGCGGCATCTATCACAAAGCGAAAGAAGTGGTCCAACTAAAACATTCATATTTCTTCACGTACTACACGAATATGTAATAAAAAAATGGGGGTTCCTATTTAAGAAAACGCAGTTGGTATCCATTTGACCTAAGGCAGCGCCATCTAGTGGCCCAACCATAGCGCCATCTGGTTTCCCCCTTCAAGGTAGACGAGTTTCGTACTTTGTAGTTTTTTCGTTTGATGCTTATTTCGTGAGATATTTGGCCCGCTCACTATCAATGGACCACACTAAATCTACAAGGAAGGTCGCCAGCTTAAGTCTTACCACATGACGACAGAATTAAAAAATAAATAAATAACTAAAAATAAAAAACCTCGGAAAATCGACTTTCAAGATTATAAGATTTGGGTGAGCACTGTAAAGAATAAAAAAATTTAGTTTTCGATCACAGTTGTCGTTAGCTGAGTCCGTAACGTCGATGTTATGTAGTGAGTTGGATTGATGAATCACGCTATATCCTGCGGCAGTCCAATAGTTGGGAGAACGCCTGTATAACATTACCTGACATAGTGTGGAATGCCAACAGGGAAGTACGGACGAGATGGTCTTACTTTATGGAATTGTTGTAGGATGGGGCCCCCTAACTGTGCTTAAGAAAACGCTAAATGCAGAAGGATATATTTTACAGCATTCTGTACTGCGTACTGTACAGGAACAGTTCGGCGACGATAACTGTTCTTATCAGCATGACATTGCATCTTGCCATAAGGGAGTAACTTTGTTGTTTGTGAACAATAATATTCTCGAAATTGACTGGCCTGCCCATAGTCCCTACCTAAACACAATGGAACACCTTTGAGATGAGTTGGAATGTCATCCTCGTTCCAAACCCCAACTTCCTCTGGCTTCGGATCTTGAAGATACATTCAAACACGTGATCTGAAGCCGTCATAAAGGCAAGCGGTGGACAAATCCCGTATCAGTATCTTCTAATGTGTTTGTGCCAGATAGTGTATTTAGGTGCTGGAAACAGATCGAAAATAAATCAATGACTGACTGATGCAGTCGGCATGGAATCATTTAAAATGTCCTTAGACCGCCCTTGCATCCGTGGTTCTTGGTATCTGTTTAACCGTCTGTTCTACGTTTCCAGCACTGTTCTGGTTGAGGCGCTAAGTGTTGGGTCCCTGTTCCGGTTCCAGTTCGCTTTCTCGATGTTTTCCAGCCTGGCGTAAACACCCTGCTTCTGTCCCTCTGCGTAAGGTTAGATTGCGTTACGTTACGGGGCAGCAAAACATGTGAACGACCTTGGCGGTGCACAGCCTCCGAGGGGAAAGCCTGCGGCAAGGTTAGCCAACCTGGGCAGCCGAATGTTACTACACTGAGATTGGGGTAGGTTTGTGACTAAAAACAGGTCAAAGGGATAGTTTGGTCTGTTATCAAAAATAATTAGGTTCAAGTGTGATTACTACGAACGTGGGCAAATTATTACACTGACGACTTTACAAATACGCTGCTCACCTTCTCCTCTAACTCACACTCCATCACACTGCTATATATTTATGTCCACTCACCATGGTTTCCCCCTTTCCCTTCCCCTATAAAAAAATCCCTCCATCGCTATTCCTTGTCTACTCTTACACAGTACATAAATACACAGAAACATAACTAAACAGAATTACACACACAAAATAATCTAATTTTTTTAAAAAAATGTTGTAGGTCAAAGGAGAAGTAGTGGAAAGGTTATGTTGGCAACACTACAAAACAAAAGCCACAACACATACTTGAAGTACAAAAACAAACAGAATACAGTGGTGTGCATAAAAGTATGTTGTGAAAAACGTAAGAAATGGATAGTGCTGCAGAACATCTAAAAATTAGACCAATATTACAGCATTTAACACAGAAAAACAACTATGTGTTAGCAGACGGCATTTCCCGATTTAAGCGAGAAAAAAATGGTTCAAATGGCCCTAAGCACTATGGGACTCAATATCTGAGGTCATCAGTCCCCTGGACTTAGAACTACTTAAACCTAAGGAATCCCACACATCCATAAGCGATGCAGGATTCGAACCTGCGACCGTACCAGCAGCGCGGTTCCGGACTGAAACGCCTATAACTGCTCGACCACAGCGGCCGGCTTAACCGAGAAATCAACCGAAAATCGCCGTAAGTACGAATCAATTCTTAACGAACTGTTTTTCTGTCTAGAAGCAAATCAAAATGTAAATAACTTAATTACAGACCACTGATGCTGCTTTACCTCAATTAAGAGAAACGCTTAAAAAAATCACGCATTTTTGTAGCTGCAATGACAGAACAAAAACACCCTCAAGAATTAGAACTACGCTCACGGCAAACCTCACTGAAGCATATGGCGGAGGGTACTTTTGTTTAGCGTTATCACTTCCTCCCTTTTCCTGTTCCAGTCCCGATTGGTTCGCTGGAAGAACAATTGGTGGTTACCTTCCGTATGGGCTCGAATGTGTCTAATTTCACCTTCACGGTCTTTTCACGAGTTACGCTTAGCAGGAAGCAACTGTCCCTGTCCTTCAGTACATAAGGTCCGGAGTGTCTCGTTTTAGTCGTGGTTGTTCCTTCGCATTTCCACTTCGCAATCACAACGGATTAAACGCCACTGACGTACCCAGAAATCAATGGTTTCCCCGATGCGTTTTTCGACGCAGTTCAAGAACACCGTAAAGAGTGTCCGAGTGTCTGAGGATCGAAACTGCAGACACGCACTTAAACACAAACACATTACAAGTCTTCCAAATGACCACAATTGATGTGACACGTATATTCGCCGACGCCCGTACATGTTAAGAAAACGCTGGCATTTTCCAAATGCACTGACAAACATTCTCAATTCATTCCCTGATTTCATCGACACAACCGGATTGGCGATCACTCTTCATCTTTTAGCTACTGGTGATTCGTACAGAAGTTCAATGTGCACTGTTCATTGATAAGTCTCTTGGTACCAGAAGTATGCAATACTTTGGTAGGCGGATGGAAGCGTTTCAATAATGTAAATTTGAAACAAGAATACAATTATCACTTTTCTTTTCTTTTTGCCCGCCGGCACACGGAAACATACGTGACAAAGTTCACAACAAAACTCAGTTCCTGCTTCCGGCACGTCTCGAGAAAGTATGAAATTCGTGACATCAAATGCAAACTATACGGATGAAGCAACCTTTTGCCTCTCATTTGGGATAGGTTCGGAAGACTTCGGGATTTTGTATATGCTTCATCAAGTGTTATTCTGAGCTCATTGACAACAGATAGCCAACTGTACCTTTTCGGACAGTGACCGTACATATTATTTCTGAAGTCAAAATCTCTTATTCTCGACACGTACTAATCGTACAGGGATGAATGGCGTATCGTTAGAAAAGTTTTTTAACAGGCTTCTGACATTGAATGCCGATCTTGCGCTAAAACTTAGTGTTTGTGGAAAATTTTAACATAAAAGAAACTTTGAACCATCATAAGCAAATAGTCATCATGAATGCCCAGATTAATACCTATCTTTTACGAAGCTAACTTACTAATCACGAATAGGGGACTCACTTTCCTATTAGCCTATTAAAGTACCATTTTATCTGTTTTAAAGTACTTATTAATTCGATAATCTGTGTACAGCATTGTCACTGATGTTAAACGTGACCGATGTGGTAGTCCAATATCTCTGCCTGTCGTGGAAGTTGACTTTCCTAAACGAATATACTTTCCAAAACGACAAACATATTTGTCACTGTCACTTTGAATTGTGATTTACCTATTGCTACATACAGCCTAAGGTGCTTACCGTAATTCAGAATGTTTGTCGAATAAAAAATTATAGGTTACGTGGAACTACTAACAGTTCCTCATCTCTGCCTGTCGTACAAGCTGGGACAAACATTGTTGTTGGTGTTGTGGTCTTCAGTCCTGAGACTGGTTTGATGCAGCTCTCCATGCTACTCTATCCTGTGCAAGCTTTTTCATCTCCCAGTACCTACTGCAACCTACATCCTTCTGAATCTGCTTAGTGTATTCATCTCTTGGTCTCCCTCTACGATTTTTACCCTCCACGCTGCCCTCCAATACTAAATTGGTGATCCCTTGATGCCTCAGAACATGTCCCACCAACCGATCCCTTCTTCTGGTCAAGTTGTGCCACAAACTTCTCTTCTCCCCAATCCTATTCAATACTTCCTCATTAGTTATGTGATCCACCCATCTAATCTTCAGCATTCTTCTATAGCACCACATTTCGAAAGCTTCTATTCTCTTCTTGTCCAAACTATTTATCGTCCATGTTTCACTTCCATACATGGCTACACTCCATACGAATACTTTCAGAAAGGACTTCCTGACACTTAAATCAATACTGGATGTTAACAAATTTCTCTTCTTCAGAAACGCTTTCCTTGCCATTGCCAGTCTACATTTTATATCCTCTCTACTTCGACCATCATCAGTTATTTTGCTCCCCAAATAGCAAAACTCCTTTACTACTTTAAGTGCCTCATTTCCTAATCTAATTCCCTCAGCATCACCCGAATTAATTAGACTACATTCCATTATCCTTGTTTTGCTTTTGTTGATCTTCATCTTATATCCTTCTTTCAAGACACTGTCCATTCCATTCAACTGCTCTTCCAAGTCCTTTGCTGTCTCTGACAGAATTACAATGTCATCGGCGAACCTCAAAGTTTTTATTTCTTCTCCATGAATTTTAATACCTACTCCGAATTTTTCTTTTGTTTCCTTTACTGCTTGCTCAATATACAGATTGAACAACATCGAGGAGAGGCTACAACCCTGTCTTACTCCCTTCCCAACCACTGCTTCCCTTTCATGTCCCTCGACTCTTATAACTGCCATCTGGTTTCTGTACAAATTGTAAATAGCCTTTCGCTCCCTGTATTTTACCCCTGCCACCTTTAGAATTTGAAAGAGAGTATTCCAGTCAACATTGTCAAAAGCTTTCTCTAACTCTACAAATGCTAGAAACGTAGGTTTGCCTTTCCTTAATCTTTCTTCTAAGATAAGTCGTAAGGTCAGTATTGCCACACGTGTTCCAGTGTTTCTACGGAATCCAAACTGATCTTCCCCGAGGTTGGCCTCTACAAGTTTTTCCATTCGTCTGTAAAGAATTCGTGTTAGTATTTTGCAGCTGTGACTTATTAAGCTGATAGTTCGGTAATTTTCACATCTGTCAACACCTGCTTTCTTTGGGATTGGAATTATTATATTCTTCTTGAAGTCTGAGGGTATTTCACCTGTCTCATACATCTTGCTCACCAGATGGTAGAGTTTTGTCAGGACTGGCTCTCCCACGGCCGTCAGTAGTTCCAATGGAATATTGTCTACTCCGGGGGCCTTGTTTCGACTCAGGTCTTTCAGTGCTCTGTCAAACTCTTCACGCAGTATCGTATCTCCCATTTCATCTTCATCTACATCCTCTTCCATTTCCATAATATTGTCCTCAAGTACATCGCCCTTGTATAGACCCTCTATATACTCCTTCCACCTTTCTGCTTTCCCTTCGTTGCTTAGAACTGGGTTTCCATCTGAGCTCTTGATATTCATACAAGTCGTTCTCTTATCTCCAAAGGTCTCTTTAATTTTCCTGTAGGCGGTATCTATCTTACCCCTAGTGAGATAGGCCTCTACATCCTTACATTTGTCCTCTAGCCATCCCTGCTTAGCCATTTTGCACTTCCTGCCGATCTCATTTTTGAGACGTTTGTATTCCTTTTTGCCTGTTTCACTTACTGCATTTTTATATTTTCTCCTTTCATCAATTAAATTCAATATTTCTTCTGTTACCCAAGGATTTCTACTAGCCCTCGTCTTTTTACCTACTTGATCCTCTGCTGCCTTCACTACTTCATCCCTCAAAGCTACCCATTCTTCTTCTACTGTATTTATTTCCCCCATTCCTGTCAATTGCTCCCTTATGCTCTTCCTGAATCTCTGTACAACCTCTGGTTCTTTTAGTTTATCCAGGTCCCATCTCCTTAAATTCCCACCTTTTTGCAGTTTCTTCAGTTTTAATCTACAGGTCATAACCAATAGATTGTGGTCAGAGTCCACATCTGCCCCTGGAAATGTCTTACAATTTAAAACCTGGTTCCTAAATCTCTGTCTTACCATTATATAATCTATCTGATACCTTTTAGTATCTCCAGGGTTCTTCCAGGTATACAACCTTCTTTCATGATTCTTAAACCAAGTGTTAGTTATGATTATGTTGTGCTCTGTGCAAAATTCTACCAGGCGGCTTCCTCTTTCATTTCTGTCCCCCAATCCATATTCACCTACTATGTTTCCTTCTCTCCCTTTTCCTACACTCGAATTCCAGTCACCCATGACTATTAAATTTTCGTCTCCCTTCACAATCTGGATAATTTCTTTTATTTCATCATACATTTCTTCAATTTCTTCGTCATCTGCAGAGCTAGTTGGCATATAAACTTGTACTACTGTAGTAGGTGTGGGCTTCGTATCTATCTTGGCCACAATAATGCGTTCACTATGCTGTTTGTAGTAGCTTACCCGCATTCCTATTTTCCTATTCATTATTAAACTTACTCCTGCATTACCCCTATTTGATTTTGTGTTTATAACCCTGTAGTCACCTGACCAGAAGTCTTGTTCCTCCTGCCACCGAACTTCACTAATTCCCACTATATCTAACTTCAACCTATCCATTTCCCTTTTTAAATTTTCTAACCTACCTGCCCGATTAAGGGATCTGACATTCCACGCTCCGATCCGTAGAACGCCAGTTTTCTTTCTCCTGATAATGACATCCTCTTGAGTAGTCCCCGCCCGGAGATCCGAATGGGGGACTATTTTACCTCCGGAATATTTTACCCAAGAGGACGCCATCATCATGTAATCATACAGTAAAGCTGCATGCCCTCGGACAAACATTTCGAATGCAAAACATATTTTTGGGCACGCGGAAATGTGTATACAAGGATATATCATGACTTCATGATTTTTATTTCACATCGTTCGATTCATTTTTAAAGACGTTTTCTGCACATTCCCACAACTAGCCTTTTAGCAACGACAACAGTTATTCCAAATACTGCCATTATTTAAAACTATAAAAGTGCGAAAGTTTCACACCACTCCCCTGCTCTTTGTACATTGCATCACATTCGACGTCCCATAGCTTTGGTCGGGATGAATCGCATTTCTGAAATACGTAGTTATCTCGTTTTGTCCACTTCTCAATTGCTATACGCAATGAACTCACAAAAACGTTGGCTACATATGCGCCAACAAACTTCCAAACAAAAGCGAAACGACTTTCTTTTAGACACGCGACTGCAGCGCTGCCGGTGACAGAAATAGGCAACGAGTTAAAATTTCATAGAGTGGCTATAGGTCCGCCATGTTTGAAGCAAATTGAAGTTCTGGCCGCCATGTTTTCTTTAGTCAAGGCATTCGTCTGCTGTGTCCCGCCCCATTGTAACTGCGTTTGACTTACTTGAAATAGCCCATACTAGCTTTATTTCTTCTAAAACAAGCAATAGACAGCAGTGACTTCAGTGTACACTGACAGCAAAAAGGGATGTTTTTGTCGAAATATGGCTAAACTTTTCGATGTAGATAACACTACAAGACAACTCAAATAAGTCTGTCCATCCACTATAACGTTACTTGTTACCCATAAATTAATGCAGTTAGAGCAGGTACCACCAGAATATAACGGCGAAACTTCTAAACATGCTGTGGTTAACTATTAGAAACAGTAACGGGCGCAGAAATGCGATATTTTTGTCGCTATGCCTTGGCAGAATAAAAGTGTAGGGTCAGGGCAAATTTCCTTATTTGCTGAGAATAATGGCATACTTTAGCACTGCACTGAAGTTCCAATAGCTCCTTCAACAAACCAACTACATGTTCACTGTTTAACATATCAGAAACTGAACTACATAGCCTTCTTCTCAAACCAGCAACTGAAGTCTGTAACTGCACTATTCTTCTTTTGTGTCGTACACTAAGTTGCTTCATTTGCTTTATCCGCTTTTTTAGTCGCACATTCTCTGCTTGTACTCTGTTATATTGTGTTTTCAACTTCTTAGGGCTTGGTAGAAAGTAATTGTGGTCAGCAGAAACAGATGTGGGTCCGACAGGCACTGAAAGAATATAGTTACATCATAAGTTTATAACAGAGTTACACAATAAGATTATAATAGAAAGTATGTAATTCAAAGTAATAAGAACACGGAGTAAAATTAAATTATTGACTTACTCTGTGCTAATGATGTCACTGTAACAGCACTATCTTGCAAACTGTCGAAAGATCGCTTTTTGTGTTGTGGTCGTAATACTTTATCTTGCTTTTGTAAATGTGGTGGAAAGTTAAAGATAGTAGGTCCTGCTTTTGACAAAACGCGCCTCTGGACATTTGTGTGGTACATATATTTCTCTTCAAAATGAGCTGAACAGAGGTAACTGGCTGTAGTAGGAAACCAGTTTTCTCGCTTCATATTTATAACCCATCTTTTTGTAATTTCCTTATCTTTTAAAGGAAATCTGTAATCAACGATAAATAAATTACTTTCCTGCATTTGTCTAAAGCATAATTACAGTTCCAATGCAAATGACTCTTTAATAAACATTAAAAAACGTGTGTCGTATTTCGGTACTAATATACTTACTTATAATATGAAATATTTGTTGTTTTATCGCTGCGATTTGTGCAGTTGAACGCTGAACACACTGCAGGCATGTTGACTTTATATTTTGTTACAAAAAAGTCAACTAGAAAAGTTAAATATTGCAGTAATATCACAACAGCTGACACACTTCAAACACAAACAACAGTAACGCTTTCCTAATGTTTTGACTAAGGAGAACATGGCGGCCGAGTTAGCGTTGGTTGCCGCTAGGAGCGCTGTAACTAGTATCTCAGCCACTCTATGAAATTTTAACTCGTTGGAAATAGGCGACGTGTGCGCTAGAAACTTTCAAACAAAAGCGAAACGATATTCTTTTCGACACGCGACTACAGCGCTGCCGGTGAGAGAAATAGGCGACGTGTAAGCTAGCGAACTTTCAAACAAATGCGAAACTATATTCTTCTCGCTCAGACACGTGACCTGCAGCGCTGCCGGTGACAGAAGCAGGAAACAAAGGTGAGACCGAGAGGGAATCGTTGACAGACAAGGACAGACGTGACAATGTCCTGCAGTACACCATCGAACCTCGATAAGACGTAAGCACTTGCCTACAACATCAGCAATACTGCTCGGCTATACTGCGATCTTGTCGCGTACTGCAGCCACACTGCAGTGACACTGTGGATCTTAGAATACTGAATTCCTTAACGATTTCCGAAACAGGATGTCCCATGCACTCCACTTAACGTTCCGGTTTGAAAGTCTGTAATTCATGTCGTGCGGCCATAATCACGTTGGAAATCTTTTCACATTAATCAGCTGAGTACAAATGACAGCTCTGCGAATCCATCGCTCTTTTATACTTTGTGTACACAATACTACCGTCATCTGTCTAATTGCACATGGCTATCACACTTTTGTCACCTATGTATTGCAGCCACATATTGCCGTAAAATAAGGCCCTTGTAAAAGCGACTTTATGTTATTCCCACAGCCTGCCTTATAAAGTGAATCAAGGCACACTAATTTCTCCAGTATCTCGACGCTAAATGCGCTATATTGCATTAATGCATAGATGTTCGACGTTTATAAATTTCTTCTTCATGTGACGAGGTAAAAGCAGGAGCGTGCCACGACCTCGTTTTCAACTTCTGAAAATGTCGGCCTCGATGGATGCTGAAACCTGATTAGCAACTACGAGGTTCTGCGAACGCGGCGTACGACGGGCGAGATTTCGCTTCTACGCCCAGAGGTCGGGTGATCGAAGAATTCTAGCCTCTCGTCTGATGTCAGTGGCGAAAGACGCATAATTACGAGTAGCCGAGCCGCGCGGGAGAAAACGGTGGATGCAGAATGCCTTGCTCGGTGCAGCGAAGAGATCGGGGTTTCCCACAATGCATTTCGCCGCGCGGCTGGTTGTTCATTTGTCAATCGCAACGCGCTCGGCGCGGATCCGTGCAGGCGCGAAGATTGCTGCCCGGCCGCTACGTCACTGTGACGTCACGCGCATGCGCCGCACCCAACCGTTCGCACTGCGCGTTCCTTTTGTTTGTTTTCTTCCTTTTTTATTTCTGCGTGATTGTTTTGTTCACCTCTGGCAACTCGCGCTGTTATAACGTCTTTTTTTCTCCGTTTTCCGGTTTCCATTTTTGTTTTGCGGTGTGATACAGCGAGGATAAGCTTTACCGTTAAGATTGGTGTCCACACGCTACCAGCGTGATTCAACGGCTTTTTCTTTTTTACTTTTACATGCTTGTATCTGGAAACAATACAACCATTGCCTTTTAGCATTAGTGAAGCTTAATCTCAGTTACACCGGTGTTTTATGCGCATATGACGACATACACTCTTCGAGCGTTGCCGGTGACACTAATTCTGTCAGACGACAAAAGATTCAGATCATCGTCGTCATCATCATCATCTTGTTCTGCCAAAAGGCAGGTTTTCACATGCCGTCTATCATCTTGTATCTACTCAGAAGATCAGTTGAAAGGAATGAGTCGTGTGTTGAACGGGAATTAATATGGATACCACCAAAAGTGAAAAAAGGATAATGAAGTGTATATGAATCAAATCTGGCGATGCCGAGGGTATTACATTGGATTCTGAAAGTAGTAAATGAGCTTGAGAGAAATTCTGCCCTATGCAAGACACCATTTTATAATGTTGTTATTACCTAAATACGCATTTTATAATGTTGTTATTACCTAAATACGAGCCGGCCGCAGTGACCGAGCGGTTCTAGGAGCTACGGTCGCCGGTTCGAATCTTGCCTCGGGCATGGATGTGTGTGATGTCCTTAGGTTAGTTAGGTTTAAGTAGTTCTAAGTTCTAGGGGACTGATGACCACAGAAGTTAAGTCCCATAAGTGCTCAGAGCCATTTTTGCACCTAAATACGTTTCAGCAGCGCTTTGCTGGTTATGTTTACTGCTATTTTTTGTTTATTTTCTTTCTGGCATACGCTTAAGTAATATATGGTAGTAGTTAAATATTACCGCACGTTCTAAAGAATGTCACTTTTAGTTGAAGTTGAAAATGCACAATGTTTTTTTATTGCTGTGGTCTTGTTTTCCGTGTGTGATCCTTCGGGCTGGTGTATGAATTGCGTTGAATGCAAAACAGGCTTAAATTTTTGCGAGTTTAGATCCATTGTTGAGTCTCGGCAAAGAGCTATTCCTCCATCATTGCTTCGGCTACCGCGCCGATAGATTGTCGAACACGTGAAGTGTGTCTGCGAGAAGTTTTTAAGATGTGGCGAAGCACTTGTTATCTTTCCATGCTGTTTCAGACGCGTTTGATACAATTTATCATCAAAAGATAAGGTTCTTCCCGCGATATGACGTATTGTAACAAACATGGAAAATAAGAAGAGCTCTAACAAATTCAAATGGTTTTAAGTACTATGGGACTTAACATCTAAGGTCAGCAGTCCACTAGACTTAGAACTACTTAAACCTAACTAACCTAAGGACAGCACACACATCCAAGACCGAGGCAGGATTCGAACCGGCGACCGTAGGAGCAGCGCGGTTCCGGACTGAAGTGCCTAGAACCGCTCGACCCCAGCGGCCGGCGAGCTATAACATACAAAGGATGACAAGTTGATGAGTGTTGCTAGCTGAACAGTAAAAATAACTCATAGTGGCCGAAGTAGAGAGGATCTAAAATGCAGAATGGAAAAAGCGCAGCAAAGCGTTCCTGAACAAGAGGGGTTTGCTGACATCGAATATAAATTTATGCTTAGGAACTTGTTTCCGAAGACACGTCTGAGTTTTATGCCGGCATTTTGCAGTTAAGGTGCAGGTGAACTGTTAATTTCGAGATTGTTCTACCTCTCTAGGGTTTTAATATTCGTCAACAAGAGCCTTACGAGTTTTTCGCAGTGTTTGTTTCTGTGCGAAGCAGATTTGGTGTATCCTAATTCCTAATCTCCTGAATATTCACTGTATGTGACGGACACAACCTATGTTTATTCGTTTGTTTTCTGTGTAGCTTGGGCGTTCTGCACAGATAACAAATGAATAAACGTAGATACCTTGAAGTGTGTGGCACACCTAAAAACTACTATACGTGAAGTCTTACAAACGTGTGGTGAAGCGAAAAAAACATCTATGCAGCGTAAGAAAAAGGTCGAAAAAGGCAAAAAAAAAAAAAAACTGCCAAGACAAAAAGGTGTAACCGAATTTCTTTCCGCCTCAACCTCCACAACAACGAAGGAAACAGAACTTCAGCATTGTTCTGTAGCAACACATTTCGAAAGCTTCTATTCTCTTTCTCGTCTAAACCGTTTATTGTCCATGTTTCACTTCCACACATAACAACACCCCAGGCAAATACTTTCAGAAACAACTTCCTGACACTTAAATGTATATTCCGTGTTAACAAATTTCTCTTCTTCAGAAACGCTTTCCTTGCCATTGCCAGCCTACATTCTATATCTTCTCTACTTCGACCATCATCAGTTATTTTGCTCCCCAAATAGCAAAACTCCTTTACTACTTTAAGTGTCTCATTTACTAATCTAATTCCCTCAGCATCACCCGACTTAATTCGTCTACGTTCCATTATCCTCGATTTTCTTTTGTTGATGTTCATCTTATATCCCCCATTCAAGACACTGTCCATTCCGTTCAACTGCTCTTCCAAGTCCTTTGCTGTCTCTGACAGAATTACAATGTCATCGGCGAACCTCAAAGTTTTTATTTCTTCTCCGTGGATTTTAACTCCTACTCCGAATTTTTCTTTTGTTTCCTTTACTGCTTGCTCAGTATACAGATTGAATAACATCGGGGAGAGGCTACAACCCTCTCTCACTCCTTTCCCAACCACTGCTTCCCTTTCATGCCCCTCGACTCTTACAACTGCTATCTAGTTTCTGTACAAATTGTAAATAGCCTTTCGCTCCTTGTATTTTACCCCTGCCACCTTCGGAATTTGAAAGAGAGTATTCCAGGCAACATTTTCAAGAGCTTTCTCTAAGTCTACAAATGCTAGAAACGTATGTTTGCCTTTCCTTAATCTATCTTCTAAGATAAGTCGTAGGGTCAACAAATGGTTCAAATGGCTCTGAGCGCTATGGGACTTAACTTCTGAGGTCATCAGTCCCCTAGAACAGAAATACTTAACCCTAACTAACCTAAGGACATCAGACATATCCATGCCCGAGGCAGGATTCGAACCTGCGACCGTAGCGGTCACGTGTTCCAATATTTCTACGGAATCCAAACTGATCTTACGCGAGGTCGGCTTCTACTAGCTTTTCCATTCGTCTGTAAAGAATTTGCGTTAGTTTTTTTTTTCAGCCGTAACTTATTAAACCGATAGTTAGGAAATACGAGACCTCACTTACGGGATTTCCCTCGTAATTGCAGACGTAGACGGATCTCCCTCCCTAATGACCTCGTCATCGACGGGACACTGAGTTCCGCGACCCACTCCCTCGCCCCTCTCACCCCCCTCCCTGTACAAAAGCTAGTTGGTACGCAGGCGAGTTTCGCAGCTGTAAATATTTCGCGCGTCGCGATCTTTGGAGTCGCCCTGTGCGGAGAGGCTAGAGGGTCGCCGAGTGTGTGTGTGTGTGTGGGGGGGGGGGGGGGGGCGGCGTGGTTTAATGTAGCAGGTGGAGGCGTCTGTGTGGTTGGTCTTGCGTGGTCTGGCACTGTGGATGCGGCAGAAAGCAGGAAGGCTGCCCGATACGATGAGACCTACCTAGCGAGTGGCCTTAAAGGCTTTACCGCCAGAGTGAAAGGCATCTGTCTGGGGTCACAACCTGTCTCCTCTCTCTCTCTCTCTCCCTCGATACCCCTGTCCAGCAGAGTTATGACGGCATTAGCTTACCCAACAGTCGGTGCCTTCTCCGTCCCGTCCTTGTGCAGCCGTTGCTAGGCGGCACACACCTGCTGCGACTCGCGAAGCTGCGCACTGCTCGAAAGAAAATTACACTCTGGCCAATAACACTGCAGCACCAGGAAGCAAGGCCAGTCGCGAGGTCTTACTTATCGTGGAAACTCCAGAAAGAATGCGTAGTTACACTCTTGAGAGAAAAAAAAAAGAAAAAAAAACCCATGACCAAGGAATTATCAGAATGGGGCGGAAATCAATACATAAGATGTACATGTGCCGGCCGCTGTGGCTGACCGGTTGTAGGCGCTTCAGTTTCGAACTGCGCGACCGCTACGGTCGCAGGTTCGAATCCTGCCCCGGGTATGGATGTGTGTGATGTCCTTAGGTCAGTTAGGTTTAAATAGTTCTAAGTTCTAGGGGACTGCTGACCTCAGATGTTAAGTTCCATAGTGCTGGTTGGTTGGTTGGTTGGTTGGTTGGGGAAGGAGACCAGACAGCGTGGTCATCGGTCTCATCGGATTGGGGAAGGATGGGGAAGGAAGTCGGCCGTGCCCTTTCAGAGGAACCATCACGGCATTTGCCTGGAGTGATCTCGGGAAATCCCGGAAAACCTCAATCAGGATGGCCGGACGCGGGATTGAACCGTCGTCCTCCCGAATGCGAGTCCGGTGTCTAACCACTGCGCCACCTCGCTCGGTCCCATAGTGCTCAGAGCCATTTGATGTACATGTAAACACAAAGAAATAAGTATAGCATCAAAAAAATTGCATGATTTATTCAGGAGAAACAGCTTCTCAAACTGAGCGAGTCAATAAGGCGTTGGTCCACCTCTAGTCTTTCCCCAAGCGATTATTAGGCTTGAAATTCATTGGTAGAGTTACTGCATGTCCTCTTAGGTACACTACTGGCCATTAAAATTGCTACACCCAGAAGAAATGCAGACGATAAACGGGTATTCATTGGACAAATATATTATACCAGAACTCACATGTGATTACATTTTCACGCAATTTGGGTGCATAGATCCTGAGAAATCAGTACCCAGGACAACCACCTCTGGCCGTAATAACGGCATCGATACGCCTGGTCATTCAGTCGAACGAAGCTTGGGTAGCGTGTACAAGTAAAGCTGCCCGTGCAGCTTTAACACGATACCGCGGTTCATCAAGAGTAGTGACTGGCGTATTGTGACGAGCCAGTTTCTCGGTCACCACTGACCAGACGTTTTCAATTGGTGAGGGATCTGGAGAATGTGCTGGCCAGGACAGCAGTCGAACATTTTTTGTATCCAGAAACGCCCGTACAGGACCTGCAACATGCGGTCGAGCATTATCCTGCTGAAATGTAGTGTTACGCAGGGATCGAATGAAGGGTAGAGCCACGAGCAGTAACACATCTGAAATTTAACATCCACTGTTCAAAGTGCCGTCAATGCGAGCAAGAGGTGACCGAGACGTGTAACCAATGGCACCCCGTACCATCACGCCGGGTGATACGCCAGTATGGCGATGACTAATACAGGCTTCCACTGTGCGTTCACCGCGATGTCGGCAAACATGGATGCGACCATCGTGATGCTGTAAACAAAACCTGGATTCATCGGAAAAAATGACGTTTTGCCATTCGTGCACCCAGGTTCGTCGTCGAGTACACCATCGCAGGTGCTTCTGTCTGTGATGCAGCGTCAAGGGTAACCGCAGCCACGGCCTCCGAGCTGATAGTCCCTGCTGCTGCAAACGTCGTCGAACTGTTCGTGCAGATGGTTGTTGTCTTGAAAACGTCCCCACCTGTCGACTCAGGGATCGAGACGTGGCTGCACGATCCGTTGCAGCCATGCGGATAAGATGCCTTTCATCTCGACTGCTAGTGATACGAGGCCGTTGGGATCCGGCACGGCGTTCCGAATTACCCTCCTGAACCCACCGATTCCATATTCTGCTAACAGTCATTGGATCTCGACCAACGCGAGCAGCAATGTCTCGATACGATAAACCGCAATCGCGATAGGCTACAATCCGACCTTTATCAAAAGCGGAAACGTGATGGTACGCATTTCTCCTCCTTTCACGAGGCATCACAACAACGTTTCGCCAGGCAACGCCGGTCAACAGCTGTTTGTGTATGAGAAATCGGTTGGAAACTTTCCTCATGTCAGCTCGTTGTAGGTGCCGCCACCGGCGCCAACCTTGTGTGAATGCTCTGAAAAGCTAATCATTTGCATATCATAGCATCTGGTCCTGTCGGTTACATTTCGCTTTTGTAGCTCGTCATCTTCGTGGTGTAGCAATTTTAATGCCCAGTAGTTTACATTAAATTTCCTGCGAAAAAGTCTCGTTCATTTTTTTCTATACGGCTAATAGTTTGTGCGTAGCGAGCGAGAGAATGTGGAGAGCTCACACGAGGTTTTTGAAGGTGTTGCGGGATGCATGCAGCCGATAGGAAGGGGCAGCTGATTCGCCGTCTGTGATATGTTCGTCTGTCCGCGGTGCCTACAAGTATTGTGCACCACTTGCAGACATGTATCTGGGCATGATTGATCGTAGAAGGCTCCTGAACTGAGTTTGTTAATTCTCAGATTATTTCAAAAATGGTTCAAATGGCTCTGAACACTATGGGACTTAACATCTGAGGTCATCAGTCACCTAGAACTTAGAACTACGTAAACCTAACTAACCTAAGGACATCACACACATCCATGCCCGAGACAGGATTCGAACCAGCGGCCGTAGCGGTGGCGCCTAGGACCGCTCGGCCACTTTGGCCGGCTCAGATTATTTGTTTGCTGTTTTCTGAAACATCGCAGCAGCCACAGTGCGACCCCGCTGTAGATGGACTGCCTGCTGGGTAGGTGTTGGTGACAGGTGCGTGGGTGGGGCGGGACGCCTCGGTCTGCGGTGCAGAAGTGGCGACGACGGCGCACAGTGCCACAGGGTGTGTCGAAAGTTCGTCGCCGACGCCTCAACCGCAGCGCGTGTAATGCCTCCGCCTTGCGTCACGGGGAGAGGCGACTACACAGTGTAGGCAACGAACGGGCAGCATCTGTCTTCCCCTCCCGGCACCTGCGCTCGCCGCTTCTGCCCACCTCTGACATTTAGTGGGCAGCCGGGGCCGCATCACCTCTCGCCTAGCTCCACCACCCGCTAGCCGCACACACGTAAGAGCGGCACAACTCACCAGGAAGAGCACCAGTGACTCGCATTAAAGGTGAATTCGCACTCAACGGAAAGTCGCAGTCACGTCGAAAGCTTATCCTCTGTACTTCAAATGGTGGAAGAGCAGTTGAACGGAATGGACACTGAAACTTCCTGGCAGATTAAAACTGTGTGCCGGACCGAGACTCGAACTCGGGACCTTTGCCTTTCGCGGGTAAGTGCTCTACCATCTGAGCTACCCAAGCACGACTAACGCCCCGTCCTCACAGCTTCACTTCTGCCAGTACCTCGTCTCCTACCTTCCAAACTTTACAGAAGCTCTCCTGCGAACCTGCTTGCATATCCAATGGAACTATGAATCGCAATCAGCTTCTGTAAAGTTTGGAAGGTAGGAGACGAGGTACTGGCAGAAGTAAAGCTGTGACGACGGGGCGTGAGTCGTGCTTGGGTAGCTCAGTTTGTAGAGCACTTGCCCGTGAAAGGCAAAGGTCCCGAGTTCGAGTCTCGGTCTGGCACACAGTTTTAATCTGTCAGGAAGTTTCAAATCAGCGCACACTCCTCTCCAGAGTGAAAATCTCATTTTGGGAATTACACTGTCTTGAAAGTAGGATATAAGATGAACATCAACAAAAGCAAAACAATGATAATGGCATGTAGTCGAATTAAGTCGGGTGATGCTGAGGGAATTAGGAAATGAGACACTTAAGTAGTAAAAGAATTTTGCTATTTGGGTCGCAAAATAACTGATAATGGTCGAAGTAGAGAGGATATAAAATGTAGACTGGCAATGGCAAGGAAAGCGTTTCTGAAGAAGAGAAATTTGTTAACATCGAGTATAGGTTTAACTGTCAGGAAGTCGTTTCTGAAAGTATTTGTATGGAGTGTAGCCATGTATGGAAGTGAAACATGGACGATAAATAGTTTGGACAAGAAGAGAATAGAAGCTTTCGAAATGTGGTGCTACAGAAGAATGCTGAAGATTAGATGGGTAGGCCACATAACTAATGAGGAAGTATTGAATAGGATTGGGGAGAAGAGAAGTTTGTGCCACAACTGCACTAGAAGAAGGGATCGGTTGGTAGGACATGTTCTGAGGCATCAAGGGATCACCAATTTAGTAATGGAGGGCAGCGTGGAGGGTAAAAATCGTAGAGGGAGACCAAGAGATGAAGACACTAAGCAGATTCAGAAGGATGTAGGCTGCAGTAGGTACTGGGAGATGAAGAAGCTTTCACAGGATAGAGTAGCATGGAGAGCTGCATCAAACCAGTCTCAGGACTGAAGACCACAACAACAACAACAACAACAACAGTTCAAGCTAGACCACGCCCACTTTCCTCGGTATTTAGGCCGCTCGTCAGTCGGCTGGACTCAACAGGACCAGCCATACCTCTGAGGATGTCCAGCGTAGTATTGGACGAAACGTTAGGTATAGAAGTATTCCATGCACTACGGCCATATAACCCGGAAGAATTATCAACAACAGTACCATCCGGTCGTGAAAGCCTTCATCGTCCAGTATCACGAATGTGGTAATACGGGCGCTACGTAAATGAATAAAATCTGGCCGCGTGGCCAACAACCGCAACAACCGGTGAGGGACGCGCTGTGCCGTGTTGAGCGGAATCCGGCACGTGACGTGACTTCGACAGACCGCCGGCGTAAGAGCGGGAAAAAGCCGCGGCGAAGCGATCCGGCTCGGAACGAATTGCCGGCGGTGGTGGAAGCGGCGCAGCGTGGCATCGGCGGAGCACCGGGCAGAGAGGCCGGGAAACGAGCGAGCAACAGCAGCGGCGCCGGGCAGAGTGCCGGCTCAGCTGAGGAGACGGCACCACCGTGGGGGCGGGGATTTGTCCGCAATTTTGTGTGGGTTGAAAGAGGACCCCCAACTCCTCACGTGGTTAAAATATTAGGACGCACTACCCGGAAAATCGCGGGAAAAATCGATCCAAAATTTCTTAGGTACCTTGTTGTTGTTGTGGTGGTCTTCAGTCCAGAGACTGGTTTGATGCAGCTCTCCATGCTACTCTATCCTGTGCAAGCTTCTTCATCTCCCAGTACCTACTGCAACCTACATCCTTCTGAATCTGCTTAGTGTATTCATCTCTTGGTCTCCCTCTACGATTTTTACCCTCCGCGCTGCCCTCCAATACTAAACTGGTGATCCCTTGACGCCTTAGAACATGTCCTACCAACCGATCCCTTCTTCTGGTCAAGTTGTGCCACAAACTTCTCTTCTCCCCAATCCTATTCAATACTTCTTCATTAGCAAAACTCCTTTATTACTTTAAGTGTCTCATTTCCTAATCTAATTCCCTCAGCATCACCCGAGTTAACTCGAATACATTCCATTATTCTCGTTTTGCTTTTGTTGATGTTCATCTTATATCCTCCTTTCAAGACTGTCCATTCCGTTCAACTGCTCTTCCAAGTCCTCTGCTGTCTCTGACAGAATTACAATGTCATCGGCGAACCTCAAAGTTTTTATTTCTCCGCCATGGATTTTAATTCCTACTCCGAACTTTTCTGACGCTTCCTTTACTGCTTGCTCAATATACAGATTGAATAGCATTGGGGAGAGGCTACAATGCTGTCTCACTTCCTTCCCAACCACTGCTTCCCTTTCATCCCCCTCGACTCTTATAGCTGCCATCTGGTTTCTGTACAAATTGTAAATAGCCTTTCGCTCCCTGTATTTTAGCCCTGCCAGCTTCAGAATTCGGATGTATGGATGTTTTATCAGCACTCCTAGTGGGGAGTGGTTTCGGCCGCAGCGCGTGCCGGCGTCCTCAGGAGCGGAAACCGCACCCGCAGTCTCAGGCAGCCGGCCTTGGCCTTTGCGCCGGCTCTGGATTTCGCGGGTCCTTCCGGCTGTCCTCGCTACAGTTCCGCCGCCTCCCCTCCCACTGTTGTCCGCCCCGCCTCCAAACTCAGCCCATACGGACACGCCCCTCGGCAATGATCCACATATCGCATATGCATCTCGGCAGGCCGCTATCGATCAAGGCCGCTGCAAGGTCTTTCCAGAAGGAAGCGATACCGTCTGCTGTCTCTCTCTCTCTCTCTCTCTCCCCCCCTCTCTCTCCCCCCCTCTCTCTCTCACACACACAGGGAGAACCCCTCGGCCGGCCAGTGAGGCCGAGCGGTTCGAGGCGCTCAGTCTGGAACCGCGCGACTGCTACGGTCGCAGGTTCGAATCCTGCCTCGGGCATGGATGTGTGTGATATCCTTAGGTTAGTTAGGTTTAAATAGTTCTAAGTTCTAGGGGACTGATGACCTCAGAAGTTAAGTCGCATAGTGCTCAGAGCCATTTGAACCATTTTTGGAGAACCCCTCCAACAACGCTAATTAAAAAGTCACTTTCGCTATATCCTCTGAGCGTTTTGGTGAAAGGCACCCTTGGTTTCCAGTGACTCGTAACACAGTAATAATACACTACTGGCCATTAAAATTGCTACACCACGAAGATGACGTGCTACAGACGCGAAATTTAACCGACAGGAAGGAGATGCTGTTATACGGAAATGATTAGCTTTTCAGAGCATTCACACGAGGTTGGCGCCGGTGGCGACACCTACAACGAGCTGACATGAGAAAAATTTCCAACCGATTTCTCATACACAAACAGCAGTTGACTGGCGTTGCCTGGTGAAACGTTGTTGTGATGCCTCGTGTAAGGAGGAGAAATGCGTACCATCACGTTTCCGAATTTGATAAAGGTCGGATTGTAGCCTATCGCGATTGCGGTTTATCGTATCGCGACATTGCTGCTCGCGTTGGTCGAGATCCAATGACTGTTAGCAGAATACGGAATCGGTGGGTTCAGGAGGGTAATACGGAACGCCGTGCTGGATCGCAACGGCCTCGTATCATTAGCAGTCGAGATGACAGGCATCTTATCCGCATAGTTGTAACGGATCGTGCAGCCACGTCTCGATCCCTGAGTGAGCAGTTGGGGATGTTTGCAGGACAACAACCATCTGCACAAACAGTTCGACGACGTTTGCAGCAGCACGGACTATCAGCTCGGAGACCGTGGCTGCGGTTACCCTTGACGCTGCATCACAGACAGGAGCGCCTGCGATGGTGTACTCGACGACGAACCTGGGTGCACGAATGGCGAAACGCCATTATTTCGGATTTATCCAGCATCACGATGGCCGCATCCGTGTTGGGCGACTTCGCTGTGAAGGCAAATTGGAAGCGTGTATTCGTCATCGCCATACTGGCGTAACACCCGGTGTGACGGTATGGGGTGCCATTGGTTACACGTCTCGGTCACCTCTTGTTCGCATTGACGGCACTTTGAACAGTGGACGTTACATTTCTCATGTGTTACGACCCGTAGCTCTACCCTCATTCGATCCCTGCGAAACCCTACATTTCAGCAGGATAATGCACTACCGCATGTTGCAGGTACTGTACGGCCCTTTCTGGATACAGAAAATGTTCCACTGCTGCCCTGGCCAGCACATTCTCCAGATCTCCCACTAATGGAAAACATCTGGTCAATGGTGGCCGAGCAGTTGACTCGTCACAATACGCCAGTCACTACTCTTAATGAACTGTGGTATCATGTTGAAGCTGCATGGGCAACTGTACCTGTACACGCCATCCAAGCTCTGTTTGACTGAATGCCCAGGCGTATCGAGGCCGTTATTACGGCCAGAGGTGGGTGTTCTGGGTACTGATTTCTCAGGATCTATGCACCTAAATTACGTGAAAATGTAATCACATTTCAGTTCTAGTATAATATATTTGTCCAATGAATACTCGTTTATCATATGCATTTCTCCTTGGTGTAGCAATTTTAATGGCCAGTAGTTTGTAATTATGAATTATTCGGTTTGTTCAAATGCGTCTGAAATCTTATGGGACTTAAGTACTAAGGTGATCAGTCCCTAAGCTTACACACTACTTAACCTGAACTATCCTAAGGACAAACACACACACACCCATGCCAGAGGGAGGACTCGAACCTCCGCCGGGACCAGCCGCACAGAATTATTCGATTTGTCCAAAACTCCGTACCTCAGAGGTACTGGGCAGCGACCCCTGGTCATTCCACACGAAAACCAGCCACGCTAACCATCATAAAATTATATTAATACGTGACCACCAAAACCGAAGTACCGATTTTTAATATTAATTGTACAACGAGGCCAACCATATACACATCAAAAGAAGTTTTGCATCACCCCGGTTCGCAGAACTCCTGAAAGATGTTGACTGTGGATATTGTATCACAGAAACAGTCCCTTTGACTGTCCAGAGATGTCACTAAACCCGCCCAAAGATGTAAACAACCGAGCACGAGCAGCGCCTATCAGACGGAGGGGGTCCGACAGCCGATCAGTTCCAGTCATTCCACCAGGAAGGAGGTACACGGCTCGTGTTGTCTGAAGTTCAACCGTGCCTAGACGGTCAATGCCGCGGTTCGATCGCGTCCGCATTGTTATTTTGTGCCAGTAAGGGCCCTCAACAAGGGAAGTGTCCAGGTGGCTCGGTGTACCAAATGGTTCAAATGGCTCTGAGCACTATGGGACTTAACATCTGTGGTCATCAGTCCCCCAGAACTTAGAACTACTTCAACCTAACTAACCTAAGGACAGCACACACATCCATGCCCGAGGCAGGATTCGAACCTGCGACCGTAGCGGTCACGCGGTTCCAGACTGAAGCGCCTTTAACCACACGGCCACACCGGCCGGCTTGGGAGGGTGTAGTATGGATAAAGACAAGAACAAAATGGTGTAGTAAAGAAAGGCTGTAAAATGCATGCCGCAAGATGTATGAGCACTTGTTCAATAGAACAGGCGTGTTTTGCAGTGGCGAAGATAAAGTGCTCGTACGTCTTCAGGCATGCACCTTTGGAGCCAATGATCAGTGGACATTTTTTTCTAGTTTCGGACCATAGTAGCCCCTCTGAAAATATGGAAAGCAAAGAGCGTGGAGTACGAGAGGTTTGTTTCACTGTATGAAAGGTGAGGAAGTGCTTATAGCTCTCAAAGTATGCATTTTTACAGCCCTTGTTTACTAGACTTTCTATTTTCTTTTTGCTTCGGATCATCGTTCCTGTTATATCACAGATACTGGCCATTCGTCCTCAGACATTACGTATAGGTGACTGTCACTGCTTGGGAACTGCAACGAAACCGAACTGGGAACCTGGATATAATTTCCGCACGACCTTCTACAGAATGGCGTCTCGCCAAAATTTCAAGGACATCGAATAAAGAACGCAGACTGGAATCACGTTTCATATTCAGTGAAGCAACCGCACCAGTATTACTTTCCTCCCTCTCATCGTTACATTGGATTTTATTATTTCGAATATTCGTTTTCGAGAGAGAGTCTGATACTCGATTTCTTTCTGGTATAAGGAGCAAAATAACTGATGATGGTCGAAGTAGAGAGGATATAAAATGTAGACTGGCAATGGCAAGGAAAGCGTTTCTGAAGAAGAGAAATTTGTTAACATCGAGTATAGATTTAAGTGTCAGGAAGTCACTTCTGAAAGTATTTGTATGGAGTGTAGCCATGTATGGAAGTAAAACATGGACGGTAAATAGTTTGGACAAAAAGAGAATAGAAGCTTTCGAAATGTGGTGCTACAGAAGAATGCTGAAGATTAGATGGGTAGATCACATAACTAATGAGGAAGTATTGAATAGGATTGGGGAGAAGAGAAGTTTGTGCCACAACTGCACTAGAAGAAGGGATCGGTTGGTAGGACATGTTCTGAGGCATCAAGGGATCACCAATTTAGTAATGGAGGGCAGCGTGGAGGGTAAAAATCGTAGAGGGAGACCAAGAGATGAAGACACTAAGCAGATTCAGAAGGATGTAGGCTGCAGTAGGTAGTGGGAGATGAAGAAGCTTGCACAGGATAGAGTAGCATGGAGAGCTGCATCAAACCAGTCTCTGGACTGAAGACCACAACAACAACATAAGGAGCAATCAAATGAAAACGAGACAGATGGAAGAAAATAAGTAAATTGTTTATTATTTGAAAAATTATAGTCATAACTGTTAATACATTTATCCCACTGCGAAACAAAATGGTCAATGTTTTCATGTATCCAAAGATATAAAAATCGCATGGGGAGAGATCAGGACTGTATGAAGAATGTGTTGGGGGTTTCCAGCGAAACTTAAATGTAGTAACAACCCCATCTATCCGTTCCAGGATAATGTTGTTGTTGTTGTTGTGGTCTTCAGTCCTGAGACTGGTTTGATGCAGCTCTCCATGCTACTCTATCCTGTGCAAGCTTTTTCATCTCCCAGTACCTACTGCAACCTACATCCTTCTGAATCTGCTTAGTGTATTCATCTCTTGGTCTCCCTCTACGATTTTTACCCTCCACGCTGCCCTCCAATACTAAATTGGTGATCCCTTGATGCCTCAGAACATGTCCTACCAACCGATCCCTTCTTCTGGTCAAGTTGCGCCACAAACTTCTCTTCTCCCCAATCCTATTCAATACTTCCTCATTAGTTATGTGATCTACCCATCTAATCTTCAGCATTCTTCTGTAGCACCACATTTCGAAAGCTTCTATTCTCTTCTTGTCCAAACTATTTATCGTCCATGTTTCACTTCCATACATGGCTACACTCCATACAAATACTTTCAGAAATGACTTCCTGACACTTAAATCAATACTGGATGTATATCCGCCCAAAATATTGTTCTTATTTTATTTATTTATTTATTTTTTTGCCGTGAAGAAAGACATTCGTGACTGTCGATTTGCTGCGCACGAAGAAGTGAACGCCTCGCTATAGTCGTAGTATCAATAGTTATGGTGATCACTTTTGAAATAATAAACAGCTTACTTACTTTTTCCATTTGTCAATTTCCATCTCCATTACTCCTTATATCTCTTTCATACGCTCACTGTGCCCATAGTTGCGTTCTTCCGACCATTTATTTCGTGTTCTCTTTTCCGTGTGCTGCTGCTGAAGGGCATGTTCCTTTGGTGTCTTTGGACTGTTCTCGATTACTGATGTTTATATGTCAACGACAAACTAGTGGCAATGTTATGTTGGCAACACTACAAAACACAAACCACAATGCATACTTAGAAGTACAAAAACAAACAGAAAACAGTGGTTACGAAAAACTGTGCTGTGTAAAACGTAAAAAACTAAATAGTTCTGCAGAGCAACTAAAAATTAGACAACGACTATCAGTGTCTTAAGAAGAAAAACACCAACATGATCCCAGTTGTTTTTTGCGCCCTACAAAAAAATCTAGCAGACGGCATTTCCCGATGTAGGAGAGAAGTCAAGCGGAAATCACCGTAAGTGAAAACCGACTTATTGTTTACGAGTGGTGTTTTGATCTTAAAGGCAATCAAAATGTAAATAACTTAATTACAGGCCACTAATGCTGCTTTGCCTAATTAATGCGAAACGCGTCAGGTCAAAAGAACGCGCATGCTTTTGTACTTGCAACAACAGAACGAAAGTACCCTCAACAATTACTTATGTTGTCTTGCGTGATCCATACTTCTTGAAAATCTTATCCCGTTTCAATTATCTGTTTTGTCTATCACGAAGATTTGCCTCGTGAGTCTGTTCTGCTCACGCTGTTTATATGTCCACAGAACTTCGAGCTTCGTTTTATAAAGGTGTCCGGTATTTTTTCTGTCTGATTGTAGATTTCTCTGTTTGTAGATCTCTTTTGGCTGCCTCTTTATCCAAATTCCGTCACGAAATACTGATCTGAGTTCGTTACTGAGAATATTCTCTCCTGCTTTTCAATCCTCCAAGTTTTGTTTGACAATGAATGACCGTAGTTTCTGCACCGTAGAATGTTTCCGATAAAGTGCTGTGTTGTAATTTCTTAGTCCTCCACCGACATAGATTTTTCTTGTGGTAAGCCTATGTAAGCCTATATATTTTCTGTAGTTTTCAGATTTTGATTGGCTATTGTTTTGAGTTCTGAAGGCTGGGTGATATCTCTTTGATGTTTGAAGAGCGCAACTTGGGACACTAACCCGTATCGAGCTAATTTGCGAAGATTATATCTCGGCTTATTTTCCATGTATTGAGTTTTCTCACACGAAACTTACAGCCTAGTTTTCCACGATATTTCGCGAAGCTTCCTCCAGGGCAGTTTCGTCTTCTCCTCTATCAAAACAGCGAGGTCGTTTGAGAAAGCCACGCACTTCACGTTGATTCTCTGCTCTTTTTCAATCAAGAGCTGGATTCTGTGTGTATAGTTCGATTAACCCAAAGTTCATTCTTATCAGACCCTGATAGGTACACGAACTCGTTCTCCCACATTGCACCAGCAGAGTGTAATCATATACCACAACTAGTTTTTAAGTACACATCGCCCCATTTGTCATTGTTCTGGAACCAACAGCTCGGTCAGCTTACTCTTGGAAAATACATTTGCAGCCCAGCTATGGAATACTATTCAAGTTATCTATACCGAAACTGTAATGTTTACAGTAAAGTTTTCTTTATTGTAATTGTTCAGCAGTATTTCACTCCACAGGTAAAGCTCGTTTAAAAATACAAAAATTAAAATTGCGAACACTTTTTTCGAGAGTGTGTCAAATTAATTTAGCGTCTGAAGATCAGGAGTTGTGTCGTTAGGAAGCAGATGGCAATGCTCCTTCAATTGAGAGTATTTATTTGCTTCTAAAAATTGCGAATTGAATTGCAAGAGTCATTATATATCTATCTCTTAAAAATTCGTATGGAGATTTATGAAATATTAATTGCAGTGTTTCTCTCGGTTCTGATTACTGTTCGATTTTATAACCTGTACTTACATAACCCTCAAAACTGGTTACGATTTCCAACTGATGAAGTACGAAGGAATGTTGGACCTTTATTTCGTAAACGGAGAATTTTAAGCCAAACAACTATATAATCAACAAACACATTTCAAAATCCTTTCAGAGATATATCCATGACTTGAAAATTGGATGCATGTTGGTCATCGGATCTAAAGCTCCATGAATGACGGAGATTTTGGAACGACAGAATGTTAATATCTAACACATTACTAGAGTTTTCCCCATAACCAACGTTTTATAATATTTTACACTTCTTATCCTGATTTTATTTTGGTATCTGTACTGGAAGAAGCAAAAGTCGTAGAACATGATTTTGCGTAAAAATCGGGTATTGTGTATGCCATTCCCTAAAACGTAATAAAACATATCACACGTGCTATTGAGGATTCGGAAGAAAACTAAATGCTACCAGCCAAACTATTAAGTCTTCTACTTCTTTGAACTGTTGAGAAAACTGCTAACATATATTTCAGACTGTTTGTTATCCTTTCACCCAGCCAAACGTGAAAACCATAACCATCGCATTTATATTGCGAATTTAGAACAAATTAAGCTCCAAAACAAAAAAGACCCCAGCATACTGTACGTACGGAACCTTACGTGTTTTCGTAATTCCAAAACAAAACGAATCCAGCATACTGGATGTATAGAACATGTTTATGTGTTAACACAAAGAAATGTACTTACGTGATAAATGGACGTTTCGTTATGTTTCCTTTCGAACTGTTACCTAATAATTGTACTGCGTCACGACTAATTTGCTTCCTCAAGTAAAAGTGGATGAGTTAAACATGTGAATTGAATTTGATTCCCATTCAAAATATTATGTACTCACTCTCCTCTACAAGTCCTAGAATTTCGTAACGGGAATTTTCGAACGCCTTATATGTGTATCTGGGCATGTATTAGGAGACCCACTTCGCAGTCATTTGTTCACGAATGCGCTTGAGGTTATCTCTGGGCACGGAAATAGAAGGGCCGCCATTAAAGGAAGTAATGTCGCAGTTACGTAGTAAATCTGGACTATTACCGGGACCCGACATGGGTCAAACGGAGTGGAAAAAGAGGCAGAAACAATCTTTCGCGATTTCGTGACGCCCGCGCGCAGATTAAGCTCGCGCCAGTGATTTTGCGTGTCGCATTGACGCGCACGCCGCCCAGCGCCGTTGCGTAACCGAGTGGAATGTCTTTGCGGTCCAACTGCCACGCCGCTCGGGCGGCCCCGCCCGCTCTCGGAAATATCCGGAACGGGGCGGAGAGCAGCAGTTCGATTCCGTTGGATAGGAGCGCGCGGCGCAAGCCGTTATGCTACACCGAACAGCTGACTGACTCACGGGATTTCTCGCTCGCGAAAACGCGGGGAGCCGTTGAACTTGGGGATGTAGCAACATCGCCGCGAAGGGAGTATCTCTTGTTTTTGACTTACTTTCGTCTGTTGCTGTCAGTGTTGGCGCTGTGACTTTATCAATTTCGTTAAAAAGAGAAAAAAATCATCAGTTACAAACTGTAATTTTTATTTCAATACTCGACGCATTTTGAGCCCTGGGAGCGATAATTCATCATAAGAATAGACCTGAAGTAAACAAACACGAATGCGATGACTGGTCAGATATCGTAGCACACGTACATGGGTGCTGTTACGCTCTCAAAAGTAGGTACTACTTATGTATTAGATATGTTATTACTAAGTTACGTTAAATGAAACTTTATGATATTCAAATGTATTAACAGCCATCAACGTGTTTCTTAATCACGCTTTAGCTACGCAGTTTTTACTTCAAAAATTGTGTACAGTCACAGCCTGTATAGCGTTGTGTTCTGATTGTCGCGATCTTAATGCGCAGTATGGAAATGACTGAGGTTGCTTTCTGTTTCGTAGTGAAACAAGCTTGAGGAATATAGTTAAAACTGCCGAGAAATAGGCTGTTCTTAATTTTTTTATATATAAATTTATGGAGGTAATCGGCTTTGAAGTTTTCCCAGCCACTGTATGGAATACATTTGAAACATTAATCCATACCGTATGAATAGCGCAGTCGGTAGGGAAATTGAATCGTAAACAAATACAGTTAATGATTCGTTGGTTCAAGTTTACCTGATATGTTTTTCTCGTTAAATTTTAAATACCTACATCTCGTAATTGTAAAATTCATCATCATTTTTTTATAAATCATGCAAATCATCTTGTTTATAATTACACACAGCACGCGAAATTCTTGTTTTCATTTCAAATAGAAATTCTTGATTATCGATTTTTTATGAAAGACTCTTAATAAAAATTGCTTAAATTAAGAAAACTTAACAAATTAAATTTTTAAGGCGAAAGTGAGAAACCAAATACTATTTATTTGGACTATGTCCATCGTTTTATACGACAGATGTAGATAGCTATCGTAGAAATACGACCATTTTCACAGCACTGAGCGCGCCGTACAAACGCTGCATTTCATATACAATACTGAACATTAAAATTGCTACACCAAGAAGAAATGCAGATGATAAACGGGTATTCATTGGACAAATATATTATACTAGAACTGACATGTCATTACATTTTCACGCAGTTTGGGTGCATAGACGCTGAGAAATCAGAACAACCACCTCTGGCCGTAATAACGGCCTTGATACGCGTGGGGATTTAGTCAAAAAGAGCTCGGATGGCGTGTACAGGTACAGCTGCCCATGCAGCTTCAACACGATAGCACAGTTCATAAAGCCAGTTGCTCGGCCACCATTGACCAGACGTTTTCAATTGGTGAGAGATCTGGAGAAAGTGCTGGCCAGGGCAGCAGCCGAACATTTTCTGTATCCAGAAAGGCCCGTACAGGACCTGCAACATGCGATCGTGCATTATCCTGCTGAAATGTAGGGTTTCGCAGGGATCAGTGCGAACAAGAGGTGAGGGAGACGTGTAACTAGTATCACGACGGGTGATACGCCAGTATGTGCGTTCACCGCGATGTCGCCAAACACGGATGCGACCATCATGATGATGCTGCAAACAGAACCTGGATTCGTCCGAAAAAATGACGTTTTGCCATGCGTGCACCCAGGTTCGTCGTCGAGTACATCATCGCTGGCGTTCCTGTCTGTGATGCAGCGTCAAGGGTAACCGCAGCCACGGTCTCCGAGCTGATAGTCCGTGCTGCTGCAAACGTCGTCGAACTGTTCCTGCAGATGGCTGTCGTCTTGCAAACGTCCCTATCTGTCGGCTCAGCGATCGAGACGTGGCTGCAGGATCCGTTAGAGCCATGCGGATAAGATGCCTGTCATCTCGACTGCTAGTGATACGAGTCCGTTGGGATCCAGCACGGCGTTCCGTATTACCCTCCTGAACCCACCGATTCCAAATTCTGCTAACAGTCATTGGATCTCGACCAACGCGAGCAGCAATGTTGCGATACGATAAACCGGAATCACGACAGGCTACAATCCGACCTTTATCAATGCCGGAAACGTGATGGTAAGCATTTCTCCTCCTTACACGAGGCATCACAACTACGTTTCACCAGGCAACGCCGGTCAACTGCTGTTTGTGTATGAGGAGTCGGTTGGAAACTTTCACCATGTCAGCACGTTGTAGGTGTCGCCACCGGCGCCAACCTTGTGTGAATGCTCTGAAAAGCTAATCATTTGCATATCACAGCATCTTCATTCCGTCGGCTAAATTTCACGTCTGTAGCACGTCATCTTCGTGGTGTAGCAATTTTAATGGCCAGTAGTGTATTTGTCACTGTACCATTGCAATATTAACCCAACAGGGCTGATCTGGAGCCAAGTTACGGGATTTGGCCCGAAAAGTGACAAGACTTTTAAGCTGACAGGCGTTCTTGAACGAACATGTGACTCTGTAACTCTGGCGGGATATAGAACGGCTCGTCACAGAAGAAGAGGAGAAAATGCGGCGCCTGGTTGGCTTCGTGGATTCTGTTGTTAATGGGCTCGTTATCAACGTGGCAGGTGACTTCTCCAGAACTGAAATGTATTTCCCGGATTCGGATAAGGAGCGAGCGAAGAGATTGCCAGACGGCTGTACTGTAATTAGTACCTTCAGTGGCTTGAGTATGCAACAATACGATGAAATCTCCGCAGTATGCTTTTGCATCACACATAGCTCGCTCAGAAAAATTACCCCGTGTTTAAGTTAGAAATTTTCATCACTTTTGTTTGTAATTGGATTACTATGTGAGGTGAGAACGAGCGCATTTCATGCTTTCCGTCTGGTCACCTAACAAGGGAACCTCCCCATCGCACCCCCCTCAGATTTAGTTATAAGTTGGCACAGTGGATAGGCCTCGAAAAACTGATCAATCGAGGAAACAGGGAGAAGTTGTGTGGAACTATGAAAAAATAAGCAAAATATACAAACTGAGTAGTCCATGGGCCACATAAGCAACATCAAGGAAGATCTGAATTCAGGAGCGCCGTGGTCCAGTGGTTGGCGTGAGCGGCTGCGGAGCGAGAGGTCCTTGGTTCAGGTCTTCCCTCGAGTGAAACGCCGGCACGGTAGCTCAGCGTGTTCGGTCAGAGGGTTAGCTGACCTCTGTAATAAAAAAACTGAGTTAATGGATCAACAATGAACTTAAACCGATGTCTTACGACGTCCGCCCCGAGCAGATGCAACGAACGAAACCGAACAAAATGACATTTAAAAAAAAAGGAAAAAAAGTGAAAAGTTTAAATTTTTATTTTCAGACAATTATTAAAGTTCAGGCACTCACACATAATCAACTTCGCTCTCCAAAATCCCAGGACATGTTCAGATTTGCTTGGACATATGCAGGATTTGGCGGTCTACACAAGGAAAAATTTGAACACGTTAAAAACATGTGTTTTGACAGAGCACAGAGAAAACTGTGCGACTGTGAAACTGTTGCATTCATTTGTTGCAGTTTATGTGACACACTCTTATGTTTTCATCACTTTTTTGGAGTGATTATCACATCCACAAGAAAACCTAAATCGGGCAAGGTAGAAGAATCTTTTTACCCATTCGCCAAGTGTGCAAGTTGGGTGGGTCGACAACATATTCCTGTCATGTGACGCACATGCCGTCACCAGTGTCGTATAGAATATATAGCAGACGTGTTTTCCTGGATCAAATGTTTTCGGTTCCCATTGCAGAGGCACGTCCTTTCGTCTACTAATCGCACGGTTTTGCGGTGCGGTCGCAAAACACAGACACTAAACTTATTACAGTGAACAGAGACGTCAATGAACGAACGGACAGATCATAACTTTGCGAAAATAAGGTAAGTAAACTTTTCACTCGAGGGAAGACTTGACCCAAGGACCTCTCGCTCCGTAGCTCTTCATGCTAACCACGCGACCACGGCGGTCCTGCATTCAGATTATCCTTGATGTTGCCTATGTTACCCATGAACTACTCAGTTTGTATATTTTGCTTATTTTTTGATAGTTCCACACAACTTCTTCCCGTTTTCTCGATTGATCTGTGTTCAGTTTCTCAAGGCCTATCCACTGTGCCAAATTATAATTAAATCTGAGGGGGGTACGATGGGGAGGTTCCCTTGTAAGAAGCGCGCAGTAGTGCTGGAGTTTTTTCCGAATATTACTTCATTCTCTTTAAAAATTAGATGACATTAGAAGCCATATTGTGTCTTTGCCCGTCTCTTTTTACGTCTGAACTGCAACTGCTCACATCTTTGCAAGTTAGTTGGACCGCTGGTTGGCCACTGCTGTCCAAGTTTAGTGCGCCAGTAAAGCTGTTGTCCCACCTTATCGCTGAATCTATGTGCGTGATACGGAGCATAAAACGTATTCTTATGATCAATGGTCACAGCCCGGCTTTCGCTCCACGTGAAACGAAATCCAGTGAGAACCAAGCAAACGCGGAAGAATACTTGGCGTAATGTTTACATGAGGTTTATTCTAATGATGAACAGACTATAATTTTCAGGTACTCGACCAGCCTACACTTCGAATTTACTTTACTACTGGTCAGCTTCGTTGAAGCACCTGAGGATTCACGACATCCTGAAACAGATGGCCCCAGTATGCCAATATCGATAATTTGTAAGAGGTGCATATGGGGCCTGAAGATATCATTTTGAATTGCCGAAACTGGCAGCGAAAATAAAGCAAAATAACTTCCCCATTTGCACGTCCGTTTGGCGAATTTCAATGTTCAATTGTTAAGAGAGTGATTCGGAGTTATGAATTATTGTATACCCGGTGGCATGGCGAAAGACGAGGTTCTGCTACATGTTGTTGTTGTTGTGGTCTTCAGTCTTGAGACTAGTTTGATGCAGCTCTCCATGCTACTCTATCCTGTGCAAGCTTCTTCATCTCCCAGTACCTACTGCAACCTACATCCTTCTGAATCTGCTTAGTGTACTCATATCTTGGTCTCCCTCTACGATTTTTACCCTCCACGCTGCCCTCCAATGCTAAATTGGTGATCCCTTGATGCCTCAGAACATGTCCTACCAACCGATCCCTTCTTCTGGTCAAGTTGTGCCACAAACTTCTCTTCTCCCCAATCCTATTCAATACTTCCTCATTAGTTATGTGATCTACCCATCTAAACTTCAGCATTCTTGTGTAGCACCACATTTCGAAAGCTTCTATTCTCTTCTTGTCCAAACTATTTATCGTCCATGTTTCACTTCCATACATGGCTACACTCCATACAAATACTTTCAGAAATGACTTCCGGACACTTAAATCTATACTCGATGTTAACAAATTTCTCTTCTTCACAAACGCTTTCCTTGCCATTGCCAGTCTACATTTTAGATCCTCTCTACTTCGACCAGCATCAGTTATTTTGCTCCCCAAATAGCAAAACTCCTTTACTACTTTAAGTGTCTCATTTCCTAATCTAATTCCCTCAGCATCACTCGACTTAATTAGACTACATTCCATTATCCTTGTTTTGCTTTTGTTGATGTTCATCTTATATCCTCCTTTCAAGACACTGTCCATTCCATTCAACTGCTCTTCCAAGTCCTTTGCTGTCTCTGACAGAATTACAATGTCATCGGCGAACCTCAAAGTTTTTATTTCTTCTCCATGAATTTTAATACCTACTCCGAATTTTTCTTTTCTTTCCTTTACTGCTTGCTCAATATACAGATTGAACAACATCGGGGAGAGGCTACAACCCTGCCTTACTCCCTTCCCAACCACTGCTTCCCTTTCATGTCCTTCGACTCTTATAACTGCCAGCCGGTTTTTGTGCAAATTGTATATAGCCTTTCGTTCCCTGTATTTTACCCCTGCCACCTTTAGAATCTGAAAGAGAGTATTCCAGTCAACATTGTCAAAAGCTTTCTCTAAGTCTACAAATGCTAGAAACGTAGGTTTGCCTTTCCTTAATCTTTCTTCTAAGATGAGTCGTAGGGTCAGTATTGCCTCACGTGTTCCAACGTTTCTACGGAATCCAAACTGATCTTCCCCGAGGTTGGCTTCTACTAGTTTTTCCATTCGTCTGTAAAGAATTCGTGTTAGTATTTTGCAGCTGTGACTTATTAAACTGATAGATCGGTAATTTTCACATCTGTCAACACCTGCTTTCTTTGGGATTGGAATTATTATATTCTTCTTGAAGTCTGAGGGTATTTCGCCTGTTTCATACATCTTGCTCACCAGATGGTAGAGTTTTGTCAGGACTGGCTCTCCCAAGGCCATCAGTAGTTCCAATGGAATGTTGTCTACTCCGGGGGCCTTGTTTCGACTCTGTTACGTATGGGAGTGTTTTTCAGGGTTAGCGTGTAGTCCCCTTATTGCGCTTCAGAAAACGGTAATGCGGGAGGAAATGAAGACATTTTACAACAGTGTGTACTTCATACAGTAGAGGAAGAGCTGGAAGACGATTTCTATTTATATCAGCATAATAATGCACTGCTGGCCGCTGTGGCCGAGCGATTCTGGGCGCTTCAGTCCGGAACCGTGCTGCTGCTACGGTCGCAGGTTCGAATCCTGCCTCGGGCATGGATGTGTGTGATGTCCTTAGGTTAGTTAGGTTTAAGTAGTTCTAAGTTCTAGGGGACTGATGACCATAGATGTTAAGTCCCATAGTGCTCAGAGCCATTTTTTTAAACTCTGCAGTAATCAATAGCATATTTCATGACAGGTGGATTGGTCGTCGAAGCACCATACCGTGGCCCGCACGTTCACCGGATCTGACGTCCCCGGATTTCTTTCCGTCCGGAAAGTTGAAGGATATTTGCTATCGCGATCCACCGACAACGCCTGATAACATGCGTCAGTGCATTGTCAATGCATGTGCGAACATTACGGAAGGCGAACTACTCGCTGTTGAGAGGAATGTCGTTACACGTATTCCCAAACGCATTGAGGTTGACGGACATTTTGAGCATGTATTGCATTAATGTGGTATTTACAGGTAATCACACTGTAACAGCATGCATTCGCAGAAATGATAAGTTCACAAAGGTACATGTATCACATTGGAACAACCGAAATAATATGTTCAAACGTACCTACGTTTTGTATTTTAATTTGAAAAACCTACCTGTTACAAACTGTTGGTCTAAAATTGTGAGCCATATGTTTGTGACTATTACAGCGCCATCTATCACAAAGCGAAAAAAGTGGTCCAACTAAAACATTCGTATTTCTTTACATCCTACACGAATATGTAGTAAAAAAGGGCGGTTCCTATTTGAAAAACGCAGTTGATATCGGTTTGACCTGTGGCGGCGCCATCTAGCGGGCCAACCATAGCGCCATCTGGTTTCGCCCTTCAAGCTAGGCAAGTTTCGTTCTTTGTAGTTTTTTCGTTTGACGCTTATTTCGTGAGATATTTGGCGCTGTCACGATCTGTGGACCACCCTGTATTTACACTATTACGAGGTGCACTCAAGTTCTAGGGTCTCCGATTTTTTTTCTCCGGACTGGAAAGAGATAGAAACATGCGCATTGTTTTAAAATTAGGCCGCGTTCATTGTCAATACGTCCCAGAGATGGCAGCACCGTACGGCAGATGGAATTTTACCGCCAGGAGAACTGTTTTAAATACTTAAAATGGCGACGTTTTCCTTACTTGACCAGCGTGCAATCATTCGTTTTCTGAATTTGCGTGGTGTGAAACCAATTGAAATTCATCGACAGTTGAAGGAGACATGTGGTGACAGAGTTACGGATGTGTCAAAAGTGCGTTCGTGGGTGCGACAGTTTAATGAAGGCAGAACATCGTGTGACAACAAACCGAAACAACCTCGGGCTCGCACAAGCCAATCTGACGACACGATCGAGAAAGTGGAGAGAATTGTTTTGGGGGATCGCCGAATGACTGTCGAACAGATCGCCTCCAGAGTTGGCATTTCTGTGGGTTCTGTGCACACAATCCTGCATGACGACCTGAAAATGCGAAAAGTGTCATCCAGGTGGGTGCCACGAATGCTGACGGACGACCACACGGCTGCCCGTGTGGCACGTTGCCGAGCAATGTTGACGCGCAACGACAGCACGAATGGGACTTTATTTTCGTCGGTTGTGACAGTGGATGAGACGTGGATGCCATTTTTCAATCCAGAAGCAAAGCGCCAGTCAGCTCAATGTAAGCACACGGATTCACCGCCACCAAAAAAATTTCGGGTAACCGCCAGTGCTGTAAAAATGATGGTGTCCATGTTCAGGGACAGCGAGGGCGTAATCCTTACCCATTGCATTCCAAAGGGCACTACGGTAACAGGTGCATCCTACGAAAATGTTTTGAAGAACAAATTCCTTCCTGCACTGCAACAAAAACGTCCGGGAAGGGCTGCGCGTGTGCTGTTTCACCGAGACAACGCACCCGCACATCGAGCTAACGTTACGCAACATTTCTTCGTGATAACAAATTTGAAGTGATTCCTCGTGCTCCCTACTCGCCTGACCTGGCTCCTAGTGACTTTTGGCTTTTTCCAACAATGAAAGACACTCACTGTGGCCCCACAATCACCAGCCGTGCTGCTATTGCCTCGGCGATTTTCCAGTGGTCAAAACAGACTGCTAAAGAAGCCTTCGCCGCTGCCACGGAATCGTGGCGTCAGCGTTGTGAAAAATGTGTACGTCTGCACGGCGATTACGTCGAGAAGTAACGCCAGTTTCATCGATTTCGGGTGAGTAGTTAATTAGAAAAAAAATCGGAGGCCTTAGAACTTGAATGCACCTCGTACTTCGTCGATTTTAGTTTTCGGAATGACAGTCCGCAGCGACCGCGAATGGTTGGAGACATGACGCGACTGATACAGGGTTAAAGCACCGGCTTGGTTTCTCTGCGCGGACCCTAGAAACGGTACACGGCGGGCCATCGAGCGGGGGCCTTTACCGCAAGCGGAAAGGTCGCCGCAGCATTAGACGACTCCCCCACCCGGCGTTGGTTCGTTCCCCCTGCAGGGCCAGGGAAACGCTCTTTCGTTCTCTCCGTCACGGATTTGTCCCGAGGAGACAGCAGGCCAGTCTTTTGTTTCAGAAGAGTCGCGAAAGGTCGCTCCATTCGACGGCGCCCAAGGTCGCGCGCAAGGCGAACCAGAAGCAGAGAGAGAGAGAGAGAGAGAGAGAGAGAGAGCAAAACTGAGCAACTGCAGCTGCCTGAATGTCTCTGCCTCATCGGCCCGGCGCGACGTTTCGCCACCTGCGTGCCATCTTCAGTGACGAAAAAAAGTACCGCCGTAACTGCACTGCAGTGATCGCCATCTCCGAATTCTTGCTATAAGGCTCTTTAAGTAGCGCTGCGCTGTAAACGAGCAAACTTGTTTGTCAAATGCGCTCGAGTCTAGCTGCAGATTTGTCAAACAACCACGTACACGTACAAACATTTTCAGTTTAACCACACTTTGAAGCAGATGCTGTTCGTTTTCGCTAGTATTTTGACAAATAGTGAGAATGGCCGCGAAACATGGACGATAAACAGTTTAGACAAGAAGAGAACAGAAACTTCTGAAATGTGGTGCTACAGAAGAATGCTGAACTTTAGATGGGCAGATCACTTTACTAATTAAGAGGTGCCTAACAGAATTGGGGAGAAGAGGAATTTGTGGCACAACCTGACTAGAAGAAGGGATCGGTTGGTAGGACATGTTCTGAGGCATCAAGGGAGCACAAATTTTGTACTGGAAGCTTGGAGGGTAAAAATCGTAGAGGGAGACGAAGAGACGAATACAGTAACCCGATTCAGAAGGATGTAGCTTGCAGTAGTAATTCGGAGATGAAGAGGCTTGCGTAGGATAGAGTAGCATGGAGAGCTGCATCAAACCAGTATTTCGACTGAAGACAACAAAATCAACGAGAATGGCCACAAATGCAGACAAAGCATTCCTGGCACTGACTTTGGCATGACACTGTGTTTAAAGAAGAAGAAGAAAAAGAAGAAGAAAACAATACTCTGGTTCAGGCTGTGGTTTAAAATGAGAGATTTACCCATGAAAATCTGCTAAAGAAGACGTTACTATGTGAACTCGACGCCGGCCGCTGTGGCCGAGCGGTTCTAGGCGCTACAGTCTGGAACCGCGCGACCGCTACGGTCGCAGGTTCGAATCCTGCCTCGGGCATCGATGTGTGTGATGTCCTTAGGTTAGTTAGGTTTAAGTAGTTCTAAGTTCTAGGGAACTGATGACCTCACAAGGTAAGTCCCATAGTGCTCAGAGCCAGCCATAATTCTCGAAACACGAATTAGCCAGCCATATTCATCTACTATTTGAGAATGACAGCACTTCCAACAAATTTTTTACAGATAATTTCAAATCTTTCGGAACTTTTACTCGCTGATATCCCCCACAAAATAATGAAAGAAAAAAATAGGTTTATGGCTTACTGAATTTATTTTTACTGAAATTATGTAATCATACGAGACACAGTTTATATGACGTCTTAGACATCGAGATGCTTGAATACGGGGAAGCTGGAATCTTTAAAGAATCGCACTAGAGGATCCACTGGTTTCTCCGACACTGTGGTCACCCTATTCGTTTTCCCATTCTTCTGTAAATTACTCATTTCGTATTTGTCAGTCACGACGTATTAAACTGATGGTTCGGTGTTATTCACGCATGTCAGCATCTGCCATCTTTGTAATAGGAACTGTTATATTCTTCTTGAGCTCTGCGAGTATTTCGCCTAACTTGCTTACATTAAATAGCAAGAGTAACTACTCCAGGAGCCTTGTTACGCATAAGGCAGCGGTATCCAACCTTTCAGTTTACCTGCGCCACGCTGGAAGAAGAGTATTTTTGAGCCTCACATAACATTGTTAACACTAACAATAACCGCCGAGCGAGAAAAAGGCAAGACCGACGACAGAATAGATACGTGTGGCGGTAGTTTGAAACGGAAGTTATTCAGTTTATCATAACTTTACTTTACGTAAACCCATCGTGTGGTAGATGCTGACTTCTTGTGACGCATCGATACTTGCTTCGCGCCGCATGTGGCCCGTAGGTCCTGTGTTGGACATCCCTGGACTAAGGCATTTCGGTGCTGTGTCAAATTTTCACACATTCTGTATGCCATGAGAATATCGCTTTTGCATATCTTTCGTACTCGTCATTGAGTAGAGATCATTGCACGAGACACGCAGTGTTGCTGTTCCAATTGCTCGTTGTAGTCTCCAATATTTTGTACAGCTACTCGTGTTCCCCCATTCCTGTGTTGATACCACAGCTGTTTTATTTCAGCGTGAACGAAAGAATAAGTATTATGTTGTCCTTAACTGATTCCAAATTCAAGATAAGTGGTGCAACGGCTGAATTTTTCATGGAGAACTGAACCAATAGACTTTAGCCTGCTACATTTGACGTTTCAGGCGGTACCGAAGTTGCACTTCTACATCTACATCTACATCTACATCTACATTTATACTCCGCAAGCCACCCAATGGTGTGGGGCGGAGGGCACTTTACGTTCAACTGTCATTACCTCCCTTTCCTGTTCCAGTCGCGTATGGTTCGCGGGAAGAACGACTGCCGCAAAGCCTCCGTGCGCTCTCGAATCTCTCTAATTTTACAGTCGCGATCGTCTCGGGAGATATAAGTAGGGGGAAGCAATATATTCGATACCTCGTCCAGAAACGCACCCTCTCCAAACCTGGACAGCAAGCTACACCGCGATGCAGAGCGCCTCTCTTGCAGAGTCTGCCACTCGAGTTTGCTAAACATCTCCGTAACGCTATCACGCTTACCAAATAACTCTGTAACGAAACGCGCCGTTCTTCTTTGCACCTTCTCTGTCTCCTCTGTCAACCCGACCTGGTACGGATCCCACACTGATGAGCAATACTCGAGTATAGGTCGAACGAGTGTTTTGTAAGCCACCTCCTTTGTTGCTGGACTACTTTTTCTAAGGACTCTCCCAATGAATCTCAACCTGGCACCCGCCTTACCAACAATTAATTTTATATGATCATTCCACTTCAAATCGTTCCGCACGCATACTCCCAGATATTTTACAGAAGTAACTGCTACCAGTGTTTGTTCCACTATCGTATAATCATACAATAAAGGATCCTTCTTTCTATGTATTCGCAGTACATTACATTTGTCTATGTTAAGGGTCAGTTGCCACTCCCTGCACCAAGTGCCTATCCGCTGCAGATCTTCCTGCATTTCGCTGCAATTTTCTAATGCTGCAACTTCTCTGTATACTACAGCACCATCCGCGAAAAGCCGCACGGAACTTCCGACACTATCTACTAGGTCATTTATAAATATTGTGGAAAGCAATGGTGCCATAACACTCCCCTGCGGCACGCCAGAGGTTACTTTAACGTCTGTAGACATCTCTCCATTGAGAACAACATGCTGTGTTCTGTTTGCTAAAAACTCTTCAATCCAGGCACACAGCTGGTCTGATATACCGTAGGCTCTTACTCTGTTTATCAGGTGACAGTGCGGAACTGTATCGAACGCCTTCCGGAAGTCAAGGAAAATGCCACCTACCTGGCAGCCTGTATCTAATATTTCCTGGGTCTCGTGAACAAATAAAGCGAGTTGGGTCTCACACGATCGCTGTTTCCGGAATCCATGTTGGTTCCTACAGAGTAGATTCCGGGCTTCCGGCCCGCCCTGTAGAGTGGCAGTGCCTGCAGCGTCGTTTGCAGACGTCCTGTCCCGTCTGCCGAGCGGCTGCCGCCCTCATTAGCCGTCCTCACACGGCGGGCCAGGCGCCGTCGAACGCCGCATACCACCCGGCAGCCACGCCTACATTCCGCCATTAACAATGCACACGCTCTGACGTAACCGACCACGCAGTCTCGTTTGTATCACACTTATACTGCCACCTGTTGCCACAGAACCATCGTCTCTCTCTCTCCCTCTCTCTCTCTCTCTTTTCGTGTCTTTATCACCTCCTCCCCCCCCTCTTCTCCCCCCCCTTCTCGACCGTCATCACCGTCCAGAAATTTCGCTCTCGCAGCAACGGAGGGCGTAGCCCCGGTATCGGCCCGCGTCTTGGGACCCGCCCTGTGTTCGCAGAAGACGTGACTCCGAAACCTGCGGGAGCAGTGCTTGCGAAACGCCCTGTGTTCACACCTGCGCCCGGGGCAAGGGTGTCTGCCGGCGGCGCTGCTTGCGTCACGGATTCAGCGATGGCAGCGCCGCGACGGCAATAAATAACCGCCCTTTACCCCCCCCCCCCCACCCTCCCCCCTCTCCCCCCACATCCCGTAAGAAGACATTTGACTACTTTCTCCGCTGCAATACGTCGCAACGACGACTACTGGCTAAAAAAAAATTGCGGCGTGAGATGGGAGCAAATCAGATTCAAGTAACTGGAAACCGAAGTACACTGCCTGACAGAAAAAAAGCGAAGCAACGACAAGGTGAGGAGCAAACGGTATGAAACTTCCTAGGCTGAAGAGAGTGTGTGTTCAGAATGAGATTTCCACTCTGCAGCGGAGTGTGCGCTGATGTGAAACTTCCTGGCAGATGCCGGACCGAAACTCGAACTCGGGACCTTTGCCTTTCGCGGGCAAGTGCTCTACCATCTGACAAGGGGAAGACCTCAGACACGGCCAACAGATTCGGCTCAAATTTGGCAGGTCGCTTGTGTACAACCTAAAACGAAGGACTGTAAGTTATTTTGTGTCAACACCCCCGCAATTTTGAGAAAATCACACCTAAATGTTATGACGAGCAATCGACTCAAAATTGGCGCGTTCGATAGATGATTGTAAATAGAGCACTTTTCATCATCAGGTATGGGGTCCGCAAACGCAAAATTTCCCAGAAATCGAGGTAAGAAACTTTTACAACTGCCGCTTCTGTAACCACACGGTAAACGCCTTCCGGCGACAGCGCCGATAGCGCAATAGCCAAGGTAACTGGCTGGGAATCGGAAAACCCGGGTTCGAATCTCGAAGAAACGTAGCGGATGTTATTCTTTTCGTTTGTATTTTTTCATATCTCAGTTGATAGGGATAGAAGGTTAATAACGTAAGTAAATCAATAATTAATGATAATAATACTTACCTTATTAACCCTCCTATCCCTATTAATTGAGATATGAAAAAATACAAACGAAAAGAACAACATCCGCTAGGTTTCTTCGAGATTCGAACCCGGGTTCTTCAAGTCCCAGCCAGCTACGTTGGCCGTTGCGCTATCGGTGCTATCGGCGAAAAGCGTTTACCATGTCGGTACAGACGCGGCAGTTGTAAAAGTTTCTTACCTCGATTTCTGCAAAAGTATGCATTTTCGGACCCTTTACCTAATGATGAATAATGCTCTATTTAGAATTATCTATCGATCCCGCTAGTTTTGAGTCGATTGCTCGTCATAACATTTAGGGGTGATTTCCTCAAAATTTCGGGGGTGTTGACCCAAAATATCTTAGATTCCTTCGTTTTAGGTTGCACATAAGCGACCTGCCAAATTTGAGCAGAATCGGTTGGCCGTGTCTGAGGCCTTCCCCTTGTGAGCTACCCAAGCACGACTCACGCCCCGTCCTCAAAGCTTTACTTCTGCCAGTACCTCACCTACTACCTTCCAAACTTCGCAGGAGAGCTTCTGCAAAGTTTGGAAGGTAGGAGACGAGGTACAGGCAGAAGTAAAGCTGTGACGACGGGGCGTGAGTCGTGCTTGGGTAGCTCAGTGGTAGAGCACTTGCCCCCGAAAGGCAAAGGTCCCGAGTTCGACTCTCTGTCTGGCACACAGTTTTAATCTGCCAGGAAGTTTCAGAGTGTGTGTTGTTATTCAAAATAATTACAAACTCCCGTCAAGTTTATGAAGAGCTTTGCGGAGTAAGCCCTCTTATCGGTACGGTGTTGCATCTCCTCTGGACTGGAAGCATGGACGCACTGATTTGGTCGCGAAGGGAATCATTTTACCATTGCATCCTCTTCTAAGGGGAGAGATGGCCCACATCTGTTGTAACTCCTCCTTTATATCGCGGATGCTGTCATTGGGACGAAGTTGACCTCCGAGCTGGCACCAAATATCTTCTGTCGGGGACAGATCTGAGGATGCTGCTGGCCGCACGAGTACCTTAACATCTCGCAGACACATCGTAGAGTAACGTGCCATATACAGTGCGATTCACGAAGATATCCAAATATTTTAGATTGTTATTCTACAAGTAGAACTAATGAAAAAAGTTCATATAAACGTAGGTTCGCAAATGTTTAGTTACAGAGTTACGGCTAATAAAAGGTTTTGCCTGGAATTCAGCAGCTTCGCTAATATGAAACCATCGCAAAACTGTACGAGGTTAAAGTAAAGCGCGATTTCCATTTATTTTGTTGTTATTGATCTGGTGAATCTAATAAAACGTGTCCCAGACGTGTATCTGCAGCGGTTTTCCAGAACATCCAGATTATGAACGGTAGGAAGAGAATCTGTCTCCCACAACATTAGAAATACTCGACTATTGAAATGAAATGATTGTATGGCATTGTTAGCCGGGATGCCCCCGGTCGCCGTGTGCAAGTCTTATTTACTCGACGCCGGATTGGATAACTTGCGTGCCGGTGATGAAATGATGGTGAGGACAACACAACACCCAGTCCCCGAGCGCAGAAAATCTCCAACCCGGCCGGGAATCGAACCCGCGTCCTCTGCATGCGAGGCAAGTATGATACCACTCAGCTAAGGAGGCGGTCTCCCCACTCGGGATCCTCGGAGTTTGATAACGTACGCGATATTCGTTAACAGCAGGCGTAGCATTTACCATCACATTTGCCTTAAATAAACACCGTATCGGCGTATACCTCTGTCGTAAATTTCAAAGGCAATCCCTATTTCTTAAATAATCTACAAACTACAACAGTTACTATGTAGTTTCATTTAAATACACTATTGTTATAATGGTTCAAATGGCTCTGAGCACTATGGGACTTAACTTCTGAGGTCATCAGTCCCCTAGACCTTAGAACTACTTAAAACTACAGGACATCACCCACATCCATGCCCGAGGGAGGATCCGAACCTGCGGTCGCGCCGTTCCAGACTGAAGCGCCTAGAACTGCTCGGCCACACAGGCCGGCTGTTATTATGTTCTTTCACTGAACAATACAGAAAACTCACTCGTTTCAAGGTTAGGAAACAACTGAAACGACTCACTAACGGTTGCCAACAATGACATAAACATTTCTACATTCTTAATGAAAAGTAAACAAATTTATTCGTATAATAATCTTTGCTTCTCTGGATGTCCTGGAAAACTACTGCTGGGACAAGTTTTGTTAGATTCAACAGACCAATAACAACAGAATAAATGGAAATCGTGCTTTACTTTACCCTCGTACAGTTCTGCGATGGCTCCGTATAAGCGAAGTTGCCAAATTTCAGGCAAGATCTTTTATTAGCTGTAACTCCGTAACAACACATTTGTGGACCGATGTTTGTATGAACTTGTTTCTTTAGTTTTACTTGTAGACTACCATATTAAAATATTTGCATATCTTCGTGAATCAACCTGTATAGACGCGCATTGTCCTGTCGAAAAATGGGCATGTAAACGATCAGAGATGCAATTCTCTGGAGCAGTTTGTGTTTAGTGTTTATACCGCCCCAGTAGGATGTATGAGGGGGTGTGAGGAGCCTCAGACGTCGAGTGATTACTGTGAAGGATAGGCAGATGTGACGTACGCGTATGAGACAGCGTCATCAGCACCTGGCAGAATGTGAATGGGGCCTCATTGTGGGTCTCCATTAGTGTTTATACCGCCCCAGTAGGATGTATGAGGGGGTGTGAGGAGCCTCAGACGTCGAGTGATCACTGTGAAGGATAGGCAGATGTGACGTACGCGTGTGAGACAGCGTTATCAGCACCTGGCAGAATTTGAATGGGGCCTCATTGTCGGTCTCCATTAGTGTTTATACCGCCCCAGTAGGATGTATGAGGGGGTGTGAGGAGCCTCAGACGTCGAGTGATCACTGTGAAGGATAGGCAGATGTGACGTACGCGTGTGAGACAGCGTTATCAGCACCTGGCAGAATTTGAATGGGGCCTCATTGTCGGTCTCCATTAGTGTTTATACCGCCCCAGTAGGATGTATGAGGGGGTGTGAGGAGCCTCAGACGTCGAGTGATCACTGTGAAGGATAGGCAGATGTGACGTACGCGTGTGAGACAGCGTTATCAGCACCTGGCAGAATTTGAATGGGGCCTCATTGTCGGTCTCCATTAGTGTTTATACCGCCCCAGTAGGATGTATGAGGGGGTGTGAGGAGCCTCAGACGTCGAGTGATCACTGTGAAGGATAGGCAGATGTGACGTACGCGTGTGAGACAGCGTCATCAGCACCTGGCAGAATTTGAAAGAGGCCTCCTTGTGGGTCTCCATTTGGCCGTCTGGTCCAGTCATGCAAAATCCAGACTTGCAGGATGTTCGGATGTGACAGCAGCCCGATGTTGGGTGGCATGGGAATGTGAGGTCAGCCACACTTGTCTGCAGGCTCCACTCGACCACATCTGACCGCCACAAGGTAGGGTCGCCGTATTGTGCAACAAGCACGTCATGGCCCCTCCACATCATTTGGAACTGCTGTTCAGGAACAAGTAATGGAGTCCCTGCAACAGTCAGTGCGATCTCTCACCATTGGTCGGAGGCTAGCAGCAACCAGACCAGACTGGTACTGTCCCCTGTAGAGGTTGCCTTCCACACCCTGACGCGTTTGGGCTGGCATCGCGAACTGCATGGACTGCTGATGAGTGGCGATGTCCAGCGAAGAATGGCGCATCTGCACTACTCTGGATGGCCTCCGTCGGCAAGTATGGCGACGACGTGGAGAGCGGCCCCTTTGTCCCAGTGTTTTGGAGAGGCACAGCTGCGTTGCTCCTGGTACCGTGGTGTGGGGAACAGTAGGCTATGACTTCAGGTCGTGGCTGGTGGTGACTGACATCACAGTGCTATGTGACGGACGTTCTGGGTCCTCATGTGGTCCTCTCATGTGGCACTATCATGATAACATTCTTCAACAGCTAGCTGATACACGATTCATGTCGCCATGAAACTGGCGGAAGTAAACCTGTGAGGACGGGGCGTGAGTCGTGCTTGGGTAGCCCGCGAAAGGCAAAGGTCCCGAGTTTGAGTCTCGGTCCGGCACACAGTTTTAATCTGCCAGGAAGTTACATTTAAGAATCAAGATTCGTTCTTGAGAACTTCAGGAATCGTTTGGAGTCGAACATTTCGGAGTTCTCAGTTCTCAGACTGCCCAATTGAGATACCTGATGGTTGAGTCGTAGCCGAGGAATCAAAAGCCGAGAAAAGAGAACCGATAACTTAAAAGCGAGATCCGGTACCGAGAACCGAGATCGGTTCTTGAGAAAACCAGGAACAGTTTGGAATCGAAAACTTGGCAGTTCTCCGTTCTCGGATTGCCCATTTGAGGCATCTGACGATTGAGTGGCAGCTGGACAACCGAGAACAGGCAAACGAGAACCGAAAACCTAAAATTTAAAAGCGATAATTGGAAACCGGGGACTGAGGCCGTTCCTCGAAAACATCGGGAGCTACTTGGAATCGAGATTTTCGGAGTTCTCCGTTCTCGGATTGCCCATTTGAGGCACCTGAGGGCTGACTGGCAGCTGTGGTGACGAGAGGGCGAGGGGAGGGGAGTGAACTGGTCCAGAACAGGAAGCGTGTGGGGGGAGGGGGGAGTGACTGAGTGGTGAGGGGAAGCGGGAGGGGGGGGGGGGTTATGAGGGAAGGTGATCCGCCCGGGCGGAGGACGCGAGAAGGACCCCGGGTGTCTGTTTTGTCGTCCGCGTGCGCGGCCTTGCGGCTGCCTTCGGATTTCTGTCTGGCCAGAGAGACCAGCGCGTGTCTTCTGTGGGTCCCCGAGAAAGGCGAACCGTCTTGAGTCCTCCGCCTGAAATCCATCAGCCCGTGAGAGGCCTGTGAAAAGCAACCCACTTCTGGATTGAACATGGCAGATATCTGTGGCTATGTTCTCCCAAGTAATAGGCCGTAACTGAACACACTGTTGCAAAACTGACATAAGACTGGACTCCACGACACCACTATAATTACGAAGGCCAACATATTTTTGATTAATTAAGTAAAGTCATATGGCGCCAATGGCAGGGATACCCTGAAGAGCACGTTCTGGCGCCTAATTTGTAGGGTTTGCCCTGTCCTTCGCACCTGCAGGCACGTTTCAGGGAGCCGTGTGTTGACTGTAACTGTTAAGTGTAGGTGAGTGTAGAGTGTGTGTCCTTGGTCCAGCCGAACAACGGCTTGCATAAGGACCAGCGGTGTACCGACTTGCTCAGTTTCCGAAGCTCTTTCTCTTGAGCCGGCCGGCGTGGCCCAGCGGTTCTAGGCTCTTCAGTCTGGAACCGCGCCACCGCTACGGTCGCAGGTTCGAATCCTGCCTCGGGCATGGATGTGTGCGATGTCCTTAGGTTACTTAGGTTTAAGTAGTTCTAAGTTCTAGGGGACTGATGACCTGTTAAGTCCCATAGTGCTCAGAGCCATTTGAACCATTTTTCTTTCTCTTGAACAAATCATCCAATATTCCTGATGTAATCGTCCGTTTATCTGTACATGTACATCACATCTACCGATTTCCGCCCCATTAGCATAATTTCTTCGTGGTTCGACCTTTCCTGTCTTAGATTGTATTTCGTGACCTACTATTTCTTATACCGAGCGCGGTGGCGCAGTGGTTAGCACACTGGACTCGCATTCGGGAGGACGACGGTTCAATCCCGTCTCCGGCCATCCTGATTTAGGTTTTCCGCGATTTCCCTAAATTGTTTCAGGCAAATGCCGGGATGATTCCTTTGAAAGGGCACGGCCGATTTCCTTCCCAATCCTTCCCTCACCCGAGCTTGCGCTCCGTCTCTAATGACCTCGTTGTCGACGGGATGTTAAACACTAACCACCACCACCACTATTTCGTATGAAGTAGCTCTGTTAGTTTAAACTGTGTTTTGTCCCTCGTTCAGAAGATGGTGCAAATTTGAACGGTCTGTAAGATGGGAACAGATTTGAAAAGTAATTATTACGATGAAGACTTGTTGCAGATACAAAAAGAAAAAGAAAAATCTTACGTGAAAATGCCATCCAACTGCAAACATACTTTGTAGAAGGAAACACTTTAATAGTAGCTATGGAGAAATTTATGTAAACAAGTAAAGCTGAGGTCCGAAATCACGTTGGGAAATGATTACAAGCATATTACACACATGCACTGAAGTCACAAAAAATTCAGAAAATCTGATTTTGTGGCGTGCAAAAATTTCTGTGTACAGATTTTGACGTCGTTTTGTGGAGCGGTACGTCGTGGAAGATAATTTCCAGCCGTCATTTCTCCCTGTTGTCCTTCAGTGGTATTACAGACTATTCGTGCAGGCTCTTAAAAATCTATTACTGCTCAAATGGCTCCAAGCACTATGGGACTTAACACCCAAGGTCATCAGCCCCCTAGACTTACTACTTAAACATAACTAACCTAAGGACATCACACACATCCATGCCCGAGGCAGGATTCGAACCTGCGACCGCAGCAGCAGCGCGGTTCCGGAGTGAAGCGCCTAGAACAGCTCGGCCACAGCGGCCGGCTGTATTATTGTGGAACAAATAAATGCAGGATTCATTTAAAGAACATTATCGTCGCTACGGGAATGTTGCACTTCTGTACTTCCTATCAGGGAACCGAAGCCTCGCGCAGGAAATTAGTTGGTGGCTGTCTCAGCGCAGAGGCGAATATTTTATAAGCTGGCAAAGAAGTGATCCGCGTCAGCGGCTATCCTTGCGGAGCAGAAAGGCGGCGTGGCCACAGGCACTGGGGCAAGGACGGGAACCTGTTCTGCGGGCCGCTTTCCGCGCCGGCTGCGGGAAACACAGCGATTAACCGAGCTCGTGCAATTCCACTCACGAGGTGACAATGGGTCTGATTGCGGAGAGCTGCCCGCTCAGCACTAACGTCCCTGCCAAGTTTCATCATCAGACACACAGAAATAGAGTTTATTTACTCACGAAACATCTGTATTACCACCGATATCACCTCTAATTTGCGTCATACCAGAGTTAAATTGTGAGAGAAACTTTAGGAATTAAGGCAAATTAAGTGTTGCTGTTCCAACCGTTCGTTGAAGTCACCGACGTTTTGTAGCTCGTGTTCCATGCGTACGTTTAAATCACCGGTGATTTTTTCCGCCTCGAGCGATACCTCCCGTATTATGGAAAGTATTTTCATGTTGACCGTGGCTGATTCCAAATCCATTCTAATACAGCACTGGGCATTAAAATTGCTACACCACGAAGATGACGTGCTACAGACGCGAAATTTAACCGATAGGCTGAAGATGCTGTAATATGCAAACGATTAGCTTTTCAGAGCATTCATACAAGGTTGGCGCTGGTGGCGACACCTACAACGTGCTGACATGAGGAAAGTTTCCAACCGATTTCTTATACACAAACAGCAGCTGACCGACGTTGCCTGGTGAAACGTTGTTGTGATGCCTCGTGTAAGGAGGAGAAATGCGTACCATCACGTTTCCGACTTTGATAAAGGTCGGATTGTAGCCTGTCGTGATTCCGGTTTATCGTATCGCAACATTGCTGCTCGCGTTGGTCGAGATCCAATGAATGTTAGCAGAATATGCAATCGGTGGGTTCAGGAGGGTAATACGGAACGCCGTGCTGGATCCCAACGGCCTCGTATCACTAGCAGTCGAGATGACAGGCATCTTATCCGCATGGATCGTGCAGCCACGTCTCGATCCCCGAGTCAACAGATGGGGACGTTTGCATGACAACAGCCATCTGCACGAACAATTCGACGACATTTGCAGCAGCACGGACTATTAGCTCGGAGACCGTGGCTGCTGTTCCCTTGACGCGCCTGCGATGGTGTACTCGACGACGAACCTGGGTGCACGAATGGCAAAACGTCATTTTTTAGGAAGAATCCAGGTTCTGTTTACGGCATCGTGATGGTCGCATCCGTGTTTGGCGACATCGCGGTGAACGCACATTGGACGCGTGTATTCGTCATCGCCATACTGTCGTATCACCCAGCGTGAGCCATTGATTACACGTCTCGGTCACCTCTTGTTCTCACTGACGACACTTTGAACAGTGGACGTTACTATGGAGATAACACGTTCGTGAAAAGTTGCATTGAGCACGTCTATCAGTGGGGCAACAACATGAGGTGTTGCCTCGTCTTGCACGAAAACAGTGCATTCCACAGAGCTGCGTTCTTACCAAGCAGGAATCGCATGCTGTACAAGGAGATCTCGATAACGTGCAGACGTGACGGTGAAACCGATTGGCCCACCAGGTATATTGTCTTCGAAGGAGAACTGACGAAGAGTAAAGGTGCTTGTGAAGCCAAACTACACAGTCACATGTGCCGAGTGCAAAGGCCCTCGCTGCACAACGTGCGGTGTGACGGTACCCAAAATTCGCCAGTTGTGTGTAGTCACAGCACTGTCTAGTGAAAAATATGCCCGGCCACATGTCACCAACTTTGATCCGTGCCAGAAACCGAAGAGCAAATTGAAAATTTTGCTGCGGAAGACGAGGTTTCAGCTGCTAGGTGTTGTACAGGCACCAGCGTAACGCAGACTGCAGTGGGATGGACAATTCTCGTGGCACTGCACGGGGGCTAGAACCAACCAGGACACGTGCTGCTTAGTGGTTGCAGCAGCAACGACCTGGATAGGATGGCTTCCTCTTCCGGGTGCGACACCAAGGTCTCTCGTGTCTTCAGATTTCGTGATCGTCTCCTTTAAAGCATTGAACGACATCGGGCCTCCCCTCGGACCTTCGAGTCGGCGATACCCTCACAGTGCACCACTGCAATTGCTGCCGTTGACATAAAACACTTTCACTAACAGCGCACGGTCTCTCTCCTGGACAGACACGCGGTTCACTCACGCTACGGCCTGTCATATGGCAGCGTGGATCTCAGAGCTCCTAAGAACACAGTCTGGCTTATCCCCCATTTTATAAAGGCTGCAGGCTTTCGTGGCCGTTGTCACTGAAGTTAAGATCTTCTGGGTTATCAGACCGCATCGTGTTTCTTCTAAAATGATCGACGTTTCGACCCCTCTGCTGGCATCTTCCTCATGATCTTCTGCTGTTCTAGCAGTAGTGGACATCAGGAGATCCTGTAAAAGATCCCAGCAGAGTGGTCGAACCGTCGATCATTTCAGGTTAGGTCAGGTTAGGTTAGGTTAGTGTTTTTTAACGTCCCGTCGACAACGAGGTCATTAGAGACGGAGCACAAGCTCGGGTTAGGGAAGGAAATCGGCCGTGCCCTTTCAAAGGAACCATCCCGGCATTTGCCTGAAATGATTTAGGGAAATCACGGAAAACCTAAATCAGGATGGCTGGAGACGGGATTGAACCGTCGTCCTCCCGAATGCGAGTCCAGTGTGCTAACCACTCCGCCACGTCGCTCGGTGATCATTTCAGAAGAATAACCCATATGATCTTAGCTTCAATCCCTCATTTTGTTTCCCTGACTGGTTTGATGCGGCCCGCCACGAATTCCTTCTCTGTGCTATAAACCTCTTCATCTCAAAGTATTCCAATCTCTGTCTTCCTCTACAGTTTTTGCCCTCTACAGCTCCCTCTAGTACCATGGGAGTCATTCCCTCATGTCTTAGCAGATGTCCTATCATCCTGTCCCATCTCCTTATCAGTGTTTTCCACATATTCCTTTCCTCTCCGATTCTGCGTAGAACCTCCTCATTCCTTACCTTATCAGTCCACCTAATTTTCAACATTCGTCTATAGCACCACATCTCAAATGCTTCGATTCTCTTCTGTTCCGGTTTTCCCACAGTCCATGTTTCACTACCATACAATGCTGTACTCCAGACGTACATCCTCAGAAATTTCTTCCTCAAATTAAGGCCGGTATTTGATATTAGTAGACTTGTCTTGGCCAGAAATGCCTTTTTTGCCATAGCGAGTCTGCTTTTGATGTCCTCCTTGCTCCGTCCGTCATTGGGTATTTTACTGCCTAGGTAGCAGAATTCCTTAACTTCATTGACTTCGTGACCATCAATCCTGATGTTAAGTTTCTCGCTGTTCTCATTTCTACTACTTCTCATTACCTTCGTCTTTCTCCGATTTACTCTCAACCCATACTGTGTACTCATTAGACTGATCATTCCGTTCAGCAGATCATTTAATTCTTCTTCACTTTCACTCAGGATAGCAATGTCATCATCGAATCGTATCATTCATATCCTTTCACCTTGTATTTTAATTCCACTCCTGAACCTTTCTTTTATTTCCATCATTGCTTCCTCGATGTACAGATTGAAGAGTAGGGGCGAAAGGCTACAGCCTTGTCTTACACCCTTCTTAATAAGAGCACTTCGTTCTTGATCGTCCACTCCTATTATTCCCTCTTGGTTGTTGTACATATTGTATATGACCCGTCTCTCCCTATGGCTTACCCCTACTTTGTTTCAGAATCTCGAACAGCTTGCACCATTTTATATTGTCGAACGCTTTTTCCAGGTCGACAAATCCTATGAAAAGGTCTTGATTTTTCTTTAGCCTTGCTTCCATTATTAGCCGTAACGTCAGAATTGCCTCTCTCGTCCCTTTACTTTTCCTAAAGCCAAACTGATCGTCACCTAGCGCATTCTCAATTTTCTTTTCCATTCTTCTGTATATTATTGTTGTAAGCAGCTTCGATGTATGAGCTGTTAAGCTGATTGTGCGATAATTCTCGCACTTGTCAGCTCTTGCCGTCTTCGGAATTGTGTGGATGATGCTTTTCCAAAAGTCAGATGGTATATCGCCAGACTCATATATTCTACACACCAACGTGAATAGTCGTTTTGTTGCCACTTCCCCCAATGATTTTAGAAATTCTGATGGAACGTTATCTATCCCTTCTGCCTTATTTGACCGTAAGTCCTCTAAAGCTCTTTTAAATTCCGATTCTAATTCTGGATCCCCTATCTCTTCTAAATCGACTCCTGTTTCTTCTTCTATCACATCAGACAAATCTTCACCCTCATAGATGCTTTCAATGTATTCTTTCCACCTATCTGCTCTCTCCTCTGCATTTAACAGGGGAATTCCCATTGCACTCTTGTTTCCCAGCAAATGCTAAACACGGCACATAGCTTATGCGAACTGTGTTGCTTTGTTCAAGTTCTCTGAAATACTTTTGAAGTGTACTGCACAGAGCATTAGATCGTGCTACGAGGGTTGTCCAGAAAGTAAGTTCCGTTCGGTCGCGAAATGGACACCACAGTGAAAACCCGACGAAGCTTTGTGCAGATATGTTGGGCAGTGTCTCTATTGTGGCAGTCGACCACATCAAGACGCTCTTTTCAGTTGCCAGTCCACTGTGTTAGCGAGTAAAGGTGCCTGGAGCAGCTACATCTCCTGCCAAGTAGGAGGACCCGCTGAGATGCTTCGCCTTAACGGATGCAGCCCGCCTAACACGACTGCCACGCACTTCCTTCTTCACGGCAATTCTCAGCTGCACTCTACAGGGGCAGTGAAGACGCTCCTGCAGCCTTTTCGATGGGAAGCGTTCGATCACCCACAGCACAGCCCTAATTGGCTCATCCCGAGTATCATCTCTGTTTACATGAAATGCTGGATACGAAGACAACACTCGAGCGCAGACTACCCGCTACAGACCAGCGTAGAGAATTATCAGAAAGGACAGGCAGCTGCCTTCTGTGACGATGGTGTTGGAAATTTGGTATAACGCCCCGAAAAATATCTAAGTCAGAGCGGCGGTATGTGGAGAAGTATCTGGAAAGTGTAGCTGACTCTTGCAAGTAAAATGTTTCTGATTTTCACTCTGGTTTCCATTTAGCGACCGATCGTTCCTTACTTTCTGGACAACCCTCGTAGTTTGAGCTTTCATTCCGCTCATGTTTACAACGATATGTGGATTAGACACAAAAATCTCGCATTTTATTTGCTTACTGCTGCTTTTCTTTGCTGTCCGAATGAAGAATAAAGGTGCAAGAAACGTGACAGAATCACGTACTACGTTTATGTTTTATTTTCTTCGCGAGCTTTCTCAACTTTAAAAATAGCAGATAGCTCTGAAGTGTTTGATTACTATTGTGATACAGATCCGATGACGGCAGTTTAGGCCTGATTCTGCCGAAAACGGTCATCAAAATAAAAGTTTCAAGCGATCGTGGCTTGTATTTGATTAATGACTGTCAATATACCATAAGAGACACATATTGTACTATAAATACTGTACGTTCTGGAATGTTTTGCTGTGTTATAGTTTGGGACTACTAACTCCCTAAAGGCAGAATCTCCGTTAAGAGGTAGACCTTTCAAAACAGTAAACAAAAACCTACATCACATACAGTTTTTACTGTTAAATATTGCTTCAGGTCATAATAAATATTATTTACTTATAATACATTACTGTGCCCTCCGTCCGGGTTCCCAGTTTTCTTCTCTCCGAATCTTCTGCCGCAAATCGAAATAATTCTTAGGATATCGTGTTTATTAATATTTTCATTAGAGGCATGAAAATCAAAGGCATAGAAAATTTAGGATTGAAAAGAAATTTTCAGCGACCACGAGGACTTCGCAAATGGCTTTCCAAATGGTTAAAATGGCTCTAAGCACTATGGGACATCTGAGGTCATCAGTCCCGTAGACTTAGAACTACTTAAACCTAACTAACCTAAGGACATCACACACATCCATGCCCGAGGCAGGATTCGAACCTGCGACCGTAGCGGTCTCGCGGTTCCAGACTGAAGCGGCTAGAACCGCTCTGTCACAGCGGCCGGCGATAATTTTCCAAGTAGGCACTATAGCTAAAGCGTACAGGTAAAAATTCTTCTGTTTTTCCGGTGAATATCACCCCAGCAAATGTAAATCATCAACTGTGAAATAATAGCAGTATCCAATTTTGATTAATGACGGAAAAACCAGCGGCTGTATTTGAATCTAGCGTCGTTTACTCTTTTTAAGACATGGCACCAGTTTCGACACCACACGGTGTCATTTCCAGGCCTCAAGCCGCAACCGGTTTTGTCTGACCATGCTGCGGTTGTCATCGCCACGGATGGTACGGAATCCAGTTACTTTTGGGCGACTGCATACGATTCTGTTCATTGCACATGAAAACGTTTGTGGATGGCAGGCTATGCTTGGGGTCTGAAGATGACACCATTTTGGTGTCGAAACTGATAGCATGTTTCGGATTGAAATACAGCCGCCGGTTTTGTAATCATTATTCAAGTATTACATGTCCGGCTGCAGTCTCACCTGATGGATTACCAGCGATATCCGATTTTATATGCGGTGTTCTCATGTATGCCTTACAATCCCGTCTGGAAATTTATCTGCAGTCTCAAATTTTCTTTTGGCTTTCAAATGGTTCAAATGGCTCTGAGCACTATGGGACTCAACTGCTGAGGTCATTAGTCCCCTAGAACTTAGAACTAGTTAAACCTAACTAACCTAAGGACATCACAAACATCCATGCCCGAGGCAGGATTCGAACCTGCGACCGTAGCGGTCTCGCGGTTCCAGACTGCAGCGCCTTTAACCGCACGGCCACTTCGGCCGGCCTTTTGGCTTTCATTTTCATGTCTTCCATGAAGTATTTGTATGTAAAATATATTGAGCATCATTTCGATTCATTTGTAATGTAATCAACGTAAAAGTTGAAAGTAAGGAAAAGTTTCCGCTTCGGGACTCGACCCCACAACACTATAGTGTTTCTGCCGAGCCTGGGAGCTACGTACACACAAATGATTCATTCCTCGTCCGACCCACGCTAAAAAAATGCTTTTTTGTAAACTCTTGTTCTTCTGGAGCTCCAACTTATATCACTTTCATTTGTGGCCAAGACCTGCACGCACCATAAATTTACGCGAAATCTGTGGTAATGAGCGGGCGCAGCGAGAATGACAGGTTGTGCGCCTAGCCGGCTGCATGATGCAATCCGCATTACAGCTGAGTGAAGCGTGGTAGCCGCAGTTGCAGTAATAACCACCCACGGAGCAAAGTCTTTGAGTTCGCTATTACGTCTTAATGTTGCTTGCGGGGTCTCAGTCTAACTGCAACGTTTAGACTACCTCTGGAGACAGTGTGTTACAAAATGTATCTTCATAAATTACTGGAACAAGAAAAAAAATGATGTGCCAGAAGTATCCGAGCACCATTTTCTGCTCAGTCGAGAAACGCCACATTTAGTGCTACAAAGCGCGTAGCCCTCATTTTGCAAATATCAAAAATTCAGAGCCCCATTTCTTTTAATTTTTTTTAAAAGTTACTGCCTCTTTCTTTCTCGTTTCTAGATTACTTTCCCGGTACGTTATTGGCTTTACCGATCTTCCTGCCCCTCTATCTGAGATCGCCTCCACTAGCGATTCAGATTTCCGTCATCGCTGATGATTTGTCATCACTGGATTGGGGGGAGTTCGGTCTGTTGTACGGCCATCGGTTTCACCAAACTCATGATTGCGTCGCTTACTGTGATGCGTCTAGTGTAGGTCCTGCATAGACGTTCTTCTGTAACGTTAATAAATTTCTGGGTCTTATTGCAGTGCGGAATATGACAACAAGAAAGAGTCCACTTCATTTAAGCTAACACCTCTAAAAGCCATCAGTAAAAGCATAAAGAACCGCTGTATTGTTCTAGCTTCAGTGAAAGGTGCTCACTATAAAACTGAGTGAAAAGAACGAAAATATAAAATTTCTATTCTTTCTTAGTTTAATAATGGAACGTTTTTATTCTATAATTGTCCTCCCCTGGTAGCTGAGTGGTCAGCGCGACGGAATGTCATACCTAACGGCCTGGGTTCGATTCCCGGCTGGATCAACCGACCGAGGTGGCGCAGTAGTTAGACACTGGACTCGCATTCGGGAGGACGACGGTTCAATCCCGGGTCCGGCCATCCTGATTTAGGTTTTCCGTGATTTCCCTAAATCACTCCAGGCAAATGCCAAGATGATTCCTGTGAAAGGGCACGGCCGACTTCCTTCCCCGTCCTTCCCTAATCCAAAGAGACCGATGACCTCGCTGTCTGGTCTCCTTCCGCAAAACAACCAACCAACCAACCGGCTGGATCGGAGATATTCTCCGTTCAGGGACTGGGTGTTGTGTTGTCCTTATCGTCATTTCATCCACATCGACACGCAAGTCGCTGAAGTGGCGTCAAATCGAAAGACTTGCACCAGGGGAACGGTCTACCCGACGGGAGGCCCTAGCCACACGGCATTTCCATACTATAATTCACAAATTATTTCATTTTCTTTCGGAATAACTGGGGTTGAAGTACTAAAAAGTTGTCTTATTTTATATTGACGCATTTATATTGACATAAGACACTATTTAACTGCATAAATTTTATGTTACTTGTAATAAAAACTCACCAGTAAATTGTAACATGTAAAGTATTGAAGAAGTATTGTATATCTTATTCAGATAGGCGCTAGGTTGTAATTTGAGCCCACGTATCTGGGGCGTAATCGAAAAGTCTACACTTCAAATACGTTTGTAGTATCCAGGATATTATTTTATACTCAGGTCAGTGGCGGCTTGTAGTCACAAATTCGTCTTTATCTCGCAAACAGCTAGTTTGCAGACCCTTGTGTACTGTAACATTCCTGCTTTTGTTACTGCGTACTTGCACCTATGTTAGTGTTTGATGTACCGCATGTACATTCACCACCGTTGCCACCGTAGTTACTTAATAGGAGTGAAAATGAAATTCGCCGTATTATTGGATGTAAGAAGTGGTGTTTGTTGAGTGCAGCAGAAAATTAGCCAAATTGGAAGTGCTTTACAACAACAGGATTAAAAATGGAATGAGATTGCTCAAAATAGCAGGACCTTGCATAGTCGGCAGTACCATCTCTCTCTCTCTCTCTCTCTCTCTCTCTCTCTCTTTCCCCCCTGTCTCTCTTTTTCTCCTACTCCTCCTGGTCCTCTGTCTCTCCCCCTCTCTCTTTCCCTCCCTTCTCCCTTTCTTTCTCTCTCTCTCCCTTACCACCCTCCCTCCCTTCCCCCCTCTCTATCCTCCTCCTCCTCCTCCTTCTCCTCTGCCCCTCCACCCTCTCTCTTTCCCTCCCTTCTTCCTCTCTTCCTCTCTCACTCTCTTTCCCTCTATCTCTCTTTCTTTCTCTCCTCCTCCTGCTCCTCTGTCCCCCCCTTATCCATCTCTTTCGCTATCTATCCCCTCCCTTTCTCTCTATTTTTCCTCCCTTCTCCTCTGTCCCTCCCCCCTCTCTCTTTCCCTCCCTTCTCCCTTTCTTTCTCTCTCTCTCCCTTACCACCCTCCCTCCCTTCCCCCCTCTCTATCCTCCTCCTCCTCCTCCTCCTCCTTCTCCTCTGTCCCTCCACCCTCTCTCTTTCCCTCCCTTCTTCCTCTCTTCCTCTCTCACTCTCTTTCCCTCTATCTCTCTTTCTTTCTCTCCTCCTCCTGCTCCTCTGTCCCCCCCTTATCCATCTCTTTCGCTATCTATCCCCTCCCTTTCTCTCTATTTTTTCCTCCCTTCTCCTCTGTCCCTCCCCCCTCTCTCTTTCCCTCCCTTCTCCCTCTCTCCTTTACCACCCTCCCTCCCTTCCCCCCTCTCTATCCTCCTCCTCCTCCTCCTCCTCCTTCTCCTCTGTCCCTCCACCCTCTCTCTTTCCCTCCCTTCTTCCTCTCTTCCTCTCTCACTCTTTCCCTCTATCTCTCTTTCTTTCTCTCCTCCTCCTGCTCCTCTGTCCCCCCCTTATCCATCTCTTTCTCTCTCGCTATCTATCCCCTCCCTTTCTCTATATTTTTTCCTCCTCTTCCTTCTCCTCTGTCCCTCCCCCCTCTCTCTTTCCCTCCCTTCTTCCTCTCTCACTTTCTTTACCCTCCCTCTATCTCTCTTCTCCTCCTCCTCTCCCCCTCCACCTCTCTCTTTCCCTCCTCCCTTTCTCTCTCTCTCTCTCTCTCCCTTCCCTCTCTCTATTTCTCCTCCTCCTCCTCCTCCTCCTCTGGATCCTCTGTCCCTACCCTCTCTATCTTTCTCTTCCTCTCTTGCTGTCTCTGTTTCCCCTCCCCCCTCTCTCTTTCCCTCCTCCCTTTCTCTCTCTCACTCTCTCTCTCCCTTCGCTCTCTCTCTTCTCCTCCTCCTCCTCCTCCTTCTCTGGATCCTCTGTCCCTACCCTCTCTATCTTTCTTTCTGTCTCTGTTTCCCCTCCCTCTCTCTCTTTCTCCTCCTCCTCTGCCACTTGCCCCTCTCTCTCTTTCTCTCCAGACGAAAGAACTACGCAAAAGAGGAGAGAGTCAGTACAGGGATGACACGGCAGCGACGCTGCGGTAGGCTCACTCGTCCCGAGCAGTCGACAGAGACAAGAAGGTCGATCGTGTAGTGGGAGGGGCCTTGAAACGCTGGGGTTGCAGCGCCGCCGGCAGTAAGGGGCCGTGTGGACGGCTGACGGGCAGGGGACGGTATCCCGGGCCGCGTGTGTTGCAACGCGCGCGGCAGAAGCGCAGTGAAAGCCGGCTGCCGGTTCCTCCAGCGCCAGCCTCCAGCGGCTCCTGCTGGAGAAGAGAGCAGAGGAGAATGTCAGCGGCTTCTATAGGGGGCGGGCAGCGACCGCGCGGCAGAACACGGTGGCCGGTTCGCCGCGTCAGCAACCAGGAAGACCACACCGCGTCCCACCAGATTCTTCCTGCTCAACTCGCCCTTTGCTCGCACTGACTGCTGGGAACCACGCATGAAGGGCAACACAGCAGCCAGATTCCGTTCAAAAAAATGGCTCTGAGCGCTGAGGTCATCAGTCTCCTAGAACTCAGAACTACTTAAACCTAACTAACCTAAGGACATCACAGACGTCCATGCCCGAGGCAGGATTCGAACCTGCGACCGTAGCGGTCGTGCGGTTCCAGACTGTAGCGCCTAGAACCGCTCGGCCACTCCGTGTTCCTACACTGAAGCGCTAAAGAAGCTGGTATAGGCACGCGTATTCAAATACGGAAACATGTAAACAGGCAGAATACGACGCTGCGGTCGGCAACACCTATATAAGACAACAAGTGTCTGGCGCAGTTGTTAGACCGGTTTCTGCTCCTACAATGGCAGGTTATCAAGATTTAAGTGAGTTTGGACTTGGTGGTGTAGTGGGCGCAAGAGCGATGAAGTGAGGATTTTCCCGTACGATCATTTCATGAGTGTGCCGTGAATATCAGGAATCCGGTAAAACATCGAATCTCCCACAGCGCTGCGCTCGGAAAAAAAAAAAAATCCTGCAGTAACGGTACCAAACGACGACTGAAGAGAATCGGTCAGCGTGACAGAAGTACAACCCTTCCGCACGTTGCTGCAGATTTAAATGCTGGGCCATCAACAAGTGTCAGCGTGTCAACCATTCAACGGAACATCGTCGATACAGGCTTTCGGAGCCGAAGGCCCATTCGTGTACCCTTCATGGCTGCACGATATAATGCTTTAGGCCTCACTTGGGCCCGTCAACACCGACATTGGACTGTCGATGGCTGGAAACATATTGCCTGGTCGGACGAGTGTCGTTTCAAATTGTATCGATCGGATGGACGTATGCTGATATGGAGAGAACCTCACGAATTCTTGGACCCTGAGTGTCAGCAGGGGACTGTTGAAGCTGGTGGAGGCTCTGTAATGGTGTGGGGCGTGTGCAGTTGGAGTGATATGGGACCCCTGATACGTCTAGATACGACTCTGACAGGTGACACGTACGTAAGCATCCTGTCTGATCACCTGCATCCATTCGTGTCCATTGTGCATTCCGACGGACTTGGGCAATTCCAGCAGGACCATGCGACACCCCACACGCTTCAGAATTGCTACAGAGTGCCTCCAGGAACACTCTTCTGAGTTTAAACACTTCCGCTGGCCTATGAACATTATTGTGCATATCTGGGATGCCTTGCAACGTGCTGTTCAGAAGAGATCTCCACCCCCTCTTACTCTTACGGATTTATGGACAGCCCTGCAGGAGTCGTGGTGTCAGTTCTCTTCAGACGTTAGTCGAGCCCACGCCACGTCGTGTTGCGGCACTTCTGCGTGCTCTCCGGGGCCCTGCGAGATATTATTTATTTATTTATTTATTTAGACTGATCAGATTAGGGCCATCAGGCCCTCTCTTACATCGGACCAGTGTTCCACACATGCAGCATTTCACACATCAGCGTTACATCATGACAATAGTTTAAATGAGAAAATTAGCTTACTCTAGTGACAATATGAATAAAGACTAGTGACTAAGACCTAATAAAGTAAATGCAGAAGTATTTTTACAACAGGTGCTATACATACAGATTATGATAAAAGCAATAATAATAACAGTAAAACAAAGAATCAAATAATAATGATAAACATGACTAAGACCTAATAAAGTAAATGCTGGCAGTATTTTTACATCAGGTGCTATACATACAGATTATGGTGAAAGCAATAATAATAACATTAAAAAAATCTAATAATAATGACAGACATGAGAAAGATTGGCAATAGTAATGAAGGTTTGTGCAGATGTACATTAATATCTTGGTGTGTAAAGTAGATGTTTACTAGTATAGCGAGTTTTGGATAAGGGAGATTTAAGGAGGGGGAGAGAGGGAAGTAATGAGGTGAAGTGCACTCATGTACAGAGGAAGGCATTACTGTTGCTTAAGTAGATACGTGATTGACTGTTTTTTGAGGCCGGACATGTTTTTAAGTTCTCTAACATAACGAGGGAGGTTATTCCAGAGTCGGAGTCCCGCTACTGTAAAGGACTTGGAGAAGGTGACTGAGCGATGCAGTGGAACGGAGAGGATTTTATTATGATGGGAACGTGTGTTTCTGTCATGTTGTTCCGACATGAGTGTTAGGGACGAGGAGAGATATGAGGGACAGTGTACATTTATAAGGCAGTAGATGAGACAGAGTGTATGGAAATCTCTGTGTTTGTCTGCACGCAGCCAGGACAATTTTGCATATGCTGGTGAAATGTGATCAAAAACTCGAACGTCACAGATATATTGGACGCAGGCATTCCTGACCAGTTCCAGACGTCGCGAATTTTCCTGAGAGAGGCCTTCTAGGATAATATCGCTGTAGTCAATGATTGGGAGTATAAGCGTTTGTACTAATTTCTTTTTCAGATCGAAAGGGAAGAGTTTTTTGTATTTTTGTAGGACATGAAGGGATGCTGATGCTTTTTTGCACACTGCAGTTACGTGCTCTGTCCAATTTAGATTTTCATCTATTATTACTCCCAAACTCTTTGCTGCAGGCAGGTGTACCTGTTTTTTTTGGCTCTTCAGTGTAGATGTCCCGGAAAGCGTTCGACGCTGTGCCCCGCTGCGGACTGTTAATGAAGGTCCCGGCACAAGGATTACGTCTCCAGCTATATCAGACCCTCGTACTATGGCTGCTGATAAAATATCGATAATCCCCAAGAAATATCTATATATATCGGCGGCATTTTTCCTCGCTATATCGGTATCGAAATAGCAGTGTCGACTGCCGATATTTTTGTATTGTGTAGGTATTGACACGATGGGAGCTCGGAAAGTAGTAAGACTCCTTCACACACACTGAAAGATGAAATTATGTTCTGCTACAATTTCAAAAGAACAGTTCCATATACAGGGTGAGTCACCTAACGTTACCGCTGGATATATTTCGTAAACCACATCAAATACTGACGAATCGTTACCACAGACCGAACGTGAGGGGAGGGGCTAGTGTAATTGGTTAATACAAACCATAAAAAAATGCACGGAAGTATGTTTTTTAACACAAACCTAGGTTTTTTTTAAATGGAACCACGTTAGTTTTGTTAGCACATCAGAACATATAAACAAATACGTAATCAGTGCCGTTTGTTGCATTGTAAAATGTTAATTACATCCGGAGATATAGTAACCTAAAGTTGACGCTTGAGTACCACTCCTCCGCTGTTCGATCGTGTGTATCGGAGAGCTCTGCAACATACATCGCGTTTCTACAGAATTATCTGCCAACGTTGCTCGAAAATGTCTCACTGGAAACGCGTCGACGTATGTGGTATCAGCGTGATGGTGCACCTGCACATTCCGCAATTAACACTAGGCTGACCCTTGACAGGATGTTCGACGGGCGTTTCATAGGACGTGGAGGACGCATAAATTGGCCAGCCCGTTCTCCTGATCTTACCCCTCTGGACTTCTTTCTGTGGGGTACGTTAAAGGAGAATGTGTACCGTGATGTGCCTACAACCCCAGAGGATATGAAACAACGTATTGTGGCAGCCTGCGGCGACATTACACCAGATGTACTGCGGCGTGTACGACATTCGTTACGCCAGAGATTGCAATTGTGTGCAGCAAATGATGGCCACCACATTGAACATCTATTGGCCTGACATGTCGGGACACACTCTATTCCACTCCGTAATTGAAAACGGAAACCACGTGTGTACGTGTACCTCACCCCTCATGGTAATGTACATGTGCGTCAGTGAAAAAGACCAATAAAAAGGTGTTAGCATGTGGACATAATGTGCTGTTCCAGTCTCTTCTGTACCTAAGGTCCATCACCGTTCCCTTTGGATCCCTACGTAATTCGGTGCTCTCCGATACACACGATCGAACAGCGGAGGAGTGGTACTCAAGCGTCAACTTTAGGTTACAATATCTCCGGATGTAATTAACATTTTACAATGCAACAAACGGCACTGATTACGTATTTGTTTATATGTTCAGATGTGCTAACAAAACTAACGGCGTTCCATTTAAAAAAACGTAGGTTTGTGTTAAAAAACATACTTCCGTGCTTTTTTGTATGGCTTGTATTAACCAATTACACTAGCCCCTCTCCTCACGTTCGGTCTGTGGAATCGGTTCGTCAGTATTTGATGTGGTTTACGAAATCCAGCGGTAACGTTAAGTGACTCACCCTGTATTTACCGAAAAAAGTGGTCCAACTAAAACATTCATATTTATTTACGTACTACACGAATATGTAATAAAAAATGGGGGTACCTATTTAAAAAAAACGCAGTTGATATCCGTTTGACCAATGGCAGCGCCATCTAGCGGGCCAACCATAGCGCCATCTGGTTTCCCCCTTCAAGCTAGACGAGTTTCGTTCTTTGTAGTTTTTTCGTTTGACGCTTACTTCGCGAGATATTTGGCCCGGTCACGATCAATGGACCACCCTGTATATGCAATGTACGGTGACTCCGATGCGGGTATATAAGCACCGACATATAGGCAACAGATTAGTAGTTCATTCGTGTCTTTCCGACGTGCGTGCTTTCAATGCGGAAACGTGAAGTATCGCGAGGTTATTACCAAATGCGTCCAAACAGGACCAACGTGCTTTTTTAATCTTTTGTTGGCAGCCGAAGGACAAACACCAGAAGATATCCATCGGAGAATGAAGAATGTGTTTGGGGCAGCGTGTCTGTCGAAATTGGATGCTGCTGCTTCGTGATAACGCTTGTCACCATTGAGCAAATCTCGTAACGCAGAAGTTACGCCGACTCAACGGCTTTGGTCCCTTAAAAAAAGGGCCTCGAATTGTCGACGATTCCAGTCTGACGAGGTTGTCCAGCAGGAAGCTACGGACTTCTTGAGGCAGCGGGACAGGGTGTTTTGAACGTGGTGCGTCGCTGGCGTCATTGCCTCAACGCTCACGTGGATTTTGCCCGACTGGCACACCGAATCTGGACTGTGAAGGTGCGAAACTTTTTTGAACGCGCCTTATACGTACTGTTTCCTCGGGACTGCAGCATTATTTCCTGTTGACCGATCGTGCTAATAAGGGAACGTCCTCATCGCACCCTCCTCAGATTTAGTTATAAATTGGCACAGTGGATAGGCCTTGAAAAACTGAACACAGGTCAAGCGAGAAAACAGGAAGAAGTTGTGTGTAACTATGAAAAAAATAAGCAAAATACGCAAACTGAGTAGTCCATGCGCAAGATAAGCAACATCAAGGATAGTGTGAGCTCAGGACCGCCGTGGTCCCGTCCTTAGCGTGAGCAGCTGCGGAACGAGAGGTCCTTGGTTCAAGTCTTCCCTCGAGTGAAATGTTTAATTTTTTTATTTTCAGACAATTATTATCTGTCCGTCCGTGCCTGCCGAAGTGGCCGAGCGGTTCTAGGCGCTACAGTCAGGAACCGCGCGACCGCTACGGTCGCAGGTGCGAATCCTGCCTCGGGCATGGATGTGTGTGATGTCCTTAGGTTAGTTAGGTTTAAGTAGTTCTAAGTTCTCAGAAGTTAAGTCTCTCAGATGATCTCAGAAGTTAAGTCCCATAGTGCTCAGAGCCATTAGAACCACTTTTTTTTTTGTCCGTCCGTCCGTAGGATGCGAGGTAACTGCGCCGTAGTGAATTGGAGTGCGTCAGGAAAAATGGAGAAAAGACTAGTGAAAGACTTTAATGAACGTGTGATTGCTCCTTACGCGGACAAAGATTTTGCCTTACTCCATGACAGCTATACAGGACAGAAGGATCAGGCATTTTACAATTTTAGTGTGGGAGTAGATGTGATTACCATTCCTCCAGGTTGTACACCTCTTGCGCAACCGTTAGATGTGTTTGCTTTTCGGCTAGTGAAATACTTTGTGAAAAGACTCTATGATTTCGCGATGCTGCACAGGTACACAGAGCAATATTGTTTACGTGATCGTTACACATAATCAACTCCGCTCTCCAAAATTCCAGGACATGTTCAGATTTGCTTGGACATATGCAGGATTTGACGGTCTACACACGGAAAAATTTGAAAACGTTAAAAGCATATGTTTTGACTGAGCACAGGGAAAACTATGCGACTGTGAAACTGTTGCATTCATTTGTTGCTGTTTATGTGGCAAACTCTTATGTATTCATCACTTTTTTGGGAGTGATTATCACATCCACAAGAAAACCTAAATCGGGCAAGGTAGAAGAATCTTTCTACCCATTCGCCAAGGTGGGTCGACAACATATTCCTGTCATGTGGCGCACATGCCGTCACCACTGTCGTATAGAATATGTCAGACGTGTTTTCCTGTGGAGGAATCGGTTGACCTATGACCTTGCGATCAAATGTTTTCGGTTCCCATTGGAGAGGCACGTCCTTTCGTCTACTAATCGCACGGTTTTGCGGTGCGGTCGCAAAACACAGACACTAAACTTATTACAGTGAACAGAGACGTCAATGAACGAACGGACAGGTCATAACTTTGCGAAAATAAAGAAAGTTAACTTTTCACTCCAGGGAAGACTTGAACCAAGGACCTCCCATTCCGCAGCTGCTCACGCTAACCACGGGACCACTGCGCTCCTGCGCTCTAACTTTCCTAGATGTTGCATATGTTGGGCATGGACTACTGACTTTGTATATTTTGCTTATTTTTTTCATAGTTCCACACAACTTGTTCCTGTTTTCTCGATTGATCTGTGTTCAGTTTTTCAAGGCCTATCCACTGTGCCAACTTATAACTAAGTCTGAGGGGGGTGCGATGGGGAGGTTCGCTTGTAAGTATTCTCGTGCTGAATGTTTTTCGCTGCGTTTACGAACAGTACGTCTTTTCTGTCGTTTACCTACAAGGATGAAGTGTCCTCGTCTGTTTGTGGACGGAAAGCAGTCTCTCGAAACTGGGCGATAATGGTTATTGCAAAGCACACCTGTACAACTGTCTCGTGAAAATGTCGTTCTGTTCTTAATTAAGGGTGGGGGGGTTACTGAGGTTGTGCGGCAGGCGCCTGGAGCGTCTGGAGTCCGGAGTCTGCGGCTGGCGTTGCGAGAAGCGGCGTGGGCGGCCGCGGCTGGAGAAAGTTCTCCAGTGACGAAACTCCAGGCGGCCGGCCTGCCTGCCTGCAGCCGCCGCTGCGCGCCCGCCAGCGCTTCCTCCTTCTCCAGCGTTCCAGCTGGAGCCGACTGGCTCTCCAGGCAGCCGCCGAGCTAATGCAGACACCGCACCGGCCGGGCTTTGTCGGATCAGTTCCCGACACTAACACCCCCGCACTGCTGTGGATCTCCACGCGAAAGGTGCTGAAGGGGGCGTGGCTTGTTTACAATAGACAACAGAAATGAGCTCTCGTGTACTCGCGTTAAACTTGCCAGCGGATCCTGTACGATGCAGTCTTCGAACGCACGGAATCTCCATTCGCAAGTCTTCGTCGCTGCCCGTTTACCGAAAAAAATCGTCGCCCGATTCTGTCGTCGGGGACAGAGTAACACCTGCTCCCAAGTAAAACCGAGCTATCGCACAATTGCGGCTACGTACACAATTGACAGAACACACCAACATTCGTCAGAGTTAGTAGGAGCAAACCGCTAAATTACACTACTGGCCATTAAAATTGCTAACCGAGAAGAAATGCAGATGATAAACGGGTATTCATTGGACAAATATATTTTACTACAACTGACATGTGATTACATTATCGCGCATTTTGGGTGCATACATCCTGAGAAATCAGTACCCAGAACAACAACCTCTCGCCGCAACAACGGCCTCGATACGCCTGCACAAACTGCTCTCTCGATTTCCTTCTTTCTTTTGCTTGTACCGTTTATCTCGCGGATATGCAGGGTCGTCGTGGTTAATCGGATGTGGCAATGTGAGTTGAAGGGGTGGCCAGATGCCCTTCCTGCCGCCACCGCCTACCCCCTGGGACGGAATTAGTGTACCCCAACTGTCTGCGACTAGCCGTGGGATAGTGCGAAAGTGTTCAGATGTCTGCGGGCCGAGTAACTGAGGCGGGACGTGGGGACCAGCCCAGTATTCACCTAGGGGGATATGGAAAACCGCCTAAACACCCAATCCAGGCTGCCCCGTCGTCGTTAATTAGCTGGGCGGATTCGATCCGGGGCCGGCGCGCCCGCCCGCGTTAGCGCGCTCGGCTAACCTGGCGGGTTCAACTGATCTCTCGATTTATGTCCCACAAAATGTTTGACGGGATTCGTGTCTGGAAATCTGGATGGCCAAATCATTTGCTCAAAATGTCCAGAATGCTCTCCAAAACCAGTCGCGAACAACTGTTGCCTGCTGACATGCGGCATTGTCATCCATAAAAATTCCTTCGCTGTTGGGGAGTATGAAGTCCACGAATGGCTGCAAATGGTCTCCGAACATAACCATATCTAGAATGAGATTTTCACTCTGCAGCGGAGTGTGCGCTGATACGAAACTTCCTGGCAGATTAAAACTGTGTGGCGGACCGAGACTCGAACTCGGGACATTTGCCTTCTGTGGGCAAGTGCTCTACCAACTGAGCTGCCCAAGTACGACTCACGCTCCGTCCCTCTGCTGGTACCTCGTCTGCTACCTTCCAAAGGTCCTGAGTTCGAATCTCGGCCCGGCACACACTTTTAATCTGCCAGAAAGTTCCTAATCATTTCTACTCAATCATCGGTTCAGTTGGAGCAGGGCACCCAGTCCATCCATGCAAACAAAGCCTACACCATTACAGAACCACCACCAGCTCGCACAGTGCCTTGTTGGCAGCTTGGGTCCATGGCTTCGTGGGGTTCTGCCAGCTCGGACAGCACCATCAGCTCTTAGCAACTGAAATCGGTTTTCCAGTCGTCTAGGGTCCATCCGATATGGCGCTGTAGCAGATGTCGTGCTGGTAGCAAAGGCGCCGGCCGCTGTGGCCGAGCGGTTGTAGGCGCTACAGTCTGGAACCGCGCGACCGCTACGGTCGCAGGTTCGAATCCCTCCTCGGGCATGGATGTGTGTGATGTCCTCAGGATATTTAGGTTTAAGTAGTTCTAAGTTCTAGGGGACTGATGACCTCAGAAGTTAGGTCCCATAGTGCTCACAGCCATTTGAACCATTTAAAACCGTTACCATTTTGAATAACCGGTATTTCTCGGTACTTGTTTGCTCTCGGTTATAACAGGTGCTTTTTGGTTTTTACTAATAACCGAGTAAAAAACCGAAATATCAATTAGCCATAGCAGCAGTACAAAAATTTTTCATTTTTAAATCAACTTTTTTTAAAAAAAAATAGAATAATTTTTACTTGTAAAATTTGTATTCGTTTGTAATACAGGGTGATTCAAAAAGAATACCACAACTTTAAAAATGTGTATTTAATGAAAGAAACATAATATAACCTTCTGTTATACATCATTACAAAGAGTATTTAAAAAGGTTTTTTTTCACTCAAAAACAAGTTCAGAGATGTTCAATATGGCCCCCTCCAGACACACGAGCAATATCAACCCGATACTCCAACTCGTTCCACACTCTCTGTAGCATATCAGGCGTAACAGTTTGGATAGCTGCTGTTATTTCTCGCTTCAAATCATCAATGGTGGCTGGGAGAGGTGGCCGAAACACCATATCCTTAACATACCCCCATAAGAAAAAATCGCAGGGGTTAAGATCAGGGCTTCTTGGAGGCCAGTGATGAAGTGCTCTGTCACGGGCTGCCTGGCGGCCGATCCATCGCCTCGGGTAGTTGACGTTCAGGTTTCATAACTAACATTTTTCGTAGGACACTCCATACAGTTGATTGTGGAATTTGCAGCTCTCTGATAGCTCTGCGAGTCGATTTTCCTGGGCTGCGAACAAATGCTTGCTGGATGCGTGCTACATTTTCATCAGTCGTTCTCGGCCGTCCAGAACTTTTCCCTTTGCACAAACACCCATTCTCTGTAAACTGTTTATACCAACGTTTAATACACCACCCATCAGGAGGTTTAACACCATACTTCGTTCGAAATGCACGCTGAACAACTGTCGTCGATTCACTTCTGCCGTACTCAATAACACAAAAAGCTTTCTGTTGAGCGGTCGCCATCTTAGCATCAACTGACGCTGACGCCTAGTCAACAGCGCCTCAAGCGAACAAATGTACAACTAAATGAAACTTTATAGCTCCCTTAATTCGCCGACAGATAGTGCTTAGCTCTGCCTTTTGTCGTTGCAGAGTTTTAAATTCCTAAAGTTGTGGTATTCTTTTTGAATCACCCTGTATTACGTTGTTTTAGAAAATGGGAAATGCGGTCAGTGCTGCTTTAATAACAATGCCGAGAGAAACGAGCAACAAACACGTGGCGTAAGAATTGGTATAGCATTGTTGAGACAGTGACATCCCCATTGTTATGTTTCGTGGCTTGAGGTTCAAGTTTTACGTGCAATGGGTGAGACGTGGTCCCCTACAAAGTTTATAAGGCAGTTTCTCGCTGCCTTCGCCGGACATCCATTCTACTGCAGAATGGCACCAACCCTTCTGTTCTGGAAAATGTTTTACGAAATAACGTAACAATTAAAGATTTGTCTGTCATTCGCATGAAATCATAAAAGAGGAAGGGAATTATGGTAGGAGTACTAAATTAAAATCTTAGCAATTTACTCATAGTATACAATAAAAACAGAGAGTAGCTGGTCTGTTGCCTGTTTCTATATAATATGCCTTTATCTGCTTGTAGCTCTTGAAAACGGGTAAATTAAACACGAAAAACGTTAAGTTCTCCAACCTCAGTTTTCCCTCTTTAGCACTGACTGCTCGTACTGCCCAAATAGCGATGCGATCCCCGATTACGACATGATTTTTGAGCAGAGTTTCAAAAAAATTGGAATCAATAGGAAAATACTGGCTAGTTAATACTCAACCACTTAGCTCTCAAGAAAAACAGCAAACGGTGGACGGACAAAGTTTTCTTTCATTTGCGTGTTTAACTTAATGTTTTGATTACATATATCCTGAACCTGAGAGAGTCGAATTTTTTCAATCATTGTTCGACTTCTACGTTAATTACAGGAGGTAATAGGAATAACAAAAATGAAAATCGATTATTTCAGAAACTGGTTGTTTTCTGCGGTTTTAATACTGTGGACGAACTGATGCAACCGACAATCGATTGTTTCAGCGATAGCTGCCATCTCTACAGATGTGTTCAAATTATTATTACATTTTTTCAAAAACTTTACGTTTATTACACATTTACATCCACATACAGATTATATTTGTACATTCAATGCTTTTTTTCTTAATCGGCATTTTTATTCTGTTTGGCATAGTTTTTATTAACTTTTGACGTGACATTTTAATATCATTGTCGTGGTATCAGATTTCCTCTAGTTTCTCCGCGAGATCCTGTTTGATGGTTATTGTAAATTTCCTTATTCTCTGTTTCACAATAGCCCATAAATTTTCAATTGGGTTCATATCGGTGCTATTCTCTGGCAGGACAACACTTTCAGTTGCTTTTCTTCCAAGTACTTGGAAACACTTTTGGTGTCCCATCATGCATAAAAATGCCATCTTTATTAGAAAACCACTTATTTGGGGAAAAAGTTCCTTTTCAAGAATTTGGTTCAAATGGCTCTGAGCACTATGGGACTTAACATCGGAGGTCATCAGTCCCCTAGGACTTAGAACTACTTAAACCTAACTAACCTAAGGACATAACACACATCCATGCCCGAGGCAGGATTCGAACCTGCGACCGTAGCAGTCGGGCGGTTCCGGACGGAAGCGCCTAGAACCGCTCGACCATCGCGGCCGGCTTCAAGGATTTCTTTATATTGTTCTTGCCCGATTGTCCGCTCAACAATGTGTAATCTGCCAGGACGTTTCACAGATATCCCACTCCGGACCACTTCGCAAGTTGGATGCTTCACACATTGCTGCACACACTCAGCTTTGAACTGTTTTCTGTGTCTGTGACGAAAATACTGGGTGCTATCTTCCATCACAGTGAATACAGATTCATCACTGAAGCATACCTGAAGCATGTGTACAAAATTGTAAGTTAGAAAAGTTAGGAACAGTTGCATAGGAGACCCCAGCAGTCCCAAAATTCAAATGTGCACTTCTTCAGTATAAATAAAACATCACAGTTTCAAGCCAAAACTCCTAACTTTAGAGATCAGACCCACTTAATTTACCATATCGTTGCACATACCTTAGCCCATTCCTCACTCGTCCACTCCTGAAGTTGTTTAGTCCACTGCAATCTTCTGAGTTTCATGGCAGGTGTGATTTTCTGTTTTTTTCCTTGGTCGGCGCACCTTTAAACCACATTCAAACAGCTTCCTCTTCGCTGTCACAGGTGAAACTTCAGCACCCAAACCTTTTAGCTGATGGCTCATGTCTGTAGAAATAAGTTTACGGTTCATTCTTGCCATGTTTGTAAGTCTTCTCATAGTTCTAGGACTAATTTTTCTTTTACATAAACATTTTCCTTTCCTGTCTGGCTTGTATTCACCACCTTTCTGCATTGAAAGTTTGGTTTTTCCTGAGTTTTCTGTGATATTCTGTCACCAATTTCTTGCTGTGTGTAACGATTTTCAGCAAGAAGTGCTACCGCGGCCGAAACTTTCCCAAGTGAAACACCTTTTGTCTTCCCCGTAACCTCACTTTCTTTGGAAACTCCACGACTTATTGCTATAGCTAAAAACATGCAGGCTCACAAGGTATATAATGTCTTGTTAAGGTAGCAAGAAGTTATAGAACACATAACAAGCTGACGTACACCATAGAAACATAAAACATTAGTGTAAACACAGTTTCAAAGTGCATCTACATCTACATAATTACTCTGCAATTCACCTTTAAGTGCTTGGCAGAGGGTTCATCGAACCACAGTCATACTATCTCTCTACCATTCCACTCCCGAACAGCGCGCGAGAAAAACGAACACCTAAACCTTTCTGTTCGAGCTCTGATTTCTCTTATTTTATTTTCATGATCATTCCTACCTATGTAGGTTGGGCTCAACAAAATGTTTTCGCATTCGGAATAGAAAGTTGGCGACTAAAATTTCTTAAATAGATCTCGCCGCGACGAAAAACGTCTTTCCTTTAATGACTTCCATCCCAGCTCGCGTATCACATCTGCCACACCCTCTCCCCTATTACGTGATAATACAAAACGAGCTGCCCTTTTTTGCACCCTTTCGATGTCCTCCGTCAATCCCACCTGGTGAGAATCCCACACCGCGCAGCAATATTCTAACAGAGGACGAACGAGTGAAGTGTAAGCTGTCTCTTTAGTGGACTTGTCGCATCTTCTAAGTGTCCTGCCAATGAAACACAACCTTTGGCTCGCCTTCCCCACAATATTATCTATGTGGTCTTTCCAACTGAAGTTGTTCGCAATTTTAACACCCAGTTACTTAGTTGAGTTGAAAGCCTTGAGAATTGTACTATTTATCGAGTAATCGAATTCCAACGGATTTCTTTTGGAACTCGTGTGGATCACCTCACAGTTTTCGTTACTTAGCGTCAACTGCCACCTGCCACACCATACAGCAATCTTTTCTAAATCGCTTTGCAACTGATGCTGGTCTTCGGATGACCTTACTAGACGGTAAATTACAGCATCGCCTGCGAACAACCTAAGAGAACTGCTCAGATTGTCACCCAGGTCATTTATATAGATCAGGAACAGCAGAGGTCCCAGGACGCTTCCCTGGGGAACACCTGATATCACTTCAGTTTTACTCGATGATTTGCCGTCTATTACTACGAACTGCGACCTTCCTGACAGGAAATCACGAATCCAGTCGCACAACTGAGACGATACCCCATAGGCCCGCAGCTTGATTAGAAGTCGCTTGTGAGGAACGGTGTCAAAAGCTTACCGGAAATCTGTCTGTGTATGTACACAGACAACTAACACAACACGATTTGGAGGGAAAATGAATAATGTTACCGACCGCGAAAAGCTGAGTGATCTTTGAGTTGCTTGGAAGCGAAATTTCGTGGCATCAATCACACCATTAAAATATATCAATTATTACACTTTTCTCCTCCAATTTTTACACCAGAAAACTTGTTTGTTGTTGTGGTGTTCAGTCCTGAGACTGGTTTGATGCACCTCTCCCTGCTGCTCTATCCTGTGCAAGCTTCTTCATCTCCCACTACCTACAGCAGCCTACATCCTTCTGAATCTGTTTAGTGTATTCATCTCTTGGTCTCCGTCTACGATTTTTACCCTCCACGCTGCCCTCCAATGCTAAATTGGTGATCCCTTGATGCCTCAGAACATGTGCTACCAACCGATTCCTTCTTCTAGTCAAGTTGTGCCACAATCTCCTCTTCTCCCCAATTCTATTCAATACCTCCTCACTAGTTATGTGATCTACCCATCTAATTTTCAGGATTCTTCTGTAGCGCCACATTTCGAAAGCTTCTATTCTCTTCTTGTCTAAACTATTTATCGCCCATGTTTCACTTCCATTCATGGCTACACTCCATACAAATACTTTCAGAAACGACTTCCTGACACTTAAATCCATACTCGATGTTAACAAATTTCTCTTCTTCAGAAATGCTTTCCTTGCCATTGCCAGTCTACATTTTATATCCTCTCTACTTCGACCATCATCAGTTATTTTGCTCCCCAAATAGCAAAACTCCTTTACTACTTTAAGTGTCTCATTTCCTAATCTAATTCCCGCAGCATGACCCGACTTAATTCTACTACATTCCATTATCCTCGTTTTGCTTTTGTTGATGTTCATCTTATATCCTCCTTTCAAGACACTGTCCATTCCGTTCAGCTGTTCTTCCAAGTCCTTTGCAGTCTCTGAAAGAATTACAATCTCATCGGTGAATCCCAAAGTTTTTATTTCTTCTCCATGGATTTTTATACCTACTCCGAACTTTTCTTTCGTTTCCTTTACAGCTTGCTCAATATGCAGATTGAATAGCATCGGGGAGAGGCTACAGCCCTGTCTCACTCCCTTCCCATCCACTGCTTCCCTTTCATGTCCCTCGATTCTTATAACTGCCATCTGCTTTCTGTACACATTGTAAATAGCCTTTCGCTCCCTGTATTTGACCCCTGCCACCTTTAGAATTTGAAAGAGAGTATTCCAGTCAACATTGTCAAAAGCTTTCTCTAAGTCTACAAATGCTAGAAACGTAGGTTTGCGTTTCCTTAATCTTTCTTTTAAGATAAGTCGTAGGGTCAGTATTGCCTCACCAGAAAACTTAAGCGAATCAAAAATAAAATCGTACAGTCTAATAATTTGAACACGCCTGTAGTACACCTGCAACACCCTCCCGGTCTGACAGCCGCGGTGTGTGGCGGAGGGTGCTATAGACCAGCCGCCACACACCAGGGGCTGTACACAGTACAGCTTTCTCTTTCTCGGTTACGGTACACGGGCCGACCGAGGCGGCGTAAATGTCAAGGATAACAGCACGTTGGCTCACACAGCGGCCGGCCTGTCTCCTCCCCCCCTCCAGCAGCCGGCGGCCTTCCAGTGCTACCTGCTGCCTGGAGCCCGCTCCAGACGACTCCAGGAACCGGCAGCCAGCTCTATATAGCAATTAGGCCCCGGCGGACCGCGGTAGCCAAGTTCACGGGCTCCACACGCGACTTCGTCTCGCGCTTCGCCTTTTAAAAAAACTCCTTCAGATATAACGCTGGCGTCTGAGTTTACGCTGAGCGGCAGAAAGTCACGGAAATGCACAGTGTGTGGCGTAAACAGCGGGTCGCTCTTTAAAACCACACCCAAAGCGACGAGACACGCATTCCACAAGGCGTCGGAATCTTTCTAACACATCTTCACCAATTAACAGTTACTCACACCAACCTATACACCCACACATTCATACACACACGAACACACACTCTCTCTCTCTCTCTCTCTCTCTCTCTCTCTCTCTCTCTCTCTTACACACACACACACACACACACACACACACACACACACACACACACACATCCTCCCCCAATCTCTTTGTCCACTGGGCAAACAATTACTATGCAAATCTCCAGGACAAATTGCAACAAAAGATACGTGAAAAAAAGGCCAGGCTTAGCAAGGAAGAAAGTCATCTTCCAACAAGACAATGCACGCCCACACACATGTGCCCTCGCCATGCCAAAATTACGCGGACTAAGGTACGAATTGTCGCCACCCCTGGCTTATTCACCTAATATGGTTCCGTCAGACTTCCATCTCTTCCCAAAACTGAAAATTTTTCTTGGTGGGCGAAGACTGACTTCAAACGAAGAACTGAGTTGACACTATTTTGCATACCTAGAGGAAACTCATTTTCGACATGGGATGAAGGCAGTGGAACATGGTTGGACCAAGACTATGTTGAAAAATTAAAAAAGTTTCAGTGATGTAAGTACTGTTTTCTGTTCCGTTGCAAGAACAATTTTTAGACCACCCTCAAGTACACGTACACACCGTGGGTGGGTAGTGAAATGGTTAGAGCTGAATTCTCTACGACTGGTAAAACTGCTACCAGAGTGCATTGGCATTGTTCGTGTGTCATTAGCAGCCCTGGTAGGGTCTATAGGGGGCGTCAGATGTAGATGACGTGTACTACTGTGAGAGCAAATTATTAGCAGGTAGCAAAGTTTGAAAACCGGTTCACTGCGGGTCTCCATTTGGCCCGCTCGTCGAATCATGCAGTATCCAGATTTGTGGGAGATTCGACCACGTCTGGCTGCCGGCCGCTCTGGCCGAGAGGTTCTAGGCGCTTCAGTCTGGAACCGTGCGACAGCCGCGGTCTCAGGTTTGAATCCTGCTTCTGGCATGGATGTGTGTGATGTCCTTAGGTTAGTTAGGTTTAAGTAGTTCTAGAGGACTGATGACCTCAGACGTTAAGTCCCACAGTGTTCATAGCCGTTTTTTTCTCTCTCACTCTCTCTGTCTCTGCCTTTGTCTGACATACGCAAACGCGCACGTGCGTGCGACAGCAAAAACATTTTCTGTGTGCTCAATTCGGGTCTGCACCCTAGATTTCTCTTGAAAATGTCGGAATGAAATCGTAAGAAAACTTTCCTATCAACCAGCAACCCCCCCCCACCGTGTCCTTACGTAATGAAAATGAGTTGTATGAAACAGCTTCGAACTTCCGATTACTCTGAAATTGAGTTAATGTCTTCAATATTTGGCGTTAAGCACGTAAAACCATAATGGCTGAAGACATTATACTTTTCCATGCATCTTCATGTCTGTGATGTCATTTATCCTGATGTACGTGCCGTGCAGTAGAGTGGTATACGAGGGTTGGAACTTTAATAGTGGAAACTGTTTATTTACAGCTCGTATAAAATAGATACATGTTTAGAAGTTTTACTGACGTTCAAAGTAGTCACCAGCATCGTGTATAACCCGTTGCCAGCGATGTGGAAGTCGTTGGATACTCTTACAAGGGAACCTCCCCATCGCACCCCCCTCAGATTTAGTTATAAGTTGGCACAGTGGATAGGCCTTGAAAAACTGAACACAGACCAATCGAGGAAACAGGAAGAAGTTGTGTGGAACTATGAAAAAAATTAAGCAAAATATACAAACTGAGTAGTCCATGCAGAAGATAAGCAACATCAAGGAGAGTGTGAGCTCAGGAGCGCCGTGGTCCCGTGGTTAGCGTGAGCAGCTGCAGAACGAGAAGTCCTTGGTTCAAGTCTTCCCTCGAGTGAAAAGTTTAATTTTTTATTTTCGAACAATAATTATCTGCGCCCTAGTATGGGGACGCTACACCTAAATAAACATCGAAAGGTAGAAGAATCTTTTTACCCATTCGCCAAGTGTACAAGTTAGGTGGGTCGACAACATTTTCCTGTCACCATGCGATCAAATGTTTTCGGTTCCCATTCGAGTGAAACATCCTTCCGTCTACTAATCGCACGGTTTTGCGGTGCGGTCGCAAAACACAGACACTAAACTTATTACAGTGAACAGATACGTCAATGAACGAACGGACAGATCATAACTTTACGAAAATATAGAAAGTAAAATTTTCAGTCGAGGGAAGACTTGAAGCAAGGACCTCTCGTTCTGCAACTGCTTATGCTAACCACGAGACCACGGCGCTCCTGCACTGAGATTATCCTTGATGTTGCTTATCTTATGCATGGACTAGTCAGTTTGCATATTTTGATTATTTTTTTTCATAGTTCCACACAACTTCTTCCTGTTTTCTCGACTGATCTGTGTTCAGTTTTTCAAGGCCTATCCACTGTGCCGATTTGTAATTAAATCTGAGGGGGGTGCGATGGGGAGGTCCCCTTGTTAGCAGTGCCAGTTGTGTTGACAGCTCGAGCGGCGCGGTCTATTGCCCGACGAATTTGTAGCAGTTCTGAAGCGAATGCCGTGAAGTGTTTCCTTCAGTTTAGAAATCGAGTTGAACTCAGGAGGACTTAAGTCAGGGGAGTGCAGTAGGAGGTACAGCACTTAGCAGCCCCATCAGTCAAACAAATCAGTAACAGCTTGCACTGTACGTGCTTCAGCATGGTCCTGCAGAAAGTGTCATCACTTCTGTCTCTAAGCCGGTCGTAGGTTGTGTTCCAAAAAAGATCCGCATAGAGACAGAAGTGATGGCACTTTTTGCAGGACCTGACCATCATTTTGCAGCTTTGATGCAAAAAATTCGTGGGGTGTTGAAACTGTGCAAGACCAAGACTTGACCTCGGGACTTTCTACCTTTCTGAGACAAGTGTTCCACCAACTGAGCTATCCCACTCTTGACACCTCCATTTCCGCCAGTATCTCATGCACTACCTTCCAAATTTCACAAAGTTCTCCTCCATATGCTAGCAGGCTAGCCCTACTGGAATAAAGGGTATTGTGGAGTGACAACTTAGCCACAGGCAGAAGTCCCAGTCCGGCGCACAGTTTTAATCTGACAGGAAGTTTCCAATCAGCGCACTATAAGCTGCAGAGTGAGTACTGGTTCTGGGTTTTGATGCGTTAGCCCTCTGCACATTATTTATTTATTTATTTATTTATTGCCAAATTATAGACCTGTTACCTGATGTTTAAAACAGGTCGTACATCTTACAATTTTCGTTTTTCATCTTTTTACAGTTTTCTTTCCTTTTGTTTTATCTACAAAATTTACAAAGAATGATTCAAAATAACAATAATTTGAGGTTGAAATATAAATAAAATTTTGTTGTTTTTAAGAAGAATATAAAAAGAAGATAGGATAGATGAGAGATTTGTTAGTACCATCACCGAGTGTGACTGTGAATACCTCGGAATGGTTTCATCGAGCCATTGACCGCCAGTCACACACACACACACACACACACACACACACACACAAACACACACACACACACACAAATGGTTATTAGTAGAGAGATAATGTTGCTTATCCTATTTGTTACTAATCCTATGTATTAACTACTTTAGGTGCGCATCCATGTACAGCATTTGGTGTTTTCTTGGCTAGATTGCTAACAATTTGCTTATTTCCTGTCACATCTCGGCTTCCTCCTCCTGTTCCTCCTCATTGTCACTATTTTCGTTGTCACTGTGGGTATCCCTGTCCATCCTCTGGAGATTTCCGTTACGCTGCACATATGCATGTCTGTGACGTCGTGTCCGCATATACTCTTCATGTGTTATTTTTGAAGTACTGTTTGTCAGTGCGTTTAATTGTGCCCATTCTTCTTCGTCTCTTATTGCTGCGTGTATATCTAAGTCTGTATCTGTGTAGTCTAAGTGTAGTGTATGTCTATTGTTCGCGTATTGCCCGCAGAAACAGACAGTGTGTTCTGGGGAACCTTCTTCCCCGCATGTGCATGTAGGTGTCTGCCTCAGACTCACGCGGTTTAAGTGCGTGGGGTAAGGTCCGTGCCCGGTTAGGAAACGTACCGTACCGCGGCTGGGATCGATATGTCTCATTCTCAACCGCTCCCTTATGTCAGGGAGGAAGTCGTGCAGCCTACGTCCCTTATCACTTACGTCCCGCTCACCTCGCCACGTATCCAAACGCCAACTTTTAAGGTGACGTGTCGTCTCTATGGGCACACCGGTTATTGTGTGTACCTTATCTAGTCTCCCCACCTTTAACCAGTACCTTGCAGCTCTGTATTTGATCGTGATATCTGTGGGGCATATTCCGAGCACCACACACAGTGCATCCGCTGAGGTGGTACCGAAGGCTCCAGATAGCCTAAGTAGGACACTTCTCTGCCCTCGTCTGACGGATGCTTTGTTGGTGACCACGTCCAGTCTATGTGCCCACGTGCTAGCTGCAAAGCTGAGTACTGATTCAAACAGCGCACAGTGGTATGTACGTATGACTGGTAGAGGTAGGCTGTTGTTCGACATCCCCACACGGTGATCCACAAGTTGCCACAGAGATAGAGGAATGTATGGTGCAAGCTTCGGCTTTGGCCAGTGGCACATGGAACAAACGCCGTATCCGAAATAGCAACTATAACGCGATGTTATTGGCGATTTTTTCAAACAGGCCATCATTTATTTAGTTTCACACACATATCGCAACCACACCATCACCATCCAATCTAATATATACCTCGGGCTAAGCCACAGATCAGCATCACACTGCTGTGACCGAGCGGTTCTAGGCGCTTCAGTCCGGAAGCGCGCTGCTGCTACGGTCGCAGGTTCGAATCCTGCCTCGGGCATACATGTGTGTGATGTTCTTACGTTGGTTGGGTTTAAGGGGGGTAGGACGTCAAACGGGCCGACTTGGAGCAGGAGAGGCACCACAGGACATTTTAATTTACACTGTCTATACTTTTAGAAATAAATTCATGAAACTTTGTCAGCATGACCAGGAAGGATCGGTTCAAAATGGTTCAAATGGCTCTGAGCACTATGGGACTTAACATCTGAGGTCATCAGTCCCCTAGAACTTAGAACTACGTAAACCTAACTAACCTAAGGACATCACACACATCCATGCCCGAGGCAGGATTCGAACCTGCAACCGCAGCAGTCGCGCGGTTCCGGACTACAGCGCCTACAACCGCATGGCCACCACGGCCGGCGAAGGATTCGGGATTCACGCTCATAGCAGTGGAAGTTCAAAAACATAACAAAATAAATTTTTTTTACATGTGAAATTTCATCATTTTTTTGCTTACTATTGGCTGCATTTGTTGATATAGGCACATTTTTCTTCACAAGTAAGAGAGATTCTTCGATGAATTTTGCACAGTATACAAAGCATACTTACAGCTGTACGAAACTGTAGAATTTTCCAAATCTATTAAAAACTGTGATAAAAATTGAGATAATTAACTACAAAATTTGATTTTTTCCCAAACATAAAGTTTAAAATGTAACAGCTCATTCATTTTTCATGAATTAAATAGATTCTAGAGTTTCAGACACCTCTAAGTATGGTGTGTATGCTGTGTAGAATTCATCGAACTGTCTCTCTTACTTATGAAGAAAAGTGTACCTATAGCAACAAATGCAGCCAATAGTAAGTGAAACAATGATGAAATTTTACATGTAGAAAAAATATATTTTATTATGTTTTCGAACTTCCACTGCTATGAGTGTGAATCCTGAATCCTTGCTGGTCATGCTGACAAAGTTTTATGAATTTATTTGTAAAAGTATAGACAGTGGAAGTTAAAATGTTCTGTGGTGGCTCTCCTGCTACAAGTAGGCCTGTTTGACGTCCTACCCCCTTAAGTAGTTCTGTCTGCAGGACTGATGACTTCAGATGTTTAATCCCATAGTGCTTAGAGCCATTTGAATCACTTTTGAACAGATCAGCATGTCACTGCAACCAGTTGTTTATGCTTTCATATTCACCGTCTCAGTAAACTAACAACAGAACTGTGGCTATATCCATCACAGCAGGCACTATCATTACGTCACTGACTGAATCTGATGCGACGGATCGAACATTCCTCTTGACCCGTTTGCACCAGTGTTATGAAGACACTACAAGCTGACATGAGGTGTTTCTGTGCCTGTAGACTTTTGTTGGACAGGATGATAAGGAACTTTCCACCAATGTCACATGTTGTTGTTGTTGTTATCTTCAGTCCTGAGACTGGTTTGATGCAGCTCTCCATGCTACTCTATCCTGTGCAAGCTTCTTCATCTCCCAGTACCTACTGCAACCTACATCCTTCTGAATCTGCTTAGTGTATTCATCTCTTAGTCTCCCTCTACGATTTTTACCCCCCACGCTGCCCTCCAATAATAAATATGTGATCCCCTGATGCCTCAGAATATGCCCTACCAACCAGTCCCTTCTTCTAGTCAAGTTGTGCCACAAACTCCTCTTCTCCCCAATTCTATTCAATACCTCCTCATTAGTTCTACCCATCTAATCTTTAGTATTATTCTGTAGCACCACATTTCGAAAGCTTCTATTCTCTTCTTGTCCAAACTATTTATCGACCACGTTTCACTTCCATACATGGCTACACTCCATACAAATACTTTCAGAAACGACTTCCTGACACTTAAATCTATACTCGATGTTAACAAATTTCTCTTCTTCAGAAACGCTTTATTTGCAATTGCCAGTCTACATTTTATATCCTGTCTACTTAGACCATCATCAGTTATTTTGCTCCCCAAATAGCAAAACTCCTTTACTACTCTAAGTGTCTCATTTCCTAATCTAATTCCCTCAGCGTCACCCGACTTAGTTCGACTACATTCCATTATATTCGTTTTGCTTTTGTTGATGTTCATTTTATAGTCCTCCTTTCAAGACACTGTCCATTCCGTTCAGCTACTCTTCTAAGCCCTTTGCCGTCTCTGACTGAATTACAATGTCATCGGCGAACCTCAAAGTTTTTATTTCTTCTCCACGGATTTTAATACCTACTCCGAACTTTTCTTTCGTTTCCTTTAGTGCTTAGTCAATATACAGATTGAATAACATCGGGGAGAGGCTACAACCCTGTCTCACTCCTTTCCCAACCACTGCTTCCCTTTCATGCCCCTCGACTCTTATAACTGCCATCTGGTTTCTGTACAAATTGTAAATAGCCTTTCGCTCCCTGTATTTTACCCCTGCCACCTTCGGAATTTGAAAGAGAGTATTCCAGGCAACATTTTCAAAAGCTTTCTCTAAGTCTACAAATGCTAGAAACCTAGGTTTGCCTTTCCTTAATCTATTTTCTAAGATAAATCGTAGGGTCAGTATTGCCTCACGTGTTCCAACATTTCTGTGAAATCCAAACGGATCTTTCCCGAGGTCGGCTTCTACCAGTTTTTCCATTCCTCTGTAAAGAATTCGCGTTAGTATTTTGCAACCGTGGCTTTTTAATCTGATAGTTCTGTAATTTTCACACCTGTCAGCACCTGCTTTCTTTGGAATTGGAATTATTATATTCTTCTTGAAGTCTGAGGGTATTTCACCTATCTCATACATCTTGCTCACCAGACGGTAGAGTTTTGTTAGGGCTGGCTCCCCCAAGGCCGTCAGTAGTTCCAATGGAATGTTGTCTACTGCCGGGGCCTTGTTTCGACTCAGGTCTTTCAGTGCTCTGTCAAATAGGACGATCATACCATTTCCCATGTGTTTTTGTTACCTCACATGCACAGGTGACCCCCAAGTTTCCATCAGAGACACATGCCAGATGTCAGTAGCCCAGGTGTTTCTTTTGCGCCGCCGAAGCCTGATTTACGACCCCAGCACAGGGCGCCCCGCAACTTCCCCGTGTGTAACGTGCCCCTCCCCCCTCGGTGTGCCCGCAGGCTGTTGCTGGTGCTGTCGGCGGCGGCGCTGTCGTCGGCCGCCCCCGACTCGGCGGCGGAGGAGTACGAGTACGAGGACGAGGAGGAGGCGGCGCCGGCGCCGCCCCCGCCGCCCCCGTCGCCGGCCAGGGGCGGCTCGCGGCTCAACGCGCTGCTGGGCTCGAGGGGCGCCGCGGGGGGCAGGCCCGCCTCCCCGCTGAGCAGGGGGGCCAAGCCGGCCGCCCCCGCCAAGGCCGCCGAGCCCGCGCCGCCTCCGCCGCCCCCGCAGCCGGAGCCGGTAAGTCGCGCGCCGCAGCCCGACCACCCTGTTACCCAAATGTCACCTCACCGACTCACAGGCAACAACCTCACCTAAAACTGAACCTCTCAGCTTCCCCATTGCTACCACTGGATCGTGGGGTCTCAGGGTCGATTCCCGGCCGGGTCGAGGATTTTCTCCGCCCGGGGACTGGCTGTTTGTGTTGTCGTCGTCATCTCGTCATCATTTGTCAAGGGGCGGGATTGGAACTGGAAAATCGGGAAATTGTACCGGCGCCGATGACCTCGATGTTGAGTGCCCCACAAAATAACATCGCGATAATGTTGCTTATAATCCGTCTTGATTGCAAATTTTTTTATTCATATGACCGGTTTCGGTTCATTCAGAACCATCTTCAGATCTGATATTTCAGTTGCAGGAGTAACCCGTCCAAATCCAGCAACTTTCACATGCTGCGTGACGCAGATCTGAAGATGCTTCTGAATGAACCGAAACTGGTCATATGAGTTGCAATCAAGACGGATTATAAGTAACATTATAAAATCAGTGATTGCTGTTATCCCATAAGACATTACATGATACGCGAATTGGGATGGAAGTCATTAAAGCAAAGACGTTTTCCGTCGCGGCGAGATCTATTTACGAAATTTCAGTCACCAACTTTCTCTTCTGAATGCGAAAATATTTTGTTGAGCCCAACCTACATAGGTAGGAATGATCATGAAAATAAAATAAGAGAAATCAGAGTTCGAACAGAAAGGATTAGGTGTTCGTTTTTCCCGCGCGCTGTTCGGGAGTGGGATGGTAGAGAGATAGTATGATTGTGGTTCGATGAACCCTCTGCCAAGCACTTAAATGTGAATTGCAGAGTACTCATGTAGATGTAGATGTCTGTTTTTGCAAAATAATATCGCAATCGTGCCCTCCCGGTTGGCCGTGCGGTCTAACGCGCGCCTGGTCCCCGGCACGAATCTGCCCGGTGGATTTGTGTCGAGGTCCAGTGAGCGGGCCAGTGTGTGGATGGCTTTTAGGCGGTTTTCCATCTGCCTGAGCGAATGCAGGCTGGTTTCCCTTATTCCGGCTCAGCTACGCAATGTCGGCGATTGCTGCGCTAACAAGTTCTCCACGTACGCGTACACCACCATTGCTCTACCACGGAAACATAGGGGTTACACTCGTCTGGTGTGAGGCGTTCCCTGGGGGGATCCACCGCGGACAAACCAGCACAATAACCCTGGGTTCGGTGTGGGGCGGCGGTGGGGTGGACTGAGATAGTCGTCGTGGGGTTGTGATTAGGTTGTGATTAATTCTGGCTGCGGTGGAGATGGAGCCTCTCCGTCGTTTCTAGGTCCCCGGTTAACATGCAATATAATACAATATCATCATCTGAACTTTCTGCTTCTGTACCTGAGTGAAAACCATGTCTGACTCTCACGTGTAGGATCAGAGTTCGATTCCCGATACTGCCAGGGATTTTCCTTGATGGGAGGATGGAAATGGGGTTCACACAACCTGGTGATGCCAACTGAGGAGCTGCTCGAGTGATTAGTTTCGGCTACGAGGTCTGCCAATGCGACAACGGCCGGGAGACGTCGCAGGCTGACTCCACACGCCTCCTTACTCTAACCAGATGACGTCACTGGTAAAGGACAACACGGCGGTCGGTCGATCACGATTTGGTCTCCTCGTACCAGAAGGACAAGCTTCTATGGTATCTGAACGCCAGTGCCCAGCCATCATTGTCCTAAAGCAGTATGCCACCATTCTAAAAAGAAAAACACTCGAAGATATCTGAGTGCTGTCGAATGTAACAGTATTTGTACCATATTAACGAATTCGTTGGTAGCTTAGGCCGAAGAGTAGCTGGATTGTGGTCATAGACATGCTAGTCTGAATCTCGCTACCACCGTACTTTTTTATTTTGCGAAACTCCGTATCACCCGACGAGGTGGCACAGTCGTTAGCACACTGGACTCGCACTCGGGTGGACGACGGTTCAAACCCACGTCCGGCCATCCAGGTTTAGGTTTCCTGTGATTTCCCTGAATCACTTCAGGTAAATGCCAGGATGGTTCCTTTGAAAGGGCACGGCCTTCTTCCTTCCCCATCCTTCCTCAATCTGATGTGACCAATGACCTCACTGTTTTGTCCCCTCACCCAAATCAACCAACCAAAACTCCATACCTACTGAAAACTGGAAATGTTAATTAACAGTTATGAAATAACAATGTTTCAAATCAACCAACCAAAACTCCATAGCTAATGAAAACTGGAAATGTTAATTAACGGATATGAAATAATAATGTTTCAAATGAAAAATAACATATTTTTTTCTTTGTGTTGGTCATATGGAAAAGCAAAAAGCCTTCTTTTTAAATGAGAAAACATATACATGAATAACAGATGTACTGTTCAATTTATCGCAATTTTGATTTTCATTTATACTCGATCTTTCTCATTTTTGTGCCAAATTTCATTTTTTTGTAAATGTTCCCATTTTAGTGTGAATAATAGTAATCAGAGATAAAAATTTTATTTTTTATTAAATTTATCAATCTGTATTTCTTAACTAACATATGCATCTGTCAACAAATTGGGTGAGTTCAATCACGCGAGTGGTCCTGGGTTGATTGAGAAAGTATCACTTCTTCCCATGTGGCATGCAAGATACTACCATGCTATTCAGTAACGATTTCATCTGGTTCAATATCCAACAAAGAAAGTCACGCTGGTACATTCTGTTGCTGTGTGTTTCCATTCCATGATTAACGTGATTTGATAAGAAGTAATTAAGTGAGCTCTAACATGGAAAGTAAGCGTTTCCGGACACATGTCCACATAACATATTTTCTTTCTTTCTGTGTGAGGAATGTTTCCTGAAAGTTTGGCTGTACCTTTTTGTAACACCCTGTATATATATATATATATATATATATATATATATATATAGAGTCAAATGGTGATGTCCAAATTTGACATGTAGTGCAGAGTGCTGTAGGTCACTTGATGTAGACCCGGCAGATCACTATTGCATTTTGTGTTCAAACTGTGTTTTTATATATATATATATATATATATATATATATATATATATATATGCCCATGCAGCTTCAACAGGATACCACAGTTCATCAAGAGTAGTGACTGGCGTATTGTGACGAGCCAGTTGCTCGGCCACCATAGACCAGACGTTTTCAGTTGGTGAGAGATCTGGAGAATGTGCTGGCCAGGGCAGCAGCGGAACATTTTCTGTATCCAGAAAGGCCCGTACGGGACCTCCAACATGCAGTCGTGCATTATCCTGCTGAAATGTAGGGTTTCGCAGGGATCGAATGAAGGGTAGAGCCACGGGTCGTAACACATCTCAAATGTAACGTCCACTGTTCAAAGTGCCGTCAATGCGAACAAGAGGTGACCGAGAAGTGTAACCAATAGCACCCCATACCATCACGCCAGGTGCTACGCCAGTATGGCGATGACGAATACACGCTTCGAATGTGGGTTCACCGCCATGTCGCTAAACGCGGATGCGACCATCGTGATGCTGTAAACAGAACCTGGATTCATCCGAAAAAATGACGTTTTGCCATTCGTGCACCCAGGTTCGTCGTCGAGTACACCATCGCAGGCGCTCCTGTCTGTGATGCAGCGTCAAGGGTAACCGCAGCCACGGCCTCCGAGTTGATAGTCCGTGCTGCTCCAAACGTCGTCGAACTGTTCGTGCAGATCGTTGTCGTCTTGGAGATGTCCCCATCTGTGGACTCAGGGATCGAGACGTGGCTGCACGATCCGTTACAGCCGTGCGGATAAGATGCCTGTCATCTCGACTGCTAGTGATACGAGGCCGTTGGGATCCAGCACGGCGTTCCGTATTTCCCTCCTGAACCCACCGATTCCATATTCTGCTAACAGTCATTGGATCTCGACCGACGCGAGCAGCAATGTCGCGATACGATAAACCGCAATCGCGATAGGCTACAATCCGACCTTTATCAAAGTCGGAAACGTGATGGTACGCATTTCTCCTCCTTACACGAGGCATCACAACGACGTTTGAGCAGGCAACGCCGGTCAACTGCTGTTTGTGTATGAGAAATCGGTTGGAAACTTTCCTCATGTCAGCACGTTGTAGGTGTCGCCACCAGCGCCAACCTTGTGTGAATGCTCTGAAAAGCTAATCATTTGCATATCACAGCATGTTCTTCCTGTCGGTTAAATTTCGCGTCTGTAGCACGTCATCTTCGTGGTGTACCAATTTTTATGACCATAGCAATTGGCCAGTCCTCCAGTTTCTTCGGGAAATCATTTGTGTAGGAATATATATGATGTCACTCCTCAACCTAAACTTCATAAGGGATGTGGGGTGACAACAAAGTGTATACAAAATGCTGTGATGTTTGCTGATGACGTGGTTGCACTTGCCAGCTAGAAGAATTTTCTAAAAGTATTCCAGTGTCTCCCTTGTATGCTGCAAGCGATTCGTCCAGTTGGCATCACCCTGGGACCAGTTTTGGAGTGCCTTAGGTCTCCACTGGAGGGAGGGGTGTTTTTGGAGGGTGTGACGTGGCGTGTCTTGTCTTTCAGGCGGAGGCTGAGGAGGGCAGCGAGGAAGAGGGTGAGGAGGATCAGCAAGCGGCCACCACGACCACCGAGCCTCCCAAGAAGGGCCTGGTGCGCGGCGGCGTGCGGCCCTTCCGCAGCAACGACGACCTGCTGGCAGCACTCAAGCGCAGGAGGCAGCAGCAGGTAAACAACAGCAACAACAACAGCATGGGGGGTGGGAGGGGAGGGGGGAGTTTCTCGGGAAATGCTCTCGGGTTACCACCTGAGTCGTATTGCCGAAACGTTTCGACCAGTTTCCTATTCGTCATCTTCAGGTGAATTGTGAGGCTCGTGTGCAGTTTGTTACTCTGTAGCTGCCGGAATGCAGAGCACTCTGCTGAAAGGCCCAACAAGTAGGCCACTGAGTCTCCAGGAAAGACATGTTGGTGGACTGTGGCACAGAGGGGAGTCTGCACCTCGAGTCCCGGTGCTGCCCGGCTTCGTTACTGCCAGTGCCGTCATATATAGTATACAGGGTGTCCCAAAAAGAATGATATACCACAGCCGAGGGCAGGTGGGGGAACCTGGACAGATGACGGGAAGGGAAAGGGGGGGGGGGGGGAAGGAGAGGAAAAAACAAAGTGGCGGAAGGGGGGAAAGGAGCTGATGGAGGACGAGGACCCATAAGAGGGGGACGGGTGGTGGGCAGATGCAACTGGGAGTGGGGAAGACGGAGGAGGGGAATGCAAAAGGACTCAGGAGGGGGGAGGCAGGGAGAGGTTAGGTGGGGAGAAAACAGGATGGAATGGGGGGAACAGGGAGCCCGGGAAAAGGACAGACGAAAGGAGAGGGGTAATAAATGTAATCGGCATGGTCTGGAGTTTCAGAAACAATTCGCTAGATGCTGCTATGAGTTCAGTTTCCTCAAAGGCAACCTGCCTCAATGTTACTGCCAGTGCCAAGGAGCATGACCCGATTTTAACTTGTAACAATATTGAGACAAATGTCACTAGGCAGCTGAAACAGCGCTAGATCTAATCTTTTTTTTTCCGTTTATTGAGTTTCGATCCCCCCCGAAGGGCGACACGGCGGCAGTTGGGGGCAGGGACAGGACCGAGTCCAATGACAAGGAAAAAAGAGGGGAGGAATGGAAAAGAAGAAAAGAGGGAGGTGTGGGAGGAAGAGGACATACAAAAAGGGGGGCAGAGTGGACGCCAGAAGGAGTGGGGAAGGGAGTGGAGGGGAAAGCAAAAGGATTTGGGGGAGAGAAGGGAGTCAAAGAGAGGATAGGCGAGGAAGAAGAGGATGGAAGTGGGGGCAGAGGGAGCCGAGGAAAAGGACAGAGGAAGGGAGGGGGTGAGGATCATAGTTGATAGGAGGGATAGATGGGGGGAGAGAGGGCATCATCCAGAAGGGGGAGTTGGTGGAAGCCACCTCAGGAATAGGGGGAAAGGTGTAGGGGGGATACAATGGTGAAGGCGTGGCAGTGGGTGGGGGTTGGAGAGAAGAGGAACAACCAGGGGATGAGAGGGATGAAGATGGCGGGAGGTGTAGAGGATGCGGACATCTTCAAGCAAAAGAAGCAGATGGGGGAAAGGAATCAGGTCATAGAGGATCTGCGTGAGGCATGGGAGGCGTATACATAAGGCAAGACAGAGTGCATGGCGCTCGAGGATCTTGATGGACGTAGAATTTGGGGCGGGGGGGGGGGGCAGATATCCATGCGGGACTGGCATAACAGAGGATGGGACGGATTACGGATTTCTAGGTGTTCGGGTTCAACCCTCCAATGGCAGGGTGCAAAACGATGACCTATGTATGCCTCTGTACCGTACGCCGTGCGTGCTCCGCCCATCCCAGTTGCTCCCCCCAAGACTGGGAAGTGATGCCGCTCTTAGTAGAACACTGGCGGCAACGGTATATCGCACTCAGGGACGATATTCGAATACTCGGACTGGCTGCACCGAATAACGTTCTGCTTTCGTGCTGGATAGTACAGGATTCCACCTCCTGCTAAGAGGTAACCCATGTGTCTGTTAATTAAATTATCCACCAAAGCTAATTTCAATTGCCTCTTTATAGACACTGTTCCAAAAACCGGAAGTATTGCCAGGTATCACAGTTTCGTCAGATTTCACACCGTGTCGCTAATTTAAGCAGTGTTCAGCTACTGCTGATTTATCCGACCACTGTAGCCTCGTATGACGGCGATGTTGCACACACCTGCCACCAACTGTGCGAATCGAATGGCCGATGTAAGCCTTCCCACATCGACACGGAATTTTGTATACACCGTGTTTCCTAAGCCCCAAATCATCTTTCACCGAGCCGAGCAGTTCCCTAATCTTAGAAGGTGGATGGAACACACTCTTAATGTTAAAATTCCTTAAAACTCCTCCAGTCTTAAATGATATGCATAAGAAAGAGAGGCCACCGATATATGTTCCTCTTCATGCACCTCCAGTGATGCTCCAAACTCGATAGCCTGACGAATCTGCTTCTCAGAGTCTCCACTTTTCCTTAGAAACAGCCATCAAATGGGTAAGTTCTCGGGTTACGCTGTCCGCGCCGGATCTGGCATATGTTCTGTGTACCAGAGTCCCAAGGACGCCACTGTGTCGGTGTGGTGGATGACAACTCTTAGAATGCAGGTACCGATCTCTGTGCATCGGCTTTCGGTGAACACTGTGTCCCAAAGAGCCATCTGTTTTTTTTATAAACCGTGACGTCTAAAAATGGAAGCATCCCATCCCTTTGAACCTCTATGGTTGCTCGTACTCTAGTCTGGCTCTTCTAGTGCGGCTGAGGCTAGGCGGAGCTCGCTTTTCTTCTCTTCCTGTAGAGGCCGCTCACGATGTGGTGACTTCCCAGTCAGTGTGCTGCTGGCTGACGCCGTCTCACAGCCCTCTCTGCAGCATCGTTCTTGATCTTCGTGCTGGTGCTTGTTGGTACACTGGAACACTACACCCGCCCGTCCGATTTTTTTAATAACCATTTTGCAAATCCCGCATCCGGCCATCCTGATTTATGTTTTCTGTGATTTCCCTAAATCGCTCCAGGCAAATGCCGGGATGATTCCTTTCGAAGGGCACGGCCGACTTCCTTCCCTGTCCTTCCCTAATCCGATGATACCGATGACCTCGCTGTCTGGGTCTCCTCCCCCAAAACAACCAACCAAGCAACCATTTTGTGCCTCAGTAGTAGCCCGCTCAGCCAGCCGCACGGTCTAACACGCTGCTTCCCTTGCCGGAAGGCATGCCGCTCCCTGGCACGAATCTTCCTGGCTGATCAGTGTCGAGATCCAGTGTGCCAGCCAGCTTCCGGATGGTTTTTGAGACGGTTTTCCACCTCCCTCGGCTGATGCGGGCTGGTTCCCCTTATTCCACCTCAGTTACACTATGTCGGCGATCGCTGCGTAAACACTGTCTCCACATATGTGTACACCGTAATTACTCTACCACGCAAACATTTGCGGTTAGACTCGTCTGGTATGACACGTTCACAGGAGATCGCAAGTTGATTCCGTATTTCTAGATTTCTGGAATGCTTCTGACACCGTTCCTCACAAGTGACTTTTAATCAAGCTGTGGGCCTATGGGGTATCGTCTCAGTTGTGCGACTGGATTCGTCATTTCCTGTCAGGAAGGTCGCTGCTCGTAGTAATAGACGGCAAATCACCGAGTAAAACTGAAGTGATATCAGGGGTTCCGCAGGGAAGCGTCCTGGGACCTCTGCTGTTCCTGATCTATATAAATGACCTGGGTGACAATCTGAGCAGTTCTCTTGCGTTGTTTGCAGATGATGCTGTAATTTACCGTCTAGTAAGGTCATCCGAGGACCAGTATCAGTTGCAAAGCGATTTAGAAAATATTGCTGTATGGTGTCGCAGGTGGCAGTTGACGCTAAATAAGGAAAAGTGGAGGTGATCCAGACGAGTTCCAAAAGAAATCCGTTGGAATCCGATTACTCGATAAATAGTACAATTCTCGAGGCTGTCAATTCAGCTAAGTACCTGGGTGTTAAAATTACGAACAACTTCAGTTGGAAAGACCACATAGATAATATTGTGGGGAAGGCGAGCCAAACGTTGCGTTTCATTGGCAGGACATTTAGAAGATGCAACAAGTCCTATAAAGAGACAGCTTACACTACACTCGTTCGTCCTCTGTTAGGATATTGCTGCGCGGTGTGGGATCCTTACCAGGTGGGATTGACGGAGGACATCGAAAGGGTGGATAAAAGGGCAGCTCGTTTTGTAGTATCACGTAATAGAGGAGAGAGTGTGGCAGATATCATACGCGAGTTGGGATGGAAGTCATTAAAGCAAAGACGTTTTCCGTCACGGCGAGATCTATTTACCAAATTTCTGTCACCAACTTTCTCTTCCGAATGCGAAAATATTTTGTCGAGCCCAACCTACATAGGTAGGAATGATCATCAAAAGTAAAATAGGAGAAATCAGAGCTCGAACAGAAAGTTTTAGGTGTTCGTTTTTCCCGCGCGCTGTTCGGGAGGGGAATGGTAGACAGATAGTATGATTGTGGTTGGATGAACCCTCTGCCAAGCACTTAAATGTGAATTGCAGAGTAATCATGTAGATGTAGATGGAATTCCACTTGGGGCCAAACCGCACGATAACACTGAGTTCGGTGTGGGGCGGCGGTGGGGTGGGTGGGCTGCTGTGGCCTGTTGTGGGGTTGTGAACCACTGAGGGCTACGATGGGGACGAAGCCTCTCCATCGTTTGTAGGTCCCCAGTTCAACTCTCACACACACACACACACACACACACACACACACACACACACGCACACACACCTTACTAGTGAGCAATAAAGTCTGCACAGTGGAGCCTAGTGAGAACCCGTGACGCGGTGCCCGCAGGTGTCCTCGGGTGGCCACCACAGCGGGGCGTCGGGCCGCAGCACGACCACCACCACGGAGGCGTCGGCGGAGGTGACGGCAAGCAAGAGCCGCAGCACGCAGGCCTCCGGCGGCGGCAGCCGGCGGGGGCGGTTCAACGGGGGCGGGGCGCGCGCCGCCGCCGGCTCCAGCAGCGACGCCGCCGTTGTGCAGCCGCCGCCCTCCGCCTCCGGGGGCGGCAGGAGCCGCTTCTCCGGCCGGCGCGGCGCAGCCTCCTCCGCCGCCGCGGACCTGGACGCCTCCGAGCAGCAGGCGGACGAGCAGCCCGCCCCCGCCAGGTCCGGCAAGGCGTTCCGCGGCCGCCGCCAGTGAGAGCCCGGCCGCCGCTCGCCCACGCCCACGACGGTATTTATTTCTGCTCCCAAAGACAGCCGACCCACAACCTGCTGCCCTCTAGCGACCCGGAGCCCCCAGAGGAGGCTAGCCGGCACGCAGATTACCCCGACCTCTGGCCGGGAGCCCGCGCGCTGGCCACCCCTCCGTCACCACCTCACAGCGACCACTGAGTGACGTACCCAGACTGGCAGCAGTGCCGCTAACCCTACTGTGGGTTGTTCCCCAAACCGCCGCTAGGCAGCGCTAGGAAGTCACCAGCAATATTCGCCCGTTACCGAACTACAGACAGCTTTGAATGCCAACCCTAGCCCGTGGGGTCCCTTTCCAGTTGGTAGTCCTTAGAGTGCCTCTAGGGTAACACTAAATAATCTTTCCCAAGTCGAGCCAGCTTGCTAGAAGCTGACACATTTGTACTTCTCCAACACACCACCAGACCTCGCTAGGAAGACATCAACATTACTCGTCCCACAGTGGACCCACCATCATCCTCCCTCCTTCCTCCACCCTCCCTGCCATTCTTAACTTGCATATACTTCTCCAAAATCCTAGTAGACAGAGCTAAATAGGTACCAGACGTCCTCTACACTCAAGAATAAATGTTGACAACCGACCCAATGTACCTCTCTCCAGTTGGCAGTTCCTCAAAGTCACACTAGTACAACACTAAAGCCATTTCCCCAAGCCTAGCCACCTCGCGACATGTATCCACTCGCCACTGCGTCACTCCTGTGTTAAGTTCCCTAAAACACTGAAAATCCACTCTAAAAATCCACTGCCCACTAGCCAAAATCGACCAACTTTGAACACCCATCCGCCTTGCCATTACAAACCTTTCATTTCCTCAGTTCTAAATTACAGCAGATGGCTCTAAAAACACATCAGACAGTTTCTAAACCCAAGCATAAATACCCATGCCCATCACACTATATCTTCTTCCAGTTGGTAGTACCTCAACAGATCGCTACAAAAACAAAGCCAGCCATTCCCAAGTCATTCCAGTAGACACGCACTCCCACACTTGTAGTTTACCAAAGTACCAATAGGCTCCCTAAAAAGCATCACGAAAACTCAACTATTACTTTGCAAATGCATTCCTCCCCCGTTGGTAGTTCTTTGTTCTTCAGATTCCACTAGGGAGATAACAGCATTTTCCCTGCACTAATCCAACAGAGCAATCCATCAAAAGTAATTTCCTTAACATTGTAACTAGATCTCCAAGATGGCATTATTTTGTGCTGTTTATATGTTACAATATTCACATCCTGTATCACTACTATGAGCCACTCACTTTCCACTCTGCTACACGCCACATGGTTGAACAAAACCTCAGTAGGTTGTGGTAGGAAAACAACATTCTCTTTTCACGAGTGAAGTACAACCAACTTTCATTAAATATTCCCTTCACACTGAATGAGATCTCATTCCACGAGGAAGACGCCAGAGTTGTCCCCTTCCAACGAATTCTGAACAGCCATTCCTTTACCACTGCACTTCACTCCTGCAGCACTTCTGACCAAAATCGCAACAGCGGGTACCCCTAGGAAGACACTAGCATTTTATCTTTACTTTCAACAGCTATCCCCTCATTTCTGTACCATCTGCCTGCCACTTTCTCAAAATGTCAGTAGATGATGCCAAGCTCTATTCAATATACAGATCCACCTTCACTGGGGAAGAAACAATGGGGATTCGTCCAAAGACTCCATGACTGACAACCTAGTAGACATTGGACACCTCTCCCTTCAAATAAACTTAGACATCCTGTGTCTCAAATAGCCAACAGAGCAGGGTAACCAAAGTTGACTCTCAGGATGAAATATGTCTGATTTACTTGTCTGCCTTCTTACAGTCTTGTGTTGCAAGTTCAGGAGTGTTAGTCTGATCCTTGCTACAGGAGATCTCTGTGCCTTAATCATAACTGGATGATCATCTGTTCAGAAAACCCTACGATGCCCAAATATTTCTGGTGCCAAAAAGGTCACGTCTTGAAAAAGCTACCAACATACTTGCTGTATATTCTTAGCTACACTAGCTCAGCAACTAAGTGAGATTCACATCAACACACCTCATTTCTCAACCCTGGCTATACGTTCTGTGACCCTACCACAAGTTCCTGCCTTCCATTGGGCATGTCAAAGGGTATTTTTGCGGTGTCTTGGTGCATTCTAGCAGAGTAGGAATACAATAAAAATTTCCATTTAGCAATGTTTGAGTTGAGTGTGATGGTGTTGACGACAGTTGGTGGCACCTGGTGAAATGACGGTGACTCCATTTTTGTGAACACCAAAGTTGTTGCTACTGTGCATTCTCCTCCCCCCCTCCCCTCCCCTCCCCTCAGAGTTCTGGGTACGTCACTTTGTGCAGAGACTGAACACCACCGAGCAACCCTTCTCCAGGGCAGTTCGCGGGAGTACGCGCTAGTGCCGAACTTACGGATACACCTGGACTGGGCTCCACTCTCGGAAAAGTGCAATAAAACCACAAACAGCAGCAGATCCTCCTACTGCAATGGACAGTACGAACTCTCTCATATCTACCAGTACAATAAACTTTCATCATTAACTGGATGGCAGGAAATGAATCTTATGTGTATAGTTAGTTGCAAATAAGGCTGACGGCAGGTTACTGCCACCTCTGAACAGTCACTTGCCACTTAAACTTACAGTCATGTTCAAGTTTGTTCTGTAATTCCACTACAGCCTGTTCTGTCAATAAAGTAACTTGTATAAACCTCTGAAAAAGTTTGCCTTTTCCCCTACAGCGTAACTTTTCCCACACCACACATTCCTATCCTCACTCCATTTTTATTTACAGGTGGAAATTTCAGGCTGATGGATGCAAAGTGAAGAACTAAATGTGGGGCTATTACTACTGAGAACAGCTTATCTAGATAAAATGTAGGTATGCTGTACATCATAACATTTGTAGGAGGCAGATGGCTGTAGGTCCCATTTGTTCTTACATTCTCCCCTCAGCTGCAGTTTTGATTCTTGTCCGGTCCCCAAGGCAACAAGCACAACATGAGGCCCAAAGTGTGGGACTAATACCACAGAGTACCATTTACTTGAATGAAAAATACTCCATCTAGGAATTCTGTGATTCCCAGTTGGTCCTTAAATACCCCTTTCAACTGCACTTTTCTGGCTGGGCCAATATCCAGGTCGGCAGGCATAACATGAGGCCCAAGATGTGGGACTACTGCCACAAGATACCAAACTTCACTTAATTTACACTCACTGACTAGAGATGGGCAAAAATGTTCTTTTCAGAGATCGGATCAGAACTGTTCACTCACCACTCATTCACAATAGAAAATAAATGGAAGGCACATTGTCCTTTAAACTTGGGTTATTCCAGTACTATACCCGTATTTTGAAGTTATTTGATCCTATTTTGCAGTAACACAGGTAATGAGTAAGAATTTTGTATTGTTTATTGAAATTTCCACGATATGGCAAAGTTTTTGATTAGTGATTTATTTTGCACTATCGTGGTTTTTTTGGGTGATCGGAAAATGTTGTAACTTGAGATTTACATTAACAATATATTTGGCTATAATGTATTAAAATTTCATTAACCTTGCACAAATACATAGCAAGCCATATATTTTTAAAGTGAACGTTTCCTTTCGAAGACGCCTAAAATCGGAAAATCCGTACCAGAATAAGAAAAAATATATATAAATTTGACTGTAAGACTAAAGTGCTGCATATAGCCTTATGGAGAATAAAACAAGGAAAATATTGGTGTATCACATTTTGCGATACGTTTATCAGTTCACCCGTAATTAAAGCGTAAATTCGAGTGTCCATAATAAAAATCCTATAGTAAGAGGAGTCGTCAGGAACCTAATCTGATCAGTTTAAACAAATAAAATAAAAACAAATTATGTATACATAACATAATAATGTAATATACATAGTGGTATTACTACGAAGAACAATATCCAGTAGAGACGAACTCCGATGCAGAGTCGCTGAGTCAAGCAGCTCGAGCCGCGAGCTGTATTACTGCGTGAGCTAAGACTGCAGAGACCAGAGTGACACCTGAGTTGCTTTGCTCAACGCTCTGGCTAGAGTCGAGAACGGTGGGGTGAGCGTTGAGCGGGCGAGTTCCGAGGGTGGGGGGAGCGGTGAACGGCCACCACTCACCCGCTCCGAGATTTTCTCTCTCTCTCTCTTTCTCTGCTGTGGGAAACGTTTGGAGCTACCGTTCTTTTTTTCTGAATCACTGATTGTTCACTCCTTTGAAAGATTCAACTCTATGAATCAGTTCAGGAGCGGATCCCCCATCTCCATCACTGGCAAAAAGAAAGTTAAGTGTGTAGAAGAAGATGAAGTGAAATGTAATGTCACACATTTATGCACAAACTTTTTCTGCCTAGGTCACACTTTATTTCTTCTCATTATGTGTTTTGTCACACAGCCATCTCCCTCCTACTGTAATGCAAAAAGGTATAAATCTGGCATAGCCATTATTTCACATATTACAAGACAGATTCTTCATAAGAAAAAACGTGGTAAATACTGAAAACATGTCATTTGGCAATACTGCAAGACAAAAGATGCGGTGACAGATTGCTGGAAGACAAATATATATTATGTGACCAAAAGTGTCTGGACACCTGGCTGAAAATGATTTACAAATTCGCGGCGCCCTCCATGGCTAATGCTGGAATTCAGTATGGTGTTGGCCCCACCCTTAGCCTTGATGACAGCTTCCACTCTCGCAGGCATACGTTCAGTCAGGTGCTGGAAGGTTTCTTGGAGAATGGCAGCCCATTCTTCATGGAGTGCTGCACTGAGGAGAGGTGTCGATGTCGGTCGGCGAGGCCTGGCTCGAAGTCGGCGTTCCAAAACATCCCAAAGGTGTTCTGTAGGATTCAGGTCAGGACTCTGTGCAGGCCAGTCCATTACAGGGATGTTATTGCCGTGTAACCACTCCACCACGGGCTGTGTATTATGAACACGTGCTCGATCATTTTGAAAGATGCAATCGCCATCCCCAAACATAAAACATAAAAAAAATGTCAGAAGTCAAGGACCTGTTGTAGCTAATATTGTTTCACAATTACCTTACATTCAGTGGGAAATTTTACCAACAGAATGAGGGTCTTGCCGTGGGCAGTATCATATCAAGTTTTCTTGCAGACGTATTTCTCAATCATCTGGAAAGTAAGTGTTTAATGAAAGCAATAGATTCAAAAGTAAAATAATAAATTACTAGAGATAAGCTGATGATACCTTGCATCTATTTCATGGAACAGAAGATGAGATCGAAGAACTACTAGCAGTATTCAGTTCTTTCCACAAAAACATAAAATTCACAATAGAACGCGAGGACAACAAAAGCATAAATTTCCTGGATCTTAAAATCACCAACCATCAACAAAAACATAAGTTCAGCATACACAGAAAACAAACACACACAGACCGGCCGGTGTGGCCGAGTGGTTCTAGGCGTTTCAGTCTGGAACCGCGCGACGGCTACGGTCTTAGGTTCGAATCCAGCCTCGGGCATGGATGTGTGTGATGTCCTTAGGTTAGTTAGGTTTACGTAGTTCTAAGTTCTAGGGGACTGATGAACAGATGTTAAGTCCCATAGTGCTCAGAGCCATTTGAACCAACAGACACAGACGTAACACTGGACATCTCATCATGCCATCCCACCACACAGAAACACGCTGCATTTAGGTCCGCGCAACACAGAGTACACTCTCTTGATCTAGAAGAAAACACCCTCAAGAATGAGATAGATACCATAAAGAGCATTGCCATAAGAAATGCCTACACAGCCAAAATAATTGACAATTTAGACAGACAAATACACAAAAGGAAGACAACGAATCGCAACACTATGAAAGAAGAGAAAATATTCGCCAGTATCCCATACCTGGGCCCCGTATCACAAAAAATAGCTAACCTTTTCAAAAAACAAATGTAACAGTTTCATTCTTAACTAATAATAAATTAGGAAACTTACTCATCGATAACATAAAATCAAATACGCAAAAATGCAACAACAGTGGAGTGTATCATGCCCCAGTTGTCCTGCCTACTATGTAGGGAAAACAGGCAGAAACTTCAAAACCCGGTTTCAAGAACACGGAAATGCCTTCAGGCTCAACCACTTTGAAAAATCAGTCACTGCACAACATATGTTGAAAACGAAACACCTCATCAACAATTTAGAAATCAATTTGGTAGTGTTACATAATGAAACCAATGGTACTACCCTAAATGTGTTAGAGCAACTGGAGATATACCTCCACAAAATCGAAAAACCAGAATCGATGTTAGATCAACAAACAGATTTCGCAAAAAAAAAAAAAAAATGGCTCTGAGCACTATGGGACTTAACATCTATGGTCATCAGTCCCATAGAACGTAGAACTACTTAAACCTAACTAGCCTGAGGACACCACACAACACCCAGTCATCACGAGGCAGAGAAAATCCCTGACCCCGCCGGGAATCGAACCCGGGAAACCGAGCGCGGGAAGCGAGAACGCACAGATTCGCAAACCGCAGCTATTTCAGTAATTTTAAAGATCTGTTCTCAGGTTATTTCCTGCATATGTCAATTATTTCCTGCTTATGTCAATTGTTTAATAATCATATCTTTAGCACTATGAAAAATGCATCTTTGACCACACCATATACAAAAAAAACATTTGAGAAGTGTTTACAAATCTGTATTTGCGAATGTGCCTCTTGAATGAAGTGATATGCTTGAAAACGATGGAGGAAAAAACTTATGCTGTTACTAAAACGTTAAATACGCTTTTCTTGGATTATTTGGTAAGTTTACACTATTCATCTTTTCCACCATTTCGCACATATTTTCCGCGTCTCACGTACGAAATTCATAACCTAACATCAAACCCTTTCGTGACAGGAATATGCATTTCATCTCATTCAAGAGAACAAATAAAGCATGTATTAAGACGAATTACACCTGAAGATGGACCCACCGGGTCCGAAATGCATCGTGTACTGAACAAAACACGAAAAATTGTGACTGAAGATGTTTTTTTTTTCTTTTTTTTTTTTAAACCATACCTCGAGTGTATTGAGTACACTCACGTTTGAAGCTGCAAAATATGAATAAAATTAAATATCTGGCAGTAAGTATTCTATTAACAGAATTTTAAAAAACTTACCGGCGAAAATAAGTTTCTAGAGAAAGTTACACTTCGAGGTCAATGTGGAGTTGTCAGGAAATACCAAACAGGGTGATAAAAATTCAGATAGTTATTTAAATTTGCGAAAACATATTTTATCTTCACAGAAGACAATTATGAGATTTCTGTTTGACTGAATTTTCACGTACATAGGACTCGCAGGGGTAAAATACAGGGAGCGAAGGGCTATTTGTACCGAAACCAGATGGCAGTTATAAGAGTCGAGGGACATGAAAGGGAAGCAGTGGTTGGGAAAGGAGTGAGACAGGGTTGTAGCCTCTCCCCGATGTTATTCAATCTGTATATTGAGCAAGCAGTAAAGGAAAGAAAAGAAAATTCGGAGTAGGTATTAAAATTCATGGAGAAGAAGTAAAAACTTTGAGGTTCGCCGATGACATTGTAATTCTGTCAGAGACAGCAAAGGACTTGGAAGAGCAGTTGAACGGAATGGACAGTGTCTTGAAAGGAGGATATAAGATGAACATCAACAAAAGCAAAACGAGGATAATGGAATGTAGTCAAATTAAGTCGGCTGACGCTGAGGGGATTAGATTAGGAAATGAGACACTTAAAGTAGAAAAGGAGTTTTGCTATTTAGGGAGTAAAATAACTGATGATGGTCGAAGTAGAGAGGATATAAAATGTAGACTGGCAATGGCAAGGAAATCGTTTCTGAAGAAGAGAAATTTGTTAACATCGAGTATAGATTTAAGTGTCAGGAAATCGTTTCTGAAAGTATTTGTATGGAGTGTAGCCATGTATGGAAGTGAAACATGGACGATAAATAGTTCGGACAAGAAGAGAATAGAAGCTTTCGAAATGTGGAGCTACAGAAGAATGCTGAAGATAAGGTGGGTAGATCACATAACTAATGAGGAGGAATTGAATAGGATTGGGGAGAAGAGGAGATTGTGGCACAACTTGACCAGAAGAATGGATCGGTTGGTAGGACATGTTCTGAGGCATCGAGGGATCACCAGTTTAGTATTGGAGGGCAGCGTGGAGGGTAAAAATCGTAGAGGGAGACCAAGAGATGAATACACTAAGCAGATTCAGAAGGATGTAGGTTGCAGTAGGTACTGGGAGATGAAGAAGCTTGCACAGGATAGAGTAACAAGGAGAGCTGCATCAAACCAGTCTCAGGACTGAAGACCACAACAACAACAACAAGGACTCGCAGGTCCCTTGAACCGTATACTTCGGCTAAGTTGGATTCGTGATGTTTGTAACATGTCACGCAAATGCAAACAACTGTACAAACGTGTATTCGCTGCACATTCTGCGATTTAAGAATTATCAAGCCTGAGTGAGTAGGTACTATGTATGTGAACATACACGCGGACAAGGTGCTTTCTAACTGTAAATGATTTTATTTCATAACAGTGCGTGTTTTACAACAATTTTTTTGAAGAATTCATGAGGACAATTGCAACTGTGGAAACCAATTGTCAGCAATAAAGACTAACTTACGCCATCTTGGTTATTGAAAACTTTTTCACAAAATTTCTGTAAATTGTTTGTTTAAATCATAGAGGTGATTCGTTTTGCGTTCATTTACTTGCAGAACTCAGAGATGTAATGTTCATTCTCAGTACGTGCACAAATCCCACATTTTACTATGTACGCCGTATTACTTGAAACATGATCTTGGACTTCACAACATAACATCCATAGCCGAAAATCTAATCATACATATCGACGTTGTACTCTTTTACCTAAGTCGAAACAAGGCCCCGGGAGTAGACAACATTCAATTAGAGCTACTGACAGCCTTGGGAGAGCCAGTCCTGACGAAACTCTACCACCTGCGAGCAAGATGTATGAGACAGGCGAAATACCCTCAGACTTCAAGAAGAATATAATAATTCCAATCCCAAAGAAAGCAGGTGCTGACGGGTGTGAAAATTACCGAACTATCAGATTAATAAGCCGCTGTTGCAAAATACTAACACGAATTCTTTTACAGACAAATGAAAAAACTGGTAGAAGCCGACCTCAGGGAAGATCAGTTTGGATTCTGTAGAAATGTTCGAACACGTGAGGCAATACTGACCCTACGACTCATCTTAGAAGAAAGATTAAGGAAAGGCAAACCTACGTTTCTAGCATTTGTAGACTTAGAGAAAGCTTTTGACAATGTTGACTGGAATACTCTCTTTCAAATTGTGAAGGTGGCAGGGGTAAAATACAGGGAGCGAAAGGCCATTTACAATTTGTACAGAAACCAGATGGTAGTTATAAGAGTCGAGGGACATGAAAGGGAAGCAGTGGTTGGGAAGGGAGTGAGACAGGGTTGTAGCCTCTCCCCGATGTTATTCAATCTGTATATTGAGCAAGCAGTAAAGGAAACAAAAGAAAAATTCGGAGTAGGAATTAAAATCCATAGAGAAGAAATAAAAACTTTGAGGTTCGCCCATGGCATTGTAATTCTGTCAGAGACAGCAAAGGACTTGGAAGAGCAGCTGAACGGAATGGACAGTGTCTTGAAAGGAGGATATAAGACGAACATCAACAAAAGCAAAACATGTATAATGGAATCGAGTCGAATTAAATTGGGTGATGATGAGGGAATTAGATTAGGAAATGAGACGCTTAAAGTAGTAAATGAGTTTTGGTATTTGGGGAGCAAAATAACTGATGATGGTCGAAGTAGAGAGGATATAAAATGTAGACTGGCAATGGCAAGGAAATCGTTTCTGAAGAAGAGAAATTTGTTAACATCGAGTATAGATTTCAGTGTCAGGAAGTCGTTTCTGAAAGTATTTGTATGGAGTGTAGCCATGTATGGAAGTGAAACATGGACGATAAATAGTTTGGACAAGAAGAGAGTAGAAGCTTTCGAAATGTGGTGCTACAGAAGAATGCTGAAGATAAGGTGGGTAGATCAAGTAACTAATGAGGAGGTATTGAATAGGATTGGGGAGAAGAGAAGTTTGTGGCACAACTTGACTAGAAGAAGGGATCGGTTGGTAGGACATGTTTTGAGGCATCAAGGGATCACAAATTTAGCATTGGAGGGCAGCGTGGAGGGTAAAAATCGTAGAGGGAGACCAAGAGATGAATACACTAAGCAGATTCAGAAGGATGTAGGTTGCAGTAGGTACTGGGAGATGAAGAAGCTTGCACAGGATAGAGTAGCATGGAGAGCTGCATCAAACCAGTCTCAGGACTGAAGACCACAACAGCAACAAGTTTTACTTAACTAACTGCATAGTTTTTATAATAGGTGTACAGTCTCAATAATTGTTGCATACTTCTGGAAATTTTCCAGTAATGATTGTGTCAAACCATGAAGACCTATTTTCTTCGCTGTAACTCAGGCGATGTATGGAGACCATCTGGACTGCAGAGCACACAGGAATATTTTGAAATGGGACACACCTGTCCTGCTTGGTATCAACGGTGACAGATGGGAAATCACCGTATTCCATATCGCCCAACTATTCTGCAATAGGTGAAGTGCATCTGCCTGAATACAGGCAGCTCTTGTAAAATCTTAGTGAACATGAAGTTACAGAGGAACTATAGACTACAAGGCAGTTTATAATGAAACGACACAAAACGTCAAAACAAAATCACAAGATTCCAGGAGACCAACTGCCGCTAAACCTCACCCTGCACTCCAATAGGGAGATGTGACATGACCGACACAAAGAAATAGTAAGGAGACACATAAAAGTGCGACGAAGACGGGAAAAAAAAATGTGCATAAGCGCTCCACGGTTGCAGACTTCTACAAAAATATCTCCTGTCTTTGATTGTCACATCACGCATTGAAAAGTTACGTGAGTTTGTTTCAGTTATGATAGACCATGTTAAGAACACTGGTACCTGCTTTTGCTACACTCCATGCATCGTAAGAATAAACCTGATGTAAACAAAGACAAACGCAATGATTGGTCAGAAGGAGTAGTACACGTACAACGGTATTGTTACGCTCTTGGAAGTAGGTCTACTTATGTATTCGATATATTATTTCTAAATTAGGTTAAATGAAACTTTTAAGATATTCTAATGTATTAACAGCATCAACGTTTTTTTTGATCTCGCTTTAGCTGTGTAGTTTTTATTTCAAAGATCTTATACAGTCACGGTCTCTGTACTGTTGTGCTCTGATTGTCGCGCCGTTAATACGCAGTACGAAAATGGCCGAGGCTGCTTCCAGTTCCATAGTGAACACGGTTAAAAAGTGCCGAGAAATAGGTTGTTTTTATTGTTTTTCATAAATTTGCAGAGAAAAACGATTTTGAATGTATATGATACAGTTAATACACTCATATCCACATAATGTGTTGCAGAATGGGTAGCGATTACATTGGTAGACAAATGTATTTGAGTTGCTGGCTCGAGGCTAGCTGTAGTTTTCTTTTTGTTCCATTTGAAATTCCTACATCTCCCAGTTGTAAAAGTCATCATTATTTTTTGTGAATAATGCTCGTCTTCTTGTTTCTAATTATATATTGCACGCGCAATTCCTGTTTTCATTTCAAATATAAATTCTTAATAATCGATATTTTATGAAAGAGTGTTATTAAAAATTGCTAAAATTAACAAAATATAACAGTTTAATTTCAGGGCAAAAATGAAAAACCAAATACTCTTTATTTGGACTATGTCCATTGTTTTGTACCGCAGATGTAGTCTCAGAAATCATAGTGGTAAGTGTCGTAGGAACACGAAAAACTATCATTATGACTATTTGCATTTTTACATTTTCCCATGTACCACAACAATATGGAGTCAACAGAACTGATCTGGAGCCAAGATAAGGGGTTTGTCGCCAGAAATAACCATGACTGTTAAGCTTCCAGACGTAATGGAACTAACGCACGCAGCTTTTTCACACGTCACTGCCGAATACTCGCGGGATATATAACGGCTCGTCATAAAAGGAGAAGAGAAAATGCTGTTCCTGCTTGGTTTCGTCGATTCTGTCGTTGATAGGCTCGATATCAACACAGCAGGTGACACTTCCAGAACTGAAATGTATTTCTCGGATTCGGATAAGGAAGCAGCTAAGAGATTACCAGACGGCTGACTGTAATTAATACCTTCAGTATTCAACAATACGGTGAAATCCCTGTAGTACGCTTTTGCATCACACATAGCTCGCTCAGAAAAATTACGCTATGTTTAAGTTAGAAATTTTCATCACTCTTGTTTGTAATTAGAATACTGTGTTAGGTGAGAACGACAGCATTTTATGCTTTCCGTCTGGTCACGGAAAAAGCTCTCTTTAAAAATTAAATTACATTCGAAGCTACACTATGTGATCAAAAGTATCCGGACACCTGGCTGAAAATTACTTACAAGTTCGTGGCGCCCTCCATGGCTAATGCTGGAATTCAGTATGGTGTTGGCCCACCCTTAGCCTTGATGACAGCTTCCACTCTCGCAGGCACACGTTCAGTCAGGTGCTGGAAGGTTTCTTGGGGAATGGCAGCCCATTCTTCACGGAGTGCTGCACTGAGGAGAGGTGTTGATGTCGGTCGGTGAGGCCTGGCACGAAGTCGGCGTTTCAGAACATCCCAAAGGTGTTCTATAGGATTCAGGTCAGGACTTTGTGCAAGGCCAGTCCATTACAGGGATGTTATTGTCGTGTAACCACTCCGCCACAGGCCGTGCATCATGAACAGGACTTCGATCGTGTTCAAACATGGTATTAGATTAGATTAGATTAGATTTACTTTCATTCCAATTGATCCGTAGTGAGGAGGTCCTCCAGGATGTGGAACATGTCAGAAAAACAACAATACATGACAAATATTTAAACTAAAACAAATAAGCTAATGTACCATTCCACAGGTCCCAAGTGGAATGATCGTCATTTTTTAATGAACACTAAGAGTCATTTTACAAATACTATTGCACTGAATTTAAAATAAAAAAGTTTTATATTTATTTATAAGGTAAGAAACATGTAATACAACTACTGTAATACTTATTTACAATGAACACATTACTGCACTGAAATGGTGCAGAAGTTAGATTATACTTACACACACACACACACACACACACACACACACACACACACAAATTTTCAGTGAACACATTACTGCACTGAAATTGTGCAGAAGTTATGTTGTACTTATATACAAATCAGTTGGTTTTCCTCAGAAATTCATCAATGGAGTAGAAGGAGTTGGCCACCAATAAATCCTTTAGGCTTCTCTTAAACTGAATTTCATTGGTTGTTAAGCTTTTTATGGCTGCTGGCAAGTTATTGAAAATGTGTGTTCCTGAATAATGCACACCTTTTTGTACAAGACTAAGTGACTTTAAATCCTTGTGAAGATTATTCTTATTTCTAGTATTGATTCCATGAATTGAGCTGTTGGTTTGAAAAAGTGATATATTTTTAATGACAAATTTCATTAAGGAATAAATATATTGGGAAGCTGTAGTTAGTATCCCTAGTTCCCTAAACAGGCTTCTGCAGGATGTTCTTGAGTTCACACCACATATAATTCTTACTGCACGTTTTTGTGCCCGGAAAACTTTAGCTTGGCTTGATGAATTACCCCAGAAAATAATCCCATATGACATTATGGAATGAAAGTAAGCATAGTATGCCAGCTTTTTCATTTTTATATCCCCTATGTCTGACAAAATTCGCATTGCAAACAGAGATTTGTTAAGACGCTTCAGCAGTTCTGTGGTGTGCTCCTCCCAGTTGAATTTATTATCAAGCTGTAATCCCAAGAATTTAACACCATCCACTTCTTCTATCTTCTTGTCATCATATGTTAGACATATACTCTTGGGACACCCTTTACAAGTTCTGAACTGCATGTAGTGTGTTTTTTCAAAGTTTAGTGACAAAGAATTGGCTAGGAACCAGTGATTAATGTCTACAAATATTTTATTGGCTGATCTTTCTAAGACTACATTTGATTTGCTATTTATTGCAATGTTTGTATCATCAGCAAACAAAACAAACTTGGCATCTGGTAATGTTACTGATGAAAGGTCATTGATATACACAAGAAAAAGTAAGGGCCCCAAAATGGAACCTTGTGGGACCCCACATGTAATTAGTTCCCAGTTGGATGATGCCTGATAGCTTGATACATGTCTCTTTCCTAATAACACCCTTTGTTTCCTGCCAGAGATATAAGATTTGAACCATTTTGCAGCATTTCCTGTTACACTATAATATTCTAGTTTACTTAAAAGGATATTGTGATTTACACAGTCAAATGCCTTTGACAGATCACAAAATATACCAGTTGCCTGCAATTTTTTGTCTAATGAATTAAGTACATTTTCACTGTAAGTGTAGATAGCCTTCTCAATATCAGAACCTTTTAGAAATCCAAACTGTGACTTTGACAGTATGTTATTTGAGATAAGATGGTTATAAAGACGACTGTACATTACTTTTTCGAAAATTTTTGAGAATGCTGGCAACAGTGAAATTGGACGGAAATTTGATGCTATTTCTTTATCTCCCTTCTTAAACAGTGACTTAACTTCAGCATATTTCAGCCATTCGGGAAATATTCCACTGATAAACGACTGGTTACACAGATAGCTTAATATGTTACTTAGCTCAGAATCACATTCTTTAATTAACTTTGTTGATATTTCATCATACCCACTAGATGTTTTTGATTTTAAAGATTTTATGATGGACATTATTTCTGTTGGGGTAGTGAGGGTCAAATTCATATTATGGAAGTTACTTGAAATGTCTGGTCTAAGGTAATCCATAGCAGCATCTACCGAACCTGACAACCCCATCTTTTCAGTAACAGTTATAAAATGTTTGTTAAAAAGTTCTGCAACACTATACACATCTGTCACCAATGCATCATTTACTCTTAATGCTATTTGTTCCTCTTCATGTCTGGTTCTACCGGTCTCCTCCTTCACTATATCCCATATTGTCTTTATTTTGTTATCTGATATGACTATCTTTTCCTTGTAATATATTTGCTTTGACATCCGTATTACAGTCTTTAATATTTTGCAGTATTTCTTATAATGTGCTATAGCATCAACATTGGAAATGTTTCGGATTGACAGATACAGTTTTCTTTTTGTTTTACAAGATACCCCTATTCCTCGAGTAATCCATGGCTTCTTTGTAGACTTTGCTCTAACCTTGGTAAGTTTTGGGGGAAAGCAGTGTTCAAATAAGGTAAGCACTTTATTAGCAAAAATTTTATATTTTTCATTCATGCCATGAGCACTGTAAACATCAGTCCAGTGAATGTCTCTGAGGAGTGTCCTAAAATAATCAATTTTTGGCTTACTGATTACCCTCTTGAGCTCAGATTTAACAGATTTTATATCCTGTTCAGTATTAACATTTAACAGAAGGAACTGCATGTCATGGTCTGAGAGGCCATTGACTATTGGTTTTGTAATATAATTTTGTTCATTTGACTTTTCTATAAAGATATTATCAATGGCTGTTTGTGAGCAAGTGGTTATCCTAGTGGGGAACTTTACTGTGGGAATTAAGTTGAATGATAGTGTTACTAACTCAAATAGGTTCTTATTGGGAGAGTCTTTAAGGAAATCTACATTGAAATCACCAGCAACCACTATTTCTTTGTTTTTGGTTGTTAAATGGGCCAGTACAGCTTCAAGGTGGTTTACAAACAGATTAAAGTTACCTGCAGGTGCTCGATATACACTTAATATTATGAAAGATTTTTTGTGAAAATCTAATTCTGTTGCACATGCTTCCATATGCTGTTCTAGGCAAAATTTATGAATGTCTATGTTCTTAAATTTATGACAGTTCCTGATGAATGTGGCAACTCCTCCTTTCTCCATTTCTGATCTACAGTAGTGAGATGCTAACCTAAACCCTGTAACACTTAAAAGTTCTATACCAGTGGTCACATGATGTTCAGAGAGGCAGATTATGTCAGCTGGGTTTGAAGACTCTAATTCATCTATGCAGATAGTTAATTCATTAATTTTATTTCTCAGTCCTCGAATATTTTGATGCAATAAAGATAGCTGACATTTCACATTGACTGACTTAAAATTGGATGGAGTTAAAATATCTGCTGACAGTTGAAAATTCTTAACCAATGGCTGTTTATGTTGATGTAATAAGCTGGAATTATGTTTTTTGATTTCTTCCTCAAACTGAAGGTTTGTCTCAGTTCTAACCTCTCTTAAAATTTGTTTTCTTTCTGTCCTCCCTACCCTAAAAAAGGGTCTTTTCTGAATCCTATAACCACTGGTATTTTACCACTCATGACAGTGCCTCCCCCCTTTAACTTTCCTGCTATTTCCCCAGCCAATTTACCCTTCCCCTTCCTGTTGAGGTGAAGGCCATGCCTAGTATAATCCCACCTACTGACAGAATCAACATGAACCACACCAATGTGTGACCCCGCACCCGACATGAGCAGCCGTTCCAGCTCCAAATTAACTCTCTTGACAGAAGAGTTCAAATGAGGTCGGTCATGGCGCCCAAGAACAGATACAAACTCAACACTGGTATGCCTCGATGCTGATGCAATCTTCATCCCCAAATTGTTCTTCAACAGTGGGAAGGATGTAGGTGCCTAAAACATCAATGTAGGCCTGCGCTGTGATAGCAACACGGAAAACGAAGGGAGCAAGCCCCCTCTGTGAAAAACACGACCACACCACAACACCACCACCTCCGAGTTTTACTGTTGGCACCACACACGCTGTCAGATGAGGTTCACCGGGCATTCGCCATACCCACACCCTGCTATTGGATCGCTACATTGTGTACCGTCACTCCACACACGTTTTTCCACTGTTCACTCGTCCAATGTTTACGCTCCTTACACCAAGCGAGGCGTCGATTAGGATTTACCAGCGTGATGCGTGGCTTATGAGCAGCCGCTCGACCGTGAAATCCAAGTTTTCTCACCTCCCGCCTAACTGTCACAGTCCTTGCAGTGGATCCTCATGCAGTTTGGAATTTCTGTGCGATGGTCTGGATAGATGTCTGCCTATTACACATTACGGCCCTCTTCAACTGTCGGCGATCTCTGTCAGTCAACAGACGAGGTCGGCCTGTACGCTTTTGTGCTGTACGTGTCCCTTCACGTTTCCACCTGACTATCACATCGGAAACAGTGGACCTAGGGATGTTTAGGAGTGTGGAAATCTCGCGTACAGACGTATGACACAAGTGACACCCAACCGCCTGACCACGTTCGAAGTCCGTGAGTTCCGCGGAGCGCCCCATTCTGCTCTCTCACGATGTCTGATGACTACTCAGGTCGCTGATATGGAGTACCTGGCAGTAGGTGGCAGCACAGTCCACTTAGTATGAAAAACGTATGTGTCCGGATACTTTTGATCGTTGTTGTTGTTGTGGTCTTCAGTCCTGAGACTGGTTTGATGCAGCTCTCCATGCTACTCTATCCTGTGCAAGCTTCTTCATCTCCCAGTACCTACTGCAACCTACATCCTTCTGAATCTGCTTAGTGTATTCATCTCTTGGTCTCCCTCTACGATTTTTACCTTCCACGCTGCCCTCCGGTTCTAAATTGGTGATCCCTTGATGACTCAGAACATGTCCTACCAACCGATCCCTTCATCTAGTCAAGTTGTGCCACAAACTCCTCTTCTCCCCAATCCTATTCAATACCTCCTCATTAGTTATGTGATCTACCCATCTAACCTTCAGCATTCTTCTGAGCACCACATTTCGAAAGCTTCTATTCTCTTTTTGTCTAAACTATTTATCATCCATGTTTCACTTCCATACACGGCTAACACTTAAATCTATACTAGATGTTAACAAATTTCTCTTCTTCAGAAACTCTTTCCTTACCGTTCCCAGTCTACATTTTATACCCTCTCTACTTCGACCATCATCAGTTATTTTGCTCCCCAAATAGCAAAACTCATCTCCTAATCCAATTCCCTCAATATCACCCGACTTAATTCGATTACATTCCATTATCCTCGTTTTGCTTTTGTTGATGTTCATCTTATATCCTCCTCCCAAGACACTGTCCATTCCGTTCAACTGCTCTTCCAAGTCCTTTGCTGTCTCTGACAGAATTACGATGTCATCGGCGAACCTCAAAGTTTTTATTTCTTCTACATGGATTTTAATTCCTACTCCGAATTATTCTTTTGTTTCCTTCACTGCTTGCTCAATATACAGATTGAATAACATCGGGGAGAGGCTACAACCCTGTCTCACTCCTTTCCCAACCACTGCTTCCCTTTCATGTCCCTCGACTCTTACAACTGCCATCTGCTTTCTGTACAAATTGTAAATAGCCTTTCGCTCCCTGTATTTTACCCCTGCCACCTTTAGAATTTGAAAGAGAGTATTGCAGTCAACATTGTCAAAAGCTTTCACTAAGTCTACAAATGCTAGAAACGTAGGTTTGCCTTTCCTTAATCTTTCTTCTAAGATAAGTCGTAGGGTCAGTAATGCCTCACGTCTTCCAACATTTCTGCGGAATCCAAAGTGATCTTCCCCGAGGTCGGCTTCTATCAGTTTTTCCATTCGTCTATAAAGAATTAGTGTTAGTATTTTGCAACCGTGGCTTATTAAACTGATAGTTCTGTAATTGTCACATCTGTGAACACCTGCTTTTTTTGGGATTGGAATTATTATATTCTTCTTGAAGTCTGAGGGTATTTCGCCTGTTTCATACATCTTGCTCACCAGATGGTAGAGTTTTGTCAGGACTGGCTATCCCAAGGCCGTCAGTAGTTCTAATGGAATGTTGTCTACTCCTGGGGCCTTGTTCCGACTCAGGTCTTTCAGTGCTCTGTCAAACTCTTCACGCAGTATCGTATCTCCCATTTCATCTTCATCCACATCCTCTTCCATTTCTATAATATTGTCCTCAAGTACATCGCCCTTGTATAGACCTTCTATATACTCCTTCTACCTTTCTGCTTCCCCTTCTTTGCTTAGAACTGGAATTCTGCTCTCTTTTCTCGAAAGGTCTCTTTAATTTTCCTGTAGGCAGTATCTATCTTACCCCTAGTGAGATAACCCTCCACATCCTTACATTTGTCCTCTAGCCATCCCTGCTTAGCTATTTTGCACTTCCTGTCGATCTCATTTTTGACACTTTTGTACTCCTTTTTGCCTGCTTCATTTACTGTATTTTTATATTTTCTCCTTTCATCAACTAAATCTGTTACCCAAGGATTTCTAGTAGCCCTCGTCTTTTCACCTACTTGATGCTCTGCTGCCTTCACTATTTCATCTCTCAAAGCTACCCATTCTTCTTCTACTGTATTTCTTTCCCCCCATTCTTGTCAATCGTTCCCTAATGGTCTCCCTGAAGCTCTCTACAACGTCTGGTTCTGTCAGTTTATCCAGGTCCCATCTCCTCAAATTCCCACCTTTTTGCAGTTTCTATATTACAGCAAGTCTTCGTCCTCTCAGCGGGGGGTTTTCCACTTTGGAAATAAAAGAAGTTCGCAGAGGCCAGGTGTGCAAAGGTACGGAGGATGAGAAAGCACAGTGATTTTGTTTTTTTGTGCAGTAAAATGATCGTATGGCATTGTTGGCCGGTAGTCACGCACGAACAGGCATGTATGTTCGGCTACGTTATCGTGATGCGAGAGCCACGAATTGTCTCGCCATATTTCAGGCAGCTTCATTGTCACATTTTCTCGCAGGCGTCGCAACGCGTCCCGATAGTACCACCGATTAACTGTTTGTCCCTGTGGCACAAATTCATTATGAACTAATCCGTCAGAGTCAAAGAAAACTTGCGCATTTGACCTCACTGACGCGCTGTTTTTGGTCTCGGAGAGCATTTCCTGATGCACTGTGAAGACTTTGGTTTCAACATCATACACTACTGGCGATTAAAATTGCTACACCACGAAGATGACGTGCTACAGGCGCGAAATTTAACCCACAGGAAGAAGATGCTGTGATATGCAAATGATTAGCTTTTCAGAGCATTCACACAAGGTTGGCGCCGGTGGCGACACCTACAACGTGCTGACATGAGGAAAGTTTCCAACCGATTTCTCATACACAAACAGCAGTTGACCGGCGTTGCCTGGTGAAACGTTGTTGTGATGCCTCGTGTAAGGAGGAGAAATGCGTACCATCACGTTTCCGACTTTGATAAAGGTCGGATTCTAGCCTATCGCGATTGCGGTTTATCGTATCGCGACATAGCTGCTCGCGTCGGTCGAATCCGATGACTGTTAGCAGAATATGGAATCGGTGGGTTCAGTTGGGTAATACGGAACGCCGCGCTGGATCCCAACGGCCTCGTATCACTAGCAGTCGAGATGACAGGCATCTTATGCGCACGGCTGTAACGGATCGTGCAGCCACGTCTCTATCCGTGAGTCAAGAGAAGGGGGCGTTTGGAAGACGACAACCATCAGAACGAACAGTTCGACAACGTTTGCAGCAGCAAGGACTATCAGCTCGGAGGCCGTGGCTGCGGTTACCTTCGACGCTGCATTACAGACAGGAGCGCCTGAGATGGTGTACTCGACGACGAACCTGGGTGCACGAATGGCAAAACGTCATTTTTTCGGATGAATCCAGGTTCTGTTTACAGCATCACGATGGTCGCATCCGCGTTTGGCGACGTCGCGGTGAACGCACATTGGAAGCGTGTATTCGTCATCGCCCAGCACATTCTCCGGATCTCTCTCCAATTGAAAACGTCCGGTCAATGGCGGCCGAGCAACTGGCTCATCACAATACGCCAGTCACTACTCTTGATGAACTGTGGTATCGTGTTGAAGCTGCATGGGCAGCTGTACCTGTACACGCCATCCGAGCTCTGTTTGACTCAATCCCCAGGCGTATCGAGGCCGTTATTATGGCCAGAGGTGGTTGTTCTGGGTACTGATTTTTCAGGATCTATGCACCCAGATTGCGTGAAAATATGATCACATGTGTTCTAGTATGATATATTTGTCCAACGAATACCCATTTATCATCTGCATTTCTTCTTGGTGTAGCAATTTTAATGGCCAGTAGTGTATCTCACGAAATAAGCGTCAAACGAAAAAACTACGAAGAACGAAAGTCGTCTAGCTTGAATGGGGAAACCATTCAAGCTATGGTTGGCCCGCTAGTTGGCGCTGCAATAGGTCAGACGGATTTCAACTGCGTTCTTTTAAACCGGAACCCCCATTTTTTATTACATATTCGTATAGTACGTAAAGATGTTTGATGAGCCGGAAAGTTCACTTTCTGGACAGGCACCCTGATTGCTTCCCGGACAGTGTGGGAGATGTTAGTGAGCAGAAAGGAGAGCGTTTTCGCCAGGACACTAAAGTGATGGAAAGACGCTACCAAGGCCGCTGGAACACCAACATGATGGGGCACTACTGTTGGACACTTCACCGAGAAGTTCAGCAAGCGACTCATCGTAGAACAAGCTACACAAGAAAGCTTCAAAGAAAAAAGAGGAAGAAAATACAAACCAATTCCAGCTGACAAGTGAAACCTCTATTAACATTTGTCAATGTTTTAAGTAGCTTACTGTAAATACAAACCATGCTTATGTTGTAACAAAGCGTTTCATTAATTACCCCGTTTACCATACAACATAGGATTTTTATACTATATAATAAAAAGGATATTGCTCGAAAACTGTGGGTGATAGAAAAAAAAAACTAAGGCTAGAGTTAGATTGAGCTCATAAAAATTTATGAAGATGAGCTATCAAAGTAAAAAAAGATTTTAAAAAAATATTTTTCTTTGGCCTGTGTAATTCGCAAATATCGTCGGCAGGTATAGATTATTTTTTAATGCTGTTACTGCATGGCTGACGATACTCAGTATGTGGTAAAAGTAAACAATACGCATACGAGAAACTAAAGATAATGATTAATATGACGTGCGAGGATACAGGATTCTGAGGCTACGAATCACATGTATAAAATCCACAGCGCCACATCACGGTCATTGACTGTTGAAGTCCACGAACAGCGGCAGTTGCTGTGTAAGACCACAAGAACACATGGACCCCTTAACTTTCAACACATTGCGAATTTATTGGTCATTTTTTTTAAATGTAACATAGATGCTGCAATCTGAAAGATACGGCACTTAAATCTACGGCGCTACTCCCCCTCTAGACTCCGTGAAACTCGGCATCAGGGTTGCGAGCACACCTTCAGATGTGCACGTTTTAAGGAGCTTTTGCGCATGCCCAACTCTTATGACGTAAAATTCACTTGCGGGCCAAATGCATGCGGATTTGATAAACAATGTGCGCAGTTGACTAGCCCTTGCCCATCAATTACAAATTTACGGCAGTGCCTCCAGATGGCAGCACACACTGTGGCAGACTTATTCGTATATGCCAATGCACTTACTGTGTAGTAATGTTAGATAGGACGTCATTATATGGTATAATTAATGGTTAGGGTAGCTTGTTACCTTCTTGTTTTTCGAATTATGACCAGTAATATCAACACTGCATGAGTAGCAATTATCGGAATGATTTCTTGGCTCCCTCCATATCATAGGAACAGCAAATGTAAAGGCATTTATCTCCTTTTTGGACCATTTTCTCAGATCTTCAACACACACATAACATACCTTTTGCGGAGCCCAAGATTTTACTTGATCACCAAGTTTAGGTCCAAAGTATGATAGATAAACCTTTTTCACAAAGACTGTAATGTTTCTTTGGTATTTTTTAATCACAAATTCACCACAAATATGACAAAAACTATCAGCACAGTTTTTACAACCACGATTACACAGTGCACTGAGCACATGTACAGGAAACGGGAAAGTGAGGTTACGTTGACAGTAAACAAAACGCCATCTGTTAACACAAAAATAGAATCGACCTTTTTTCCACAAAATGTTTGTCAGTAGTGGTACCAACGTCATCTACATTCATTACACCTCTTTTTAAGTTATTTTAAGTATGTAAAAGCTGTTATATTCTTCAAAAAGTCGCTTAATTTAATACATTTAAGCGTAAAATGTGAAGAAATGGTGGGTGAACAGTTTTTTAAGTATCATATTTGAATTTTCCAACAAAAAAAACATAAAAATAAGGTATTTTCAGCGAAAAAGCTTTTCCATCGTTGCCCTGTGTTCACAAATATCGTCGGCAGGCATAGATTATTTTTTAATGCTGTTACTGCATGGCTGACGATACTCAGTATGTGGTAAAAGTAAACAATACGCATACGAGAAACTAAAGATAATGATTAATATGACGTGCGAGGATACAGGATTCTGAGGCTACGAATCACATGTATAAAATCCAGAGTGCCACACCATGGTCATTGACTGTTGAAGTCCACGAACAGCGGCAGTTGCTGTGTAAGACCACAAGAACACATGAACGCCCTAACTTTCAACACCTTGCGAATGCCGTTAAACGGTACACTGGTAGAAGCCGACCTCAGGGAAGATCAGTTTGGATTCCATAGAAATGTTGGAACACGTGAGCCAATACTGACGCTACGACTTATCTTAGACAGATTAAGGAAAGGCAAACCTACGTTTCTAGCATTTATAGACTTAGAGAAAGCTTTTGACAATGTTGACTGGAAGACTGTCTTTCAAATTCTGAAGGTGGCATGGGTAAAATACAGGGAGCGAAAGGCTATTTACAATTTGTACAGAAACCAGGTGGCAGTTATAAGAGTCGAGGGACATGAAAGGGAAGCAGTGGTTGGGAAGGGAGTAAGACAGGCTTCTAGCCTCTCCCCGATGTTGTTCAATCTGTATATTGAGCAAGCAGTAAAGGAAACAAAATAAAAATTCGGAGTAGGTATTAAAATTCATGGAGAAGAAATAAAAACTTTGAGGTTCGCCGATGACATTGTAATTCTGTCAGAGACAGCAAAGGACTTGGGAGAGCAGTTGAACGGAATGGATAGTGTCTTGAAAGGACGATATAAGATGAACATCAACAAAAGCAAAACAAGGATAATGGAATGGAGTCGAATTAAGTCGGGTGATGCTGAAGGAATTAGATTAGGAATTGAGACACTTTAAGTAGTAAAGGAGTTTTGCTATTTGGGGAGCAAAATAACTGATGATGGTCGAAGTAGAGAGGATACAAAATGTAGACTGCCAATGGCAAGGAAAGCATTTCTCAAGAAGAGAAATTTGTTAACATCGAGTATAGATTTAAGTGTCAGGAAGTCGATTTTGAAAGTATTTGTATGGAGTGTAGCCATGTATGGAAGTGAAACATGGACGATAAATAGTTTAGATAAAAAGAGAATAGAAGCTTTCGAAATGTTGTGCTGCAGAAGAATGCTGAAGATTAGATGGATAGATCATATAACTAATGAGGAGGTATTGAACTGGATTGGGGAGAAGAGGAGTTTGTGGCACAACTTCACTAGAAGAAGGGATCGGTCGGTAGGGCATATTCTGCGGCATCAAGGGATCACAAATTTAGTATTGGAGGGCTGCGTGGAGGGTAAAAATCGTAGAGGGAGACCAAGAGATGAATACACTAAGCAGATTCCGAAGGATGTAGGCTGCAGTAGGTACTGGGAGATGAAGAAGTTTGCACAGGATAGAGTAGCATGGAGAGCCGCATTAAACGAGTCTCAGGACTGAAGACCACAACAACAACAAATGTAACACAGATTTTGAAATCTGAAAGATACGGCACTTAAATCTACGGCGCTACTCCCCCTCTAGACTCCGTGAAACTCGGCATCAGGGTTGCGAGCACACCTTCAGATGTGCACGTTTAAAGGAGCTTTTGCGCATGCCCAACTCTTATGACGTAATTGCCTTGCGGGCCAAATGCATGCGGATTTGATAAACAATGTGTGCAGTTCACTAGCCCTTACCAATCAATTACAAATTTACGGCAGTGCCTCCAGATGGCAGCACACACTGTGGCAGACTTATTCGTATATGCCAATGCACTTACTGTGTAGTAATATTAGATAGGACGTCATTATATGCAATAGTTACTCTGACACAGAAACCTATTTTGTGGATTTCTGAATGAGTTGTAGTACACTACTGGCCATTAAAATTGCTACACCAAGAAGAAATGCAGAAGATAAATGGGTATTCATTGGACAAATATATTATACTAGAACTGACATGTGATTACATTTTCACACAATATGGGTGCATAGAGAAATCAGTACTCAGAACAACCATCTCTGGCCGTAATAACGGCCTCGATACGCCTGGGCATTGAGTCAAAGAGAGCTCGGATGGCGTGTACAGGTACAGCTGCCCATGCAGCTTCAATACGATACCACAGTTCATCAAGAGTAGTGACTGGCGTATTGTGACGAGCCAGTTGCTCGGCCACCATTGACCAGACGTTTTCAATTCGTGAGAGACCTGGAGAATGTGGTAGCCAGGGTAGCAGTCGAACATTTTCTGTATCCAGAAAGGCCCGTACAGGGCCTGCAACATGCGGTCGTGCATTATCCTGCTGAAATGTAGGGTTTCGCAGGGATCGAATGGAGGGTAGAGCCACGCGTCGTAACACATCTGAAATGTAACGTCCACTGTTCAAAGTGCCGTCAATACGAACAAGAGGTGACCGAGACGTGTAAGCAGTGGCGCCCCATACCATCACGCTGGGTGATACGCCAGTATGGCGATGACGAATAGACGCTTCCAATGTGCGTCCACCGCGATGTCGCCAAACACGGATGCGACCATCGTGATGCTGTAAACAGAACCTGGATTCATCCGAAAAAATGATGTTTTGCCATTCGTGCACCCAGGTTCGTCGTCGAGTACACCATCGCAGGCGCTCCTGTCTGTGATGCAGCATCAAAGGTAACCGCAGCCACGGTCTCCGAGCTGATAGTCCGTGCTGCTGCAAACGTCGTCGAACTGTTCGTGCAGATGTTTGTTGTCTTGCAAACGTCCCCATCTGTTGACACAGGAATCGAGACGTGGCTGCACGATCCGTTACAGCCATGTCGATAAGATGCCTGTCATCTCGACTGCTAGTGATACCAGACCGTTGGGATCCAGCACGGCGTTCCGTATTACCCTCCTGAACCCACTGATTCCATATTCTGCTAACAGTCATTGGATCTCGACCAACGCGAGCAGCAATGTCGCGATACGATAAACCGCAATCGCGGTAGGCTACAATCCGACCTTTATCAAAGTCGGAAACGCGATGGTATGCATTTCTCCTCCTTACACGAGGCATCACAACAACGTTTCACCAGGCAACGCCGGTCAACTGCTGTTTGTGTATGAGAAATCGGTTGGAAACTTTCCTCATGTCAGCACGTTGTAGGTGTCGCCACCGGCGCCAACCTTGTGTGAATGCTCTGAAAAGCTAATCATTTGCATATCACAGCATCTTCTTGCTGTCGGTTAAATGTCGCGTCTGTAGCACGTCATCTTCGTGGTGTAGCAATTTTAATTTCCAGTACTGTATATTAAGTTTTGAATTTTATATAACAGTAATACATTTGAGGCGCTGAGAATCATAAGAGCCTAAAGTACATCACTGTCCATTGTGAGATTGTAGCTTTTATTCTCGTTTCTGAAATCTGTTACTCTTATGCTGAGTCAGACTTATGTGTGTGTGCTGTAGGCCCACTCTGTGTATAAGAAAACTCACGAAAAGCTGTATCACTGGTTTCTCTGATATTCACTTAAATGTGGGATCGACGACGGTGTGCTTTAGGCATTTTTGGATCTCAACGCCTTATTTGTATTCTAGTCAAGCGAGCATGTCGGGTAGACAACAGTACTTCAATTTAATCATTTCCACAAATGGCAGTTTGTGTTTGGACTTGGTTGTTTACTGTGCGGGAATAGGCTTCGTGTGCAGTGTACAGTGATCTTTGTTGATTCTAGTTTAAATGTAAGGGAAAAATAAAGCTGTGAGGCCGGGCGTGAGTCGTGCTTGGGTAGCTCAGTCGGTAGAGCACTTGCCCGCGAAAGGCAAAGGTCCCGAGTTCGAGTCACAGTTTCGATCTTCCAGGAAGTTTCATATCAGCGCACACTCCGCTGCAGATTGAAAATCTCATTCTGGGAATGAAAGAGTAAATTAGCAACAAAATTATAAACAGCCGACCAGTTTCAATAGATAAAGAAATTCTTTACCTAGGTTTCGTCAAATATAAATTTGTCTTCTTCAGAAGGTAACCTAAGGGCAATGAACATCATAGCTTACATTAGAAAAGTATGAAACTTGTAAGCCAAGAATAAATTTTAAGGCAAATTAGAGAACTCTTGCATTACAGAAGTATGATAACGACGACTGGTACTTACAATTTTACATTAGGAAGGACTAATGCACCATCGCCGTTTTTACAATTGTCGGCATAGATCCATGTGTAAAAAATAAAATATAGCCCTAGAACTAGGGTCTGTCACGTTAATATCATGGTTCTTGCACAGCTCACAACCGACTGACAAGGAGACGGCACGACCGTGGGGTCGGGGATTTGTCCGCAATTTTGTGTGGTGAAAGAGGACCCCTCAACACCTCACGTCGTTGAAGTATTAGGACGCACTACCCGGAAAATCCCGGGAAAAATCGATCCCAAGTTTTTTAGGTGCCGGCACATTAGCTCAGCGTGTTCGGTCAGAGGGTTAGCTGCCCTCTGTAATAAAAAAAAAAAAAACTGAGTTAATCGATCAACAACGAACTTAAACCGATGTCTTACGACGTCCGCCCCGAGCAGATGCAACGAACAAAAGTGAACAAAATGAGATTGTACTTGCTTCGGCAGTACATATACTAAAATTGGAACGATACAGAGAAGATTAGCATGGCCCCTGAGCAAGGATGACACGCAAAATCGTGAAGCGTTCCACATTCGCCGACACGGTAGCTCAGCGTGTTCGGTCAGAGGGTTAGCTGGCCTCTGTAGTAAGAAAACTGAGTTAATGGATCAACGACGAACTGAAACGGGTGTCTTGCGTCGTCCGCCCCGAACAAAATGAGACTTTAAAAATTTGCCGGCACGGTAACTAAGTGTGTTCGGTCAGAGGGCTAGCTGCCCTCTGTAATAAAAAAAACAGTTAATGGATCAACAACGAACGGACGTGGGTGTCTTTCGACGTCCGCCCCGAGCAGATACAACGAACGAAAACGAACAAAATGAGATTAAAAAAAAAGGGTGTTTTGGGCTCGTATTCTTACGCCAGAGGTCTCGTGTTCGATTCCTCCTCCGGCACTTTTATTTTCTCTTCTGTTTCATTTTCTTTGGTTATTCCACCAATTATTCAGAAAGTTTCCCAAACCTACAGTATCTTTAACAAATTAGTTTCATTACTGAATAAAAATTATTTTCTTTTTGTCCTACAACACAATTCATGGCGATGGGTTTTCCATTTTTCATTGTAAAGTATACGAGCAGAAACATTGGGGTTTTAATCAGAATAACATAGTCTATTGGAAAACATTCAATTTTTATACATATAATAATTATAAACAAGAACCACAGTGGTAATTATCGTAAAAACAAGCAAAGCATTAATTTTTACATCTTACGCAACATATAAAAGCGGATTTTTTACAATCACAGGGCGTTTGCCATAAATCTGTACAAAAACATGCCCCATTAACATTTACGAAAATGTTTCGAGTTTCTGACAATTTTGTGGCAAACCAGGCATATTGAATCACGTCTCGGAATATTGGTGACGACAATTGATGGTGAATTATAGAGTGAATTTTTGTACAATTTTCCCGAGAATTAATTTCACGATTCCCACGTAACAATGCGCTGCAATTTTGCAGGCAACAGAAAAAAAAAGTGCCGAATGAGGAATCGAACCCGAGACCTGGCGTAAAGGTCCGAGCGCTAACCGTGTAGGCCAGACGGCGGCTCGGTAGTGGAGCAACATTTCATACTCATACGGCACCTAAGAAACTTTGGATCGATTTTTCTCGGGATTTTCCGAGTAGTGCGTCCTAATACTTTAACCACGTGAGGTGCTAGGGGTCGTCTTTCACCACACAAAATTGCGGACAAATCCCCGACTCCACGGTCGTGCCGTTTCCTTGTGAGTGTAATCGGCGAGCGTAGTTACTCTGAAACCAGGGCAGGTGGCGCTCGTGGCGAGAAACATGCGGCAATTGGCGTACAAAGGCAACGTGTAAATTATCAGTATTGATAACGTCCTTAGGTAGAGTAACAGTAAAAAAAGAAAGGAAATTCGCACTCCCGTTATAACAATATGGGAGCATTGGTACAAATAATTTAGTTGGCGCTTACGCCGAGAAACTTACGCCCAGTGGCATATACAGCCAAAATATAAAAAATTACATTACTATATTAGTGAAGCCCACAAACGGTATACGTGTCAGAACTTAAAATTGACAATAATGGCTCTTGTCAAGAAAGAATTACGAACACTGGTACACGGTCCTGTTAATACACATTCACAGGAAAAACAATACTTTAGAGCCAGGCAAAATCACATAAGGGCCGATGTAGTAACAAACATACACCGTGACAAAAGCACCATTACATAAGGGGTAGTGAGCTTTAAGCACTGAAGGTGCATCACAGCTTCCTGAGGAAATTAGTATTTGTCGAAACCTAGGTAAAGAATTTCTTTATCCATTGCAACTGGTCGGCTGTTTATAATTTTATTACGTGAAACCGTTGCTGTTGTGCAGCTATGTTTAAAATAGTAAATTAGCAGTTAACTGCAAACTAACTAGGGCCTCCAAGACCAAATCAGTTGATTGAGACAGTGACGAAATCAAATAAGTGTGGCTACAAGCGAACATTTAAATGGGAAGTGTGTAATTAGCATAATCAGTGTGTGGGTGCAACGTGAGAATATCTGGAAGTAAATTCGTAGACTGATGCATCTGTTGGGGGATCTTCCCATTCGTCCGAAAAAATGGAAAAGCATGAAAACTCCCACTTACATAAAAATGCGAAAGGGAGAGTTGTGAAAGCTGAAACATTATTGCGTTGTTGCCTTAAACTGTACTTAATTACGTACAAAACAATATTCCACAAAAACAGTTCTTTCTTTTGCCAGACAAGTTATGCATCTTATTATTATTGTTACTGTTACTATTATTATTGGCAGTGGGTGTAGTTGTATAAAGGTGTTGATAAACATAACAGTTATACAGCAGATGCCATCAATTTCACACTATCAAATTTATCTGACTATAAAATTTTGTGAACACACACAGTGTATACTGTCCATGAATGGTCCGCGCATGTGAATGTGCATTCCAAAGATTTTACTACGTTGTACCACGGAAATTGCAGAGCGTGTGCCTCTTCGTTTGTTATTTCTCCGCAAACGTTGTATGAATTGTGCTTTAGGCGATAATTTTGACTTTTAGTTATTTACGATTAAAAGTTGTGTTAAAACGAGAACTATATAAACGTCGTGCTGCGTATGTATTTGCCAACGACGGACGTCATGATCCGAGAGTTTCCGGTATAACGTACGGAATGATGCGTCACGTAATACCAACGGAATAGCAGCCATCTTAAAATTACTAAATTGCACCAGGAAAGAAATCCGTAAGTTGCGATAATGGTTTCAAATGTGACTGTTGTACACTTGATTTCACTGAATTCGGTTCCGGAATCCTTTTCCCCACTAATGTCAGTTTTTATTTTAAGTTTCAGTTTGTTCAAAACCAAAGGGAAACTGTTTTGTGTCAGAATTTATGCGGTGCTATCAGCAATGGACTAAAGCAACTGATTTCCCTCTCCAGTAATAATGTAGAACAACCATTGAGAGCGACTGAAATCATTCAACAATTGACACGTGACTTAAAGTTGATAATCATGTACAAAAAAAAAAAGGAGGCTGAACCGTTACAGGTGAGTTCGAAGTAAAAGTAAACGGCCGAGTAGTGTTTCATAGCTTTGGAATTTGGGAGAAAATCGAACTTGCTTATATAGACCATGTTGGATATAGACTGTGCACGACATCACAATATTGAAACCAACATCTCGATCAGCTGACGGGTGGATTTAGAAGCAAACATTAATTTTCTTTGTTGGAGTATTTGCAGTAAAGGTTTTCTTATTACAATGATGAAGCCTTGCGCAGCATTTGGTTGCACCTAGAAGTATGTGAAAGGAATTAGTATTTCGTAGAATAGATTAGGTTGTTTCAAAAATAGAAAAATTTTTCGAACACATATTTCGAGTTGTTTCAAAAATAGAAAAATTTTTCGAACACATATTTCGAGTTTAAGTCAATGAATTATTTAGGCTGAAGCTAAGAAGTGGTTACCGAGCAGATGCGAATGATCTGCTTATCGATATGTATAGGTCATTCCATGCCATGTGATGGATTTTAGTTTTCAGTTTTCTTCGTTTTTAACTGCTAAACGTAAATACGCTAGATATTTTCACCTGAAAAAAATTACATGTTTGTGGCTGACTTGGCTCCTAGTGACTTTTGGCTTTTTCCAACAATGAAAGACACTCTCCGTGGCCGCACATTCACCAGCCGTGCTGCTATTGCCTCAGCGATTTTCCAGTGGTCAAAACAGACTCCTAAAGAAGCCTTCGCCGCTGCCATGGAATCGTGGCGTCAGCATTGTGAAAAATGTGTACGTCTGCAGAGCGATTACGTCGATAAGTAACGCCAGTTTCATCGATTTTGGGTGAGTAGTTAATTAGAAAAAAAATCGGAGGCCTTAGAACTTGAATGCACCTCGTATTGTGGCGACAGATAGCAAAGCTGTAGTTAATTATTCCTGCAGGAATTTTTGCGGGCAAAGAAATTGTGCATGCCGCTCCAACCCATGGCGAGTAGTGTGCAATAACAATTATTTCGACTAGGGAAACATCAACGTTCTATGGAACGCTGAAACTTCCCCTTTGAACAATTATACATGACTGTGCTTAAACTGACACACAATATTTTGTTAGCGCAACGCAATCTGACTTTCAAAATTCCCTACAAAAGAATGGCCCTGACTAACATTAAACTATACGTTTCACAAATCACTTACCTCACAAAAATCTTCGCTGCTCAAGCTACTGCAATACAGCGAGCGCCACTACTGCCAGCTAAATAAAAGATTCAAACTATGGAAGGCACTAACTACTGATAGGGATAGTTAGCAAATGAAAGATATTAATAGAGAACAAACAATGTATTTACCTTGATATCATCATGTATAAATATAGCAGTTCATGACAAATTACAAATCTCCGCCATCTCTCTCCCCACATCCACCACTGCTGGCGGCTCACCTCCAACTGTGCAACGCTACGTGCTGTTCACAGCCAGCTGCCGCTGCCCAACACTACAATGGCAGACAACAATGCAAACTAGCCACAGACTGCACACAGCACAGCCAGTGATTTTCATACAGAGGTGGCGTTACCAATAAAAAACCTAAACAGCCTACTTACATAGCGAAAACATAAACAGCCTACTTACATAGAGAAAACATAAATAGCCTACTTAAAACCTAAACAGCCTACTTACATAGAGAAAACATAAACAGCCTACTTACATAGAGAAAACATAAACAGCCTACTTACATAGAGAAAACATAAACAGCCTACTTACATAGAAACATAAACAGCCTACTTACATAGAGAAAACATAAACAGCCTACTTACATAGAGAAAACATAAATAGCCTACTTACATAGCCCCCATGCTCCCCACAAAAAATTTTGCAAATTTTTTTGGGCACTGGCCAATACATATTTGTTAAAATTTTTTCACAATTACAATAACAAAGAAGTCAAAGGCACACACTTATTGATACAATGTTGGTCAAAAGCTAAAATTTTCTCACAGTCCATAAAGACCGTCCTGATTGTTCATTACGGTAAAAATAGTAGTGTTTTTCTCAAAGTCTGAGCAGTAGAAGAAAATGCACACGGAAGTAGTGGATTTCCATGCAGTCTTGAAGAAGTAGTGTTGTCCTTCCAACGGAAAGACAGTGCTGACTCTCGACATTCAGACAAGTATTGGGTCACAACAGAGCAAACCCACAGCAGAGTCATTCGAAGTTTGGAAGAATATTGGTAGGTAGGTCATCACAGAGCAGACCCACTGTAGTCCTGGTAGAGAGTATGGTATTGGTGGGCCACCAGAGGTGCAGACCCACTGCAGTCCTTGTAGAAATAATGGTATTGGTGAGTCATCAAAGGTGTAGACTCACTGTAGTCCTTGTAGAGACGGCCAGCAGCCATCCGTTGCGACTGTGCAGGTGCACAATCACCATCGAAGATTCTTGCGGAGAATATAGCAAGTCCATAAACCACCACTTGTCCACTCACAAAAAATTTGTTTGACATGTCCTTAGAACCAGCAATGCTGTTATCCAGTCCCTTGCTGAATTACCAACACACGTGCAAACACTATCAGTCCCTACTTCTCACATATTGTCCATATACTATGACCAACAGAAACGTGTGCAGTGAAATGGAACTTACAAGTTACTTAATTTGATGAACTGGTGTCAAGTACAATTTTATAACATGAGAATACAATAACAAAGGTACAAAATACATCATTAAAAACATAATAATACAGATAACATTTGTAGTAATATCGGCTTTACAAAAGAATCGAAATAACATATACATCAGTGTTACAGGAATTATGACATTAGTAAATACATAAAATATCAGAATAACTTTTGAAACATCAATTTCACACATGAGCATTAAACAGAACAGAATTAATAATGTCTAACATCTTTACAAAGTAAATAACATATTATTAATGCCAATTATATTTGAGGATAACAGTATTCCTCATCATAGTGAATGTAGCTTAATATTAAAAGAGGAAAAAATTCTATGAAACTACACAGAGACAGGAAGAAAACAACTACACAAGGGTACACAAACACATAGTGGGATAACACCAATAGGAAAGGACAGGGTTCGTTTTCAGTGTAACATTTGGTACTGCAGTCCAACCCAAAACTTCATATATCTTTCCTCTTATTTCATCCTTTGTTTCCACCAAAAAAATTCTATCTAAGCATGCTTTCTGTATTTATATGTTCACACATTTCTTACCTCAACATTTATTTCCAAGAAAATTCTACCTAAACCTGTTTTCTCAATGCATTTCTTCCAATTCATCGCAACTCATTCTCTTAGAGGCTACCCCCTCTTAAGATAACTTAAATCTACTGAGCTCAGATGCTAAACTAAGGGACGAGGCAATGCAGCAGCACAAAATAAGGAACACAAACAGCAATGACCAAAAAAATGGAAAATTGCAAAGCAAGCTACAGTAAATCTAAATTACCAAGCAATGCAACATTACAACTAATATGAGCCAATGTGCAGCAACAAAAAAATAAATCTGGCTTAGCAGAGTAACACAAATTAAAGTTCAGTAGCACTATGCCTGGCAAACAGCAGCTTATATCTAAACATGACATAGCTCAAGCAGAAAAAATATTACAGTAAAAACAACAATGCAGATAAGGGAAATGTATATTCACATCTTAATGTCTATGTAATTAAAGTGGTGCACCACAAATTATTCTACAAAAGAAATTACCAAGTACTTGAAAAGAAAATTATAGATGCAGTTACTGGTATTAGTCCCTTCTTATTGTTCTCTCCATTCCAAGAGCTCCTTTTTCAAAGAATGTGGATCAGAAAATAATTATTTAATAAATCTGTTGACAGAAAGTGTTCACATTAGCAAATGCATTTAATTTTATTTTATGAAACCAATGCTGCAACACAGCTGGAAAACAGATGTCAAATGAAATAAGCAATTACGCAAACCAAAGCATAAAAATATCATTCAATAGTCATGTGACATTTCATAAGTTAGTAGAAATTCTCTCAACTCTCGTAGAAAGACGCTTGTCATAATCAGGTGTGCAGATGTAAAAATATTTCTCGTCATTTCATTAGGCATTTCAGTAAATATCGTAAATTAAGAGCTAGTGTAATCATATGTCTTCAAGTTCGACCGTGTCGTTTTTGCGATGCTTTCTACAAAGGAATGACAATGGCCAGGATAATGGCCTCCTTTTTTTTTTTCCTTCCTGTGCTCTGAAAGGCACGCGCCAATGGCCCTCTCTCCAGGCGTCCGACACAGCTGGGTGCCCATGACGCATTACGTGCAGGTGGTCACTTAACTTTCTTACGGAAATATTTATGACAGCAGTTTCCGCTACAGTGACAGTCTCACATAAAAATATTTCACAGGTCAAGAATTAGCGTTGCAAATCGGTAGAAACAAAATGCTGTTGATATAACAGTGTCCAAAAAATTTTCGCCAGCATTGTGATACATTCACACATATACACACATTTCATAACTCTTAAAGTACGATTCTTGGTTTCCAACAACCTTTTCCACAAATCAGAGTCCCTAATCACTACTCATTATTCCTTACCTTATTACAAATATACATATTCGTATTCATCAACACATAATAACTACATAGCATAATCAGATTCCTCATATAACATCAGCTTATTGACCATAAACATACCTCAACAGCATAATGCACATCGTCGTTGTAAAAATAACATCATTACACCTCAGTCAAATCTCAAAAACGTCGTAGCTTTCTGCAATAATTTCAAACCCTAAAAAATATTCTCTGCTCATTTCAATAATGTCATCTACCTCAAACGTACTTTAAAAATCATGATCCCATACCAAATACATCATTCAAAGCTCTCATAGTATCACAATGGTTCCGAAAAAATATGAGCATTTCACAAAGTACAGACTAAATACAATTTCATAAGTGTGAAGTTATCCAACTGTGTATTGCGTAAACATGTGTCACTGATGTAGTAAAAAATGTTTATCTCTCAGTTAAATGATCAGATAGCTGTGTAATTTGTGTGTTAGAGAAATATGGTACCGATGTGTAAAGTTGTATAAGCAAATACCATATTAGCTAGGGTTCCTTGTGGTTGCCACACACATGGTACACAAAGTAAGCGTGTACCCCCCTGAGGATAAATGTAATTATACCCTCAGGTGTTACAAATTACAGCAATGGAATGAAATGTATCACGGAAAACTTTCTTTGTAATTAAAAAATCTTTGAAAATAAGTGTTTTAAGTACAAAATTAATCACTCAAATACGTGTCCTGTAGCGCTAAATATGCGCCTTGTTGCAACATAATCTGTGTGGAAGTGTCGTAGTTATCGTCCTCCAAAAGCTAAGTTCTGCTAAAGTCAATGTACTTACCTCATGATACACAAAAGTGAAATGCTTTGCGTATAGATATCTTAGTTATTACGCTTATTGCCGTGATGAGGAAAGTACTGTACAGTAACGTATTGTTATGCCACGAAAAAGGCTGTCTCATTGTTGCTATACCACAAAAGTTACTACTAAAACATGTTTTTCTTCCTAGAAGAATTCAGAAAACTGTGCAGATATAAAACAGATACACTGCAAAAGCAACATTGTAAATTGTCACTCATTAGTAGCGTCGTGATAACATCGTGTAGCTGTCACATAAACTAACCACTGTGTCCTCTGGTATCTCACAGAAAGTACTTTAAACCCAGAATGTATTTTCAAGTAAACCAAAATGTTGCATTAAAATCTCATTAGCAGTACCAGTATGTGTCCTAAGTATGTAAGCCTGATAGTTGTTACGTAATCGTGCAACTAACAAGCAAGAATGTACAAATACAACACTGTGTCGTCTGTTCATTATCACAATCCATTCGTAATTTCTGTTTAAAAATGTTCTCTAGGTTCTAGACTGGATATTTAACTTCAAACATTGTTGTATGTTAACAGTTTCTTAAGTCTAACACAGCATACTAATAATGTAAAGGGAAAAGTTATATGGCAAAGACAAAGTTAAAAAGCAGATTATCTTTCAATAAACGGTTTTACATGTGAAATGTGGTGTAAACCTTTACTCTTCCTAGTACGCAGAGTTTCAACTTCAACGCAATTATCATGTGGTATACGTCGGATTCTGTAAGGTCCATTGTAAACTAGAAAGAATTTGTGACTCAAGTGTTTCTTCTTATGTGACAATGAATGAGCTTTAATGAGAACTTTCTGACCAATATACAATTCCTTTGCATTTGCTTTACCGTGTAGTTTTCTCCTTTTGTCTGCTGCAGATTTTATATTTTTAAGAGCCAAATCAATTATGTCTTTGTGTCGAAGTTTATGTGTATTCGGGAAAGGTACAAGCTCTCTGATTCTGTTCGGTGGTTCTTCATTCTTTAGTACAAGAGTGGGTGGTAAAGCAGTGGAATCATGAGGCATTTCATTCAGCACATTTTGAAATAAGTGTAAATATCTGTCCCAATGCTGATGCTTTCTGTGACAATAAAGTCTGCAAAGCTTATTGATTTCTTTCATAATCCGTTCAGACGGGTTACAATGTGGTGAGTACAATGAAATAAAAACAGGTTTGATTTTATGGTTGCGAAGCATGCGTGACCAAACAGCAGATCTGAATTACGGTCCGTTATCTGAAATGACTTTAGCAACGTGGCCAACTTCACGTAAGAAATTTTTAACAAAGGCGTTGGATACAGATCGTCCAGTGGCTTTACGTAACGGAGTGAAAGAAACAAATTTTGAAGTAAGTTCAACAGCGACTAGAACGTACGAAAATCCATTGGATGTTCTGACAAGGGGTCCCAAGAATCAACAGCAACAAATTCTTTTAATTTAGAAGGAATGATAGGAAACAGCGGAGCACGATGTGAGATAGTAGATGGTTTCGCCTTTTGACAAAGTTTACAAATAGACAAGACTCTTCGAATTCGCTTTTCCATATTGTTAAAATAGCAAGTCGTTCGAAGAATATGATAACATTTTCGTGGGCCAAAATGTGCGTAACTGAAATGAATGTACCAAATGAGCTTATTAACAAAATCGTCAGGAATGCAAAGTACCCATAGCTTGTCATCAACAGTGCAGCGTTTGAACAGTATGTTGTTTCTAACCAGATAATAATGCCGAATCTGAGTGTGTGTCTTTTCATGCCATTTATTTTTGATGTCTTTCCAAATCGGATCTTTATCTTGTTCATGAGCAATGTCTTTTAAAGATGTGGTGATGAAGTTTTCAAAGGCGACTTTCTGAATGTAAAGAATACTGAAATTTTTCTCGAGGTTGCCTTCTTTGTTACTTTTCTCAAGCCCAGCCGGTGCGCGTGACAGTGCGTCCGCAACAATGTTCTCCTTGCCGGGAATGTAGACTATTGTGAAGCGGAATTCTTGCAGAAACAATGCCCAACGTTTTAACCTGTCATGATTTAATTTTGAAGACATAAGAAATTGTAATGCACGATGATCACTGTATACCTTTACGTGCTTACCAGAAAGAAAGAAACGGAATTTGTTAAATGCCCAAACGAAAGCTAACGCTTCTAATTCAGTAACGGAATAATTTTTTTCAGATTTTGTTAGCACTCGGCTAGCAAAAGCAATGGTTTTCTGAACGGTAGTGTCATTTTCTATGGCTTCTTGAAATAAATGGGCACCAAGACCGACTTTAGAAGAATCCGTGCTAAGGCAGAAATCTTGTGACAGATCTGGATGAGCTAAGATTGGCGCGTTAAGTAGCGATTCTTTCAAAGAATTGAATTCCAACTGTGCTTGTTCGTCCCAGTTCCAAATAGTATTTTTTCCAGTGAGAGAACAAAGTTTTGGTGTAACAAGAATTTGCATATTCAGAAAACGACGGTAAAAATTTACGAGACCTAGAAAACTGCGGACTTGTCTTTTTGTAGATGGAACTGGAATGGCTCTGATTGCTTCTAACTTTTCAGGATCCGGCTGAATGCCTTCAGAAGAAATAATATGTCCCAAAAACCTCACCTTTGACCTACCGAATTCAGACTTTTCCAAGTTAACTGTAATTCCAGATTCTGCAAAAATATGTAACACGCTGTTGAGGATGCGATTGTGTTGTTCCCATGAGGCTTCTGCTATCAGAATATCGTCTACATATAAGGTGATGTGACGTTTTAAGAATTCAGGTAATATGGAATTTAGCCCGCGAATGAATGCTGCTGAAGAAATGTTCAAACCAAAAGGAAGTTTCCGAAACTGATAACAAACGCCGAAACAAAGGAAAGCTGTGTATTTTCTACATTCTGGATGAAGTTCGATCTGATAAAAGCTGGATCTGAGATCAATGGAAGACAACACTTTTACACCATTAAAATTTTGAAGAAGTTCTTCCAACGTTTGCGGCCTGTCTGTTTCAGGAATAATGATCGTATTGATTTGTCTCGAATCTAAGACAAGCCTGATCCATCCATTTTTCTTCTCAACAACATGTAACGGATTGTTGTATGAGCTTACTGCAGGCTCAATAATGCCCTCGTCAAGCATAGATTGTATCTCTGTTCTAACACGGTCCCTATAATGCGCCGGAATTACGTATGGTCTAACACAAAATTTAGTATGCTCACGAACACGAAATTGGTATTGAAATCCCTTGATTGTTCCTGTTTTATGAGTAAAAACTGTGGAATATGCTTGTAAAATCTCAAAAAGGTCCTGCCTATCAGTGTCATTACAATTCTCAATTGTTTGAATTTTATTCTGAATTAACTTATTAGTGTCAAATGCGCCGTCGATATCATCCCTGTCAGTACTTGCAGAGTGATTGTTAGTGTCTAGTTCCGTAGAAAAGTCCGAACTGTTGTCTAACAGAAGGTAAAGCCGATTAATTTCCTCGTCATGGTTTGAGAGCCAATCTTCAAATTTCAAAGCTATTGACTTACCTTCTTTCTCTAAACTTATTTCAGCATCGTGAAAGTTTAAGATTGCTTTGAATTCATTCAAAAAGTCTACTCCCAATATAATTTCCGTCGACAATAATGGAACAATAAGAAAGTTCGTAGAGAAGCTGTGGCTTTGACAAAAGAATTCTAAGTAGGTTTGTTGGCGTACATCTACACTTTTTCCAAAGATTGCACCTTGTAATTTAATCTTACGTAACGGAAGTGTGGGGCAATCGTTCGATTTGTTGCATTTGCTAAAGGCTGTTTCACTAATTACTGAGATGGGACTGCCAGAGTCAAGTACTGCCGTAAATTTTACGTCATTTACAGTAATGTGAATCACAGGATATGCAATGTTGTTATGTTTTACGTCGTGTTCCTGGAGTAAGATGTCCCTAATGTCTTCCATTTTTACGTAATTACTAGCTACGGCAGATGCGTCGTTAGTGTCATAAGAACGTTTTGTGGCTGCCAGCGGTGTGAGTCATTGCCTATTGTCTCTTTGTTGGCGCGCGTCGTTATTGGGATTTGGAGACCTAACTTCTACAAATTCACCGTGACGAGAGGGCCCTGCTCTGTTTGAATCCCGCCAGTTCTGATGAAATTCAGGTCTGTCGTTACGATCACATCGTCTGTCGTCATGTCGGTAGTTCCTGTAGTTTCTTTCTTGTCGGTTAAGTGGTGGAGAATTTCTCCCTGAATCGTAACTGCGCGCTGAACTGTTGCGTCTGAAGTTATTCTGTCTCCCTTGATAATAATTATTTTGGTTCCCATATTGTCTGTTTCTCTGATTGTCTCTGTGATAGTCACTACCGCGGAGAGGTGATCTTTCCCTGTAATTATTACTACTCTGCCAACGGTTGTCGTACGGGTGGTGTCTATTTTCGTCACGATTTGCGTTGTAAGAATAGACCAGTCGTGTCCGGTTATTGTTTCTGTCGTCACGGAATTGTGACGGATGTGACCTGTAATTGTTGTGTCCTTGTTTTCGCGTTCCGCGATTGTCAGTGTCAATTTCTAATTCTTGTAAGAGTCCCTGAAATGCTTCAATGTCGTCTTTGCAACGTCCTGCCAAAATAATATGTCGTAAATGTTCAGGCAGTTTGATTAAGCAAATGCGGATGAGTTCTGACGGGCTGTATGGGTTTGAAAGATACTGATTCTTATGCAACATGTCTTCAAAATATTTCATAAGACTGGAAAATTCAGATCGTTCGAAACGTTTCATCATTATGCTGCTATGTTTTACTCGGTCTTGTGTGGCTTGAGACCAATATGCTGAGAGGAAGGCATGGTAAAACTCTCCTTCACTGTGGCAATCGTGAATTACCGATCGCATTCTTACAGCTGGTTCATTCTCCAAGTAGCCACACATAAATTCTAATCCGTGTTCTAACGACCAGTTGGGAGGAAAACAATGAGAGAATTGATGGAGCCATGCTTGTGGATGAATGTCGTTGCCTGAATTCTTAAATGTTTTGAATTTACGTGTAGTAATGAACAGCTTATAGTCAAAATCATCATGTCGGCGAGTCGCATATCGGTCATTGTTAGGTCGTGTCGGCCGTTCCATATCAAAATTCGGTGCACATTGCCAATTTCTTTCATAACTTCCGAAATGCCCTGTGTTATTATTTTGTGGCTGTTCCGTATTTCTGTGTCCCTCTTCCCGTATTGGGGCGCGAGTATCCTCTGAAATACGTAATTCTTGAATTACCTGTGTCAGCTGATCTTGTACTTCCCAGATTTCTCTTTTGTACTGTGTATTGATTTGATTTTGATTCTGTTTGAATTTTCTAATTTGTTCATACTCTTCTGTGTCAGCGAAGGCTACAGGTCTTGTGTCATTCAGATCATCATCCACCTTTGTAGATAAGTTAGTGACCTGATCCGAAAGTTCGGCTACTTTCTCCGACAGTGAACACATTTCCTCAGTGTGTTTTTCTGAACCAAGTTTCAGAGTGTCCATTTGTGTTGAAATCGAATCTACTGTGTCCTTTAAGTTTTCCTGAGTTATTGCAAGTTGTGTAAGCGAATCGGTAGATGCAACTGAGTCAATTTTAGCCCACAAGGTCTCATGATTTTCATGAACAATGGCTTGCTGTTCTTTTATGGCTGCTTCGTGATTCTGTAATGCATTTTCATGCCGCGAAAAAATAGGTTGAAAATGCTCACAAATTTGAGTTTTTACGTCATTACAGACTTTTTGACATTTCGATGCGATTTTATGTAACTCAGTAGTTAAATCTTCACGTGTTTGTTCAAGTGTGGTGTCTAACTTTTGAAGATTTTGTTCCATTTGTTTCTGATTTTGTTCAAGTGTTGTGTCTAACTTTTGTAGCTTTTGTCCCATTTGTTGCATTAACTGTAATAACAATGCACTGGTGTCTGAAACATGTTCCTCAGTGCTTTTCGGCAGTGAATTTGCACCGGCAACATTCACATTTTGACAAGCGGAAAACGTGTCTTGACTCATTTGGGAAAATGGTGAGGACGCAAAACCTGAATCTACAGTATTTGCAAAATTGTGTCCTGTCATTTCGGATTCCTGAGGCGAGCTGTTGCCGACCGATCGATCGATAATGCTTCCCTGTTCACTACCTGTTTCACTGTCTACACCATTGTTTGCCGCCCGCTCCATTTCCCTATTCACAATTACCAAATTACTACTTTGAACATCAGTTAATTCATTACTCGGTGGCGCTAACACACTGCTTTCATTTTCACTGTCATTTCTCAGTTTACTTTGGAGCCTAGTATTACGTTTTTCACACGCCATTATTGTCACAGTATTTCACACGACAACACAGAAAAACACAATTTGAAGATCAAAAATAAGAGAACACATTAACATAGCACTGAAAATAATATCTAGTTAATTGCAGCTGCGAAATACTTGGTGCAAATCTACATGCATGCCACAACTGTTTTACTGTACAACAATGAAAGACTGCAGCTACAAAGGAGATTCTCTCTACAATTACGCGCTAGCAATAAACAAAATCTACACTAATTACACAAACTACAAGAAAAATCAGAAGATTCCAGTGAGGTATCCTGGCAGGGTCGCCATATGAAACTTCCCCTTTGAACAATTATACATGACTGTGCTTAAACTGACACATAATATTTTGTTAGCGCAACGCAATCTGACTTTCAAAATTCCCTACGAAAGAATGGGCCCTGACTAACAGTAAACTATACGTTTCACAAATCACTTACCTCACAAAAATCTTCGCTGCTCAAGCTACTGCAATACAGCGAGCGCCACTACTGCCAGCTAAATAAAAGATTCAAACTATGGAAGGCACTAACTACTGATAGGGATAGTTAGCAAATGAAAGATATTAATAGAGAACAAACAATGTATTTACCTTGATATCATCATGTATAAATATACCAGTTCATGACAAATTACAAATCTCCGCCATCTCTCTCTCCACATCCACCACTGCTGGCGGCTCACCTCCAACTGTGCAACGCTACGTGCTGTTCACAGCCAGCTGCCGCTGCCCAACACTACAATGGCAGACAACAATGCAAACTAGCCACAGACTGCACACAGCGCAGCCAGTGATTTTCATACAGAGGTGGCATTACCAATAAAAAACCTAAACAGCCTACTTACATAGCGAAAACATAAACAGCCAACTTACATAGAGAAAACATAAATAGCCTACTTAAAACCTAAACAGCCTACTTACATAGAGAAAACATAAACAGCCTACTTACATAGAGAAAACATAAACAGCCTACTTACATAGAGAAAACATAAACAGCCTACTTACATAGAAACATAAACAGCCTACTTACATAGAGAAAACATAAACAGCCTACTTACATAGAGAAAACATAAATAGCCTACTTAAAACGCAGGAGGGTTGCCACTGAGTGAATTCAGTCGAGGCCAGAGTAGGGAATTAATGTTTTAGATCCACCATGGAGACAACACCATTGCCGATGCTGCTTGGTAAAGTACCATCACGCATTAGGCCACCGTAAATGTTGAGTCTAGATTTTGCTCACTCCAAGTTGCACACAGTTTGACCATTGAATATCAAAAACTAGGATACTAACCTACCCTCACATTGAGTACATGAGAGTTTTTTTCATTGGTCCAGAAAGTAAACTTATTCTCCACCAGTGCAGTGCATTGACCAGCTACAACAACATATATTTAAATGAGCTGACGAGTTTCTTTTAATAATCATTCTTTTCTGTGATAAAAATTTTCATGTATATGTATTTCATTTCAATAAGTTCAGGCTTAGATATTTTGTTATTGAGTGTTCAAATGGTTCAAATGGCTCTGAGCACTATGGCACTTAACATCTATCATCAGTCCCCTAGAACTTAGAACTACTTAAACCTAACTAACCTAGGTACATCACACACATCCATTCCCAAGGCAGGATTCGAACCTGCGACCGTAGCGGTCGTGCAGTTCCAGACTGAAGCACTTAGAACCGCTCGGCCACTTATTGAGTGTCAAAAGTAATTGAACATGATTGTTGTTTATTACTTGACCCCTGAAAGTAACCACTGATAAATTATATGTAGAATAAAAAAGGGAATAGCTGTGTTGTCTTTCTCAAATAGACCCCAAACTTTCACTTTTATTAATTCATGCATTCTGGGTACGTGACAGCAGCATTTCTAATGATTTTTGTTACAATCCGTACCTGATATTAGCTACCTTACAGGGTCAGGGTGATATTTATTTAGAATGTCTATTTGACATCCTGGGCTTGAGAAGACAGTTCAGATGCTTTTTCCATTTGCGCACTAAGTGGTAAGCTAAATTTGCACACATTAATACACTGACTGTGCAGATAGCAAGGTCGGAAGTACGACATAGTACGAGTGTCACACAATTGAATAATATTCTAGAAAGGCTTGCACAAGGGATTTGTAAGCAATCTCCTTTCTAGACTGATTGCACTTCCCCATTATTCTACCAATAAACCGAAGTCTACCACCTGGTTCACCCATGACTGAGCATATGTAACCTTTTCATTTCATATCCCTAAAAAGTGTTACACCCAGATATTTGTATGAGTTGGCCGATTCCGTCAGTGACTCACTATATTATAGTCACAGGACACTCCGTTTTTTTTTTCTTTTTGTAAAGTGCGCAATTTTACGTGTATGAACTTTTAAAGCAAATTTCCAATCTTTGCACCACTTTGAAATCTTATCAAGGCCTGACAGAATATTTATGCAGCTTCTTTCAGCCATTAGTGCATTATAGATAACTGCATCGTCTGCAAAAGGCCTGATTTTACTATTAATATTGTCCGAAGATCATTAACATGTAAATAACAGATTTGAGCTATCAGTCGTCCTTTTTAAATTTTATTGGCAGATCTAGATTTCAGCTAGAAACTAGCCGTTCTCAATGAACTGTGGATGAAGCCAGACCAACAGGCATTACATGTATTGAGAATAAATAATAGTGCATTGAGAATGGCTAGCTTCTAGTTGAAATCTAGATCTGCCAATAACATTTAAAAGGGACGACTGATAGCTGAAATCTATTATTTACAAGTCAATATACCAGTCGCTGAGTGCAACGGCCTTCTGATGGAAGAGAACCTGATGAAGACCATTAACGTACAACATGAACAGCAAGGGTCCCAACACACTTCCCTTGGGTACACCCCAAGTTACTTCTACATCTGACGCTGACTCATCATCCAAGATAGCATATTGTGTCCTCCCTACCAAAAAGTCCTCATCCAATCACAAATTTCACTTGATACTCCATACGATTGTTCTTTTGACAATAAGCGTAGGTATGATACCGAGTCAAATGCTTTTCGGAAATCAAGAAATATTGCATCTACATAGTTGCCTTGATCCAAAACTGTTGGTATGTCATATGAGGGAAGTGTGAGTTGGGTTCCACACTGTCGATGTTCGTGGAATCTAATTCTTTTCAAGATACCTCATTATGTTTGAGCGCAGAATATGTTCGAGGATTCTACAACAAATCGATGTCAAGGAATTTGGACGTTAGTTTTGTGGATCACTTCTGCTACCCTGCAGCAACTAATCTGCTTATCGAAAATGTTGAGCAGAAGTAGTGAGTTTCGACGTGGGGGTCTTCTTAGATCGTGAGCAACAGTAAGGCAAACTTGCTGATTTAATCACATCTGTCACGATATGGAAAAAAACTGGCCTTTTCAAAAAGCAATGCCAGTGGCCCCACCATAGCAGTTACTTAGCGACAAATTGTACCGACAAGAACTAAGGTAACGAAAAGAAATAAGAACAGCAAAAGAGGAGTACACATATCTGAAAAAAAATAACTATCGTAATTTAAGCACAGAGAACCTTTCAATCAAGTACATTATAGAGCATGGTTAAGTCATAATATAGCGAGTCAAAGTTAACTTTTAATACTAATGGTTAAATCTACACAAGTAATAAAATTTGACAAAAAGTAGGGTGTAATAAAGACTGAAATCGGTAATTGGAACTAACCTACATAGGTAATTCTTCTTATTGATTCCAACCATTCCACAGTTCGTTATTTAGATCGTTTTGAAAACAAGTGTGTACGCTAAAATGTTACGGGATTTCTCCATATGATATTATGATCATCATTACTATGAAAAAGAGAAAAATTTGAAAGCTGTACCTACAATATTAATTTTCGTAGTAGTTCTGATATAAACAAGAAATCCAACAAAAACGTAGTCCACAGATTTACTGCACAAATGTCCAAAACTATGAACCACTGAAAAGCTGGAATCGGTAGCGAGGACTGACCTCCTATATAGGCCAATTCTAATTATCGAATCCAGCCAGTTGATGATTCATTAATTAGATCGTTTTTGCAACACGTGTGTGTATTAAAATGTGGGCTGATATGATTTCTGCATTTGTAATTGCCCTCTGAACTTCTGCAGAAAACTTACTAATATTGGATTCGGTAACTAGAATTGACCTATATGGAAGGTCAGTTGTAGTTACCTAGTGCAGTTTTTGTTATACAGCGCAGTAGTTTTAGAGAGAAATTACAAATGTAGAAATGGTATTACGTTTCAGTGCATATAACTTCAAAAATAATTTATATATGAATCATGGAGCGGTTGGAATCTGTAACTGGAATTTACCTACAGAGGTTAATTCTAGTTACCGATTCCAGTATTCTCTATTTTTTGTAGATGTTCATTTGTCATGTACTGTCTTTTCTTTTAGAATTTAGTGTGTCGGTTTCTCCAATTTTTATGCTACTCTTTCGTATTTGTTGCACTTCATTTACTTTTCCCGTTTCTCTGATACATTCTAGTTTCCCCCTACTCGAAACTCAAAACTCCAACTTTCCTGCGCTTCTGCCGTTAGATCAATAATTGATATAAGATTAACGCTGTTTTATGACAGTATGGCTTCACCATGCAATTTAAAGGTTCTCTGTGCTTTCCTAGTCGCATAAATTACGAGAATACTTCTTACCAGTAATGAAAATTTTTTAAATATACTTTACGTAATTGTTTTCGTTATTTTCAGTTCGTTTCGATGTAATTCATGAGCAAGTAAATAACTGCGTTAATGTGATTGTAATTTTATCGTATGCTACATTTGTTTGTTTACGAATATAGCCCGTTGCTTTCATAGATTGATTGTACGTAGCGTCTTTGCCTTAGGTATGACGTCATAGCTCAAAGCCGACGAGTGGAATCGGACACTAGAACTTATCTGTAATTTTTCCTTTAGGAATGGTCGGTTTCCTGAACGATTAAAGTACTCAGTAGTAAATCCGCTTTATAAAAAGGGAGAAAGGGATAATGTAGACAATTTTAGACCTATTTCTATGCCATCAGTGTTTGCTAAAGTTATTGAAAAGGTTATGTATGTAAGGATAATTGATCATTTTATATCACATAATTTGCTATCAAATGTACACTTCAGCTTTAGAAGTCGTTTAACAACTAAAAATGCTATATTTTCTTTTCTCTGTGATGTACTGGATGGGCTAAACAAAAGGTTTCGAACGATAGGCATATTTTTTGATTTAACTAAGGCGTTTGACTGTGTTGATCACAAAATATTGCTCCAGAAGTTGGACGACTACGGAATTCGGGGAGTAATTCACAATTGGTTCAGCTCTTACTTTAGCAACAGAGAGCTAATTGTCATTATTCACAATGTTGATAACGGCTGTGATGTGGGATCTGAGTTGAGTACGGTGAAGTGGGGGGTGCCCCAGGGATCAGTGTTGGGGCCACTCCTGGTCCTTATTTACATAAATGACATGCCCTCTAGTATTACAGGTAACTCTAAAATATTTCTGTTTGCTAATGACATTGGCTTGGTAGTAAAGGATGTTGTGTGCAACATTGGATCGGTTTCAAACAGTGCAGTTCATGAAAGACGTTCTTGGCTTGTGGAAAAATAAACTAACGCTAAGTCACAGTAAGATTCAGTTTTTACAGTTTCTAACACACAATTCAACAAAACTCGACGCTTTAATTTCACAGAATGGGCATATGATTAGTGAAACTCAACAGTTCAAATTTCTAGGTGTTCAGCAATATAGTAAACTGTCGTGGAAAGCCCACGTTCAGGATCTTGTTCAAAGACTTAATGCTGCCAGTTTTATTCGAACGGTATCTGCAGTGAGTGATCGTTCGACACGAAAAGTCTCCTTTGCTTATTTTCAGTCACGTATGTCGTATGGTATAATGGGGTAACTCTTCCCACTTTGAAAGGATATTTTTGGCTCAGAAATGGGCGGTTCGGGCAATAAGTGGTGTAAGTTCACGAACCTCTTGTCAACCCCTGTTCACGAATCTGGGTATTCTGACATTGGCCTGTCAATATATATATATTCCTTACTGTCATTTATTGTTAAAAATATTAGTTTATTCGCTAGAATAAGGAGCTTTCACTCAGTTAATACTCGGCATAAATCAAACCTGCATTTGGATCGGACTTCCTTAACTCTTGTAGAGAAAGGAGTGCAGTGTACTGCTGCATCAATTTTCAATAAGCTGCCACTAGAATTCAAAAATCTTAGCAGTAATCCACGCGCTTTCGAATCGAAACTGAAGAGTTTCCTCATGGGTCACTCCTTTTTTTTTGTCGAGTTCCTTGAAAAATTAAGCTGATTCTTGTTGTATTGTTGATTGCGTTTACTTAAACATATGGGCTGACATTTTTCGTGTTCACAAACATTTTATTTTTATCCGTTATTGCTCTTATGTTGTAATTTCATGTACTGACACTTTCCATGACTGTGGAGATTTGCTCCTCAATTTGGTCCTACGAAACTTGACGTGCAAATAAAAAAAAAAGCCCTAAAATGCATACTGTAGATCTGTGAGTACTTCCTCATCTCTGATACTCTGAAACAAATCATTTCTACTGCAAGCTCTTTGCTGTCCATATTTTGAGAAAAAATATGAAACTTCCCGGCAGATTAAAACTGTGTACTGGACCGAGATGCGAACTCGGGGCCTTTGCCTTTCGCGGGCAAGTGCTCTAGCGACGGAGCTACCCAAGTACGACTCACGACCCGTCCTCACAGCTTCAATTATGCCAGCACCTCGTCTCGTTTCTTTAAAGAAAAAAATGTTCAGTAGACATTGCCCTGAAGTGTATACCTTAAGAAGTCTTCACTACGGTGAAACACATCTCTTGCACGGAACACGTCCTTGAAGCAGTAAGGTATACATTTTAGAGCCGATGTCTACCGGACTCTCTCGCTTCGTTTGTGTCACATCCCCAGATATTGACCATTGACCTCCCTCGCCTTTTCGTTATGCTGACCCGCACAGCTTTAAAGTCTGCTACACAGCATAACAGGCAAGGCGACCAAGTGCTACGAACATACTATGCACGGGCGTAAAACTGAAAAACCATCCTAAATTTGTGAGACTGTTTTCAGTCATATGTAAGACTATATTAATGCTGATTAGTGTGTTGACCACAACACCTAAATATAAGATATAAATGAAAGAAGAAACGCTAATTAGTATGAACTGTACTAATACAAATGAATTTCAGCTTATCGAGCTAACATAACTGTTTTAGTAAGACAAAGTACCCCAGATCGTTACGAATTAGCAAAATGTTATGCGCATTCGGCCGTGAAACGGTCTGTGTCAACGTTCAGACCAGTCATACTGAATTACTGTAGCTGACCTACCACAAAAGTGTGCAAATTTAGCAATGCGTGAAGATTCGTTACGAAATTCAGTTAAAAATCATACACTGCCACAAGTAAGTCAATTCAATTATTGACAGAAGCGGAAAAAGTAGGCAGTAACAAGTATGAAATTCTACAGAATAAAGGTAGCAATAAAACGTATTGGGGATGCGAAAATTTCTTAAAATTCCTTTACTGATTGTCTATCTGCCTCCATCGAGATTAGAACCGAAAACAAACCAGACCTCCCTTGCAGTAGCAAACACCTTTCACCACACTAGCAGACAACCCAGGCAAACAGCCCTCTATTATTACCCCAGACATGAATAAGCCGGCAATTTCGTAATGAAAATGGCAAAATGATCTGCAGTTTCTGTTGCATAGAGCTTTCTGGACTCAAAAACATGAATTGTCTACCTTTATGTCACCGCTCATGTGACAATCATTCAGGATGTTTATCGAAATAACAAAATACTGTTATTAGCGAGTAAATTTAGTAGGATAAATCTGCACCACCCCAGGAAATAAACGGCGATGTAGCTGCCAAACGTATTCTACAATGTTTCGAATTCTCCATTAGACTCGCCACAGACAGAAAACGTTCATTAGCCGAAGTGTTTCTTAAGCTACCTAGGAATGGGAATGCTCGTTCATCTAAAACGCGGTGGCATTAATACTGGGATCTGAGTTACCACGTGTATAGGCAAATGGATTTTATTTGCATTCCTGTAAACGCGATTTGGATCGAAAGCGTAGCTACGATCAATATGCTGCTGTATCGACTGCAACTGGAACATTTCGAGTAAAGAGTAGGCGAAATTATTATGCGGCCCCCATCTTCAGTAACTGTGGTAGCTATTTTCGTTGTTAGGATTTCGTCACGTAAATCGGTAAAAATCGAACCCTACTAGTCTCTCTTTCGTGACCGCCTATCTGTCTACCCAACCCTTGAAACCCGTCTACCTCGAGTATGGATAGACATAATAAACCTAAATGTATCGCACTTCCTGCGGTATACGGTCCCTTGCTGGTGTAAAAAAGTGAGCTTTTAGTTATTCACTTCTGGTGAATGATTTTCTGCTCCATTTAAGAAAGAATAACTAAAATATATTTGATGTTACGGATGAGGAAGGACGTCTAATAAAGAGGTGCATTCAACTTCTAAGGCCTCCGATTTTTTTTCTCCGGACTGGAAAGAGATAGAAACATGCGCATTGTTTTAAAATGAGGCCGCGTTCATTGTAAATACGTTCCAGAGATGGCAGCACCGTACGGCAGATGGAATATTACCGCCAGCGGCGAGAATGAGAATTATTTTAAATACTTAAAATGGCGACGTTTTCCTTACCTGAACAGCGTGCAATCATTCGTTTTCTGGACTTGCGTTGTGTGAAACCAATTGAAATTCATCGACAGTTGAAGGAGACGTGTGGTAACGGAGTTACAGATGTGTCGAAAGTGCGTTCGTGGGTGCGACAGTTTAATGAAGGCAGAACGTCGTGTGACAACAAACCAAAACAACCTCAGGCCTTCACGAGCCGGTCTGACGACACGATCGAGAAAGTGGAGATAATTGTTTTGGGGGATCGCCGAATGACTGTTGAACAGATCGCCTCCAGAGTTGGCATTTCTGTGGGTTCTGTGCACACAATCCTGCACGACGACCTGAAAATGCGAAAACTGTCATCCAGGTGGGTGCCACGAATGCTGACGGACGACCACACGGCTGCCCGTGTGGCACGTTGCCGAGCAATGTTGACGCGCAACGACAGCACGAATGGGACTTTCTTTTCGTCGGTTCTGACAATGGATGAGACGTGGATGCCATTTTTCAATCCAGAAACAAAGCGCCAGTCAGCTCAATGGAAGCACACAGATTCACCGCCACCGATAAAATTTCGGGTAACAGCCAGTGCTGAAAAAATGATGGTGTCCATGTTCTGGGACAGCGAGGGCGTAATCCTTACCCATTGCGTTCCAAAGGGCACTACGGTAACAGGGGCATCCTACGTAAATGTTTTGAAGAACAAATTCCTTCCTGCACTGCAACAAAAACGTCCGGGAAGGGCTGCGCGTGTGCTGTTTCACCGAGACAACGCACCCGCACATCGAGCTAACGTTACGCAACAGTTTCTTCGTGATAACAACTTTGAAGTGATTCCTCGTGCTCCCTACTCACCTGACCTGGCTCCTAGTGACTTTTGGCTTTTTCCAACAATGAAAGACACTCTCCGTGGCCGCACATTCACCAGCCGTGCTGCTATTGCCTCAGCGATTTTGCAGTGGTCAAAACAGACTCCTAAAGAAGCCTTCGCCGCTGCCATGGAATCGTGGCGTCAGCGTTGTGAAAAATGTGTACGTCTGCAGGGCGATTACGTCGCGAAGTAACGCCAGTTTCATCGATTTCGGGTGAGTAGTTAAATAGAAAAAAAATCGGAGGCCTTAGAACTTGAATGCACCTCATATTTCCCCTTGTCTTTATTCATGATGTTAGATTCGCAATCTGATCATACGTGCTATCCGTAACCACACTTTAGATCCAAGTCACAGTCACAGATATGCGAAAACAACACATTGGCTTATACTTGAGGTGTTTCGTTTCCCACAAAATGGTGGCAGACGATGCTGTGGCGTCTTCGAAGCGCGAGTTTCTCCAGTGCTAGGTGTCTCAGCACATCAGCTGAGCGAACTTGCATACTATGTTGGTAGCCTTGCCTGTTATGCTGTGTAGCAGACTCTAAAGCTGTGCGGATCAGCATAACGAAACGGCGAGGGGTCTCGCTTGTTTTGTCCACGACTGTACATCGTAGAAAAATCTCACCACGTGTCGAATCGGAGCCCTTAGGCCCATTTGACGTGTAATGGCGTGACAGTAAAGAAAACAGGTATGCATAAGCGTCAACCAGTTAAACGTACAGTGTCATTCCGTCTGAAATAACATTTAGCTGAAGTCTGCGTTAGATTCCTTAAAATCTATTGGGAATGCTGCGGGTAGTTGTGTAATAAAACTCAGATTCCTGTTATTTCATACAAAATTGTATTGAATTACTAAACAGAGATAATGGGTCGACACAATCAACTACTACCTGACAGATTATGAAGATCATACACACAGCCCAAAACATCGACCAAGAGATATCAAGACAGAAGCGAATTAAAGATATTAGCTGGCAGTGGGAATTGATTTATATTAATGAGGCAAGCTGAAAATTTGCACCGGAGCGGGATTTGAACCTGGGCCTCACGTTTACTAGCAAGATGCTGCTACGCAATCCGGACACAGTAGACGGCACAATTGCACGGACTACCCCAGAAAGCCTTCCGTCAGACCCAAATTCCCAACCTATCCACACAATACTGGTGTAGTGCCCCTGTCCATTAGCCTCAATACTAGCAACATCTCTCCGATTCACATAAGAGTTCGATCTTAGTTACATTAGCCCTAGGTATGGTAGACGTTAAAAATTTTATTTTCGATTCATATTTTAAATTTCTTTCATAACCTCCATTTGAATCTAGAACTTGAAATTTGTATAAAATTTGATATCATAAAGGTCTATTAACCGTGAAATTTCCACATTTTTATCTGGTTCCGAAACAGGGATATCGCAGACCAAAAAATGAAAGACGAGTTTTTTTAGAATAGTGTATTTTTTAAGTGTTAGCTTCTCAACATTAATACTTTAAAAGAAGCAACTGTACTACGTGCTGTAATAGCACAAGAATATTAAGGCTGAGAAATTAATCCTTTTGTGGAAAACTACAGATCAAAAACCGAATTTTTTAAATATTAAGGAATACATTCGGCTAGATGTCAATGTTTCTAATTTGTATGCCAGAATCTGCTGAATGAAATGGTTCAAATGGCTCTAAGCACTATGGGACTTAACATCTGAGGTCATCAGTCCCCTAGACTTAGAACTACTTAAACCTAACTAACCTAAGGACATCACACACATCCATGCCCGAGGCAGGATTCGAACCTGCGGTCGTAGCAGCAGCGCGGTTCCGCACTGGAACGCCTAGAACCGCTCGGCCACAGCGGCTGGCTGAACGAAATGCTTTTTATTTGAAAGGCCTAGGGCAACCCATTACCGAATAATTTAAAAAACCACAGATGGTTGCAAATGCACAAAAAAGGCTTGCTGCCTGAAACAGAAATTGGCCGCCATTTGTAAATTATAAATAATTTAAAAAATTTTAAAAGTATTTTTGAGGCCACTAAACAATACGGAATCGATCCAGCAAATAACACATGTTTCGGCTGGACGATTTGGTAAGAATTGATAATGTTGCATAAGAGTCCTAAACCTACACCATGTAGTAATACAAAACAGCGTCAGCGACCCTGATGATATGTGGACTTAAGTACCAAATTTGTATATCCCAACGTTGTAATACAATTAAAAAAATATTAATTAATTTTTACAGATGGTCTAAAGATGGCACTCTAGCCGAAATGGATCCGTCCCAATAAATACATTACTATAGTACTACAGCGGCAATCTGCGTTTTATTACTGTTGATCTTTGAGAGATATCTTTAACACTGCGGGCACATTCGATCATAAACTATGAGTAGTGTTGCTGAATAGCAGTTGCTGCTACAAGAGCCGGCCGGAGTGGCCGAGCGGTTCTAGGCGCTACAGTCTGGAACCGCGCGACCGCTATGGTCGCAGATTCGAATCCTGCCTCGGGCATGGATGTGTGTGATGTCCTTAGGTTAGTTAGGTTTAAGTAGTTCTAAGTTCTAGGGGACTGATGACCTCAGAAGTTAAGTCCCATTGTGCTCAGAGCCATTTGAACCATTTTGCTACTACAAGGGCGTTAAAAGTCCGGGCATTCACAGCATCAGTGCAGTTAAATAACTATTAAGTTACTTTGATGGAAATAGTTTCTTTTATGATGCGCAACATTGCTTTCGGAAGGGCAGGTCAACAACAACAGCTGTACTTGACTTAGTTAGAAACATAAGTCAGGCTTTTGAAGACAAAGAGTCTATAGCAGTAGTACTCTGTGACCTTAGTAAGGCATTTGACTGCATCCCACGTAAGGCCCTGCTATGAAAACTAAAAACATATGGTATAGGGCGAGCTGTCCTGCATACTCTTGAATCCTACCTGATAAACAGATGACAGATTGTCTCCATGCAAGGAGCTGACTCAGGTGAGAAGAAGCTGCAGAATGGTGTTCCACAGGGGTCGGTAATAGGGCCCCTGCTGTTCCTTATCTTCGTAAATGACATGGGCTCCAACGGGCACACCTTGCGGTTTACAGACCATACAACCTTGTTCTCAAAAGGAGAGAATGTTGAACAGCCAGTCCAACAAGCAGAAGTCTTGTTCAATGAAGCTAAGGCCTGGTTTATCATGAACAAAATGAAAATTAATGAAGAAAAAACCCAGAGGATGATATGCAGGCTCAGCAATACTGAAGCACTCGGTAACGCAGCAGATATTAAACTTCTGAGCTTTCTCATTGATACCAAATCAACCTGGCAACAGCACACCAAACGTGCATGCTCCAAACTTTCACAGGTCCTGTACCTCTTGAGGAAACTGAAAAGTATAGTACCAAAACAGTACCTGCTAACTGTGCAGTATGCAGTGTTCCACAGCCACATCAGTTATGGGCTGATGTTTTGGTGCCATCCTGCAGGCTGCAAGAATGTACTTTTACTGCAAAAGAGAGCAATCAGGATCATTACTTCAAGCAAAAAAAAAAAAAAAAAAAAAAAAAAAAAAGAGACTACTGTAAACCAATTTTCACCAGGTTAGGAGTTCTGACTGTTTACGGCCACTGTATATTGAACTGCCTCTTCCACATAAAGAGAAACCATGATATTTACAGAAAGAGAAATGAAGTCCACAAATACAGCACTCGCAACAAAGACAGTATCGACATGCCAAGGTGTCGATCAGGAAAGACACGAAACAGCTTCCCAGTGGCGGCCCTAAAATTGTTGAATGCTCTACCCGATCACATTCAGTCTTTACCATGGAAGCAGTTTAAAATTACTGTTTTGTGTAAGCTTGCAGAGCAACCCTTCTACAATATCGAAGAATTCTTCTCTAGAAATAGCAAAGTATTTACTTGAGCTGCAGCTCAGTTCCATGACTCCAACAGTAACCGTTATATTTAATTTCATTATATACTTGTATTTATTTTATAGTTGTGATATTATTGTAATCTAATTTATAACTTAAATATGTCTTGCGGTATTAAATTACTATCATACATAGTTGTATTCATGTATTTTGATAATGTTGTATCTTGACGCTGTCTGTCCAGCTGCGGCTGGTGAATGACATAGAACTGGTAATAAAGGCAATAATAATAATAATAATAATAATAATAATAATAAATAGGATAGATGGCTGAAGACGTTAGTAGTAAGGTGTTCTGTTCATCAATCCAAAAAAATTGATCACAAAACAGTGCATAATTGTTTAGCCGTGAGGTATTGCTGTTATGGTGGATGACGTCATCCATTAACGATATTACTCCCCTACTCGTTTAAAAAGTAAACATTTTCTTAGGTTGTACTAGTAACAAGGGGAAACAGTGAGTACAACTTCTGTGAACTTGGATTTGTTTTTCGAATGTAAAATTCTTTGCCTGACGTGCTTCATCTATACTCTCTCAAATGGTTTTGAGTACTATGGGACTTAACTTTCATCTATACTCTGCAAAACCACTTTGATGTGCATGACAGGGGGTAAGTCCCATTGTACCAGTTATTAGGGTTTCTTCCCCACCCATTCACGAAAAGATCGCGGGAAGAATGATTGATTGCCCCTGTGCGTGCCTTAATTAATCTAATCTTAACCTTGCGATCCCTATGTGAACGATACGTAGGGAGTTGTACTATATTCCTAGAGTCACCATTTAAAGCTGGTTCTTGAAACTTCGTTAGGAGACTTTCTCGGAACGGTTTACTTTTATCTCCAAGAGTCTGTAACAACAACAACGCTATACTATTGTACATATAATAATTTTTTCCTCTGATTTTCGATAGATTAGTATAATCGATGTTCTGATTTCATTTCTTTTTTGTTTCATGCCATTATGTTAAAGGAACTGTAAACAATTTTCGATGTGAATATTAATGTTTATGTCAAATTGCAAGCAATATTATAACAAAATTGAAATGTAAGAAATGTTGAAACTGTTGTAAGATGTTAAAGTTGTAATTGTGCGCCTGGTCCATACGTAGGCAATGTATTAGAATATGTAGAATGCAAAACCTCGAGTGAATACCCTGTCTGTAGGGGAGCGGTAAAAGGTGGATGGCAGGCGAGCGCGGGAAAATGCACGCGGGCGCGGCACGGCATAACGGGCTCAGAAGTAGTAGTCGGAGTTGGGCTTTGATCTGAGAAACACGTTCTGGATCGAGGAGGCTCTCCTGGAAGACGTGATTTCGTTGAGCCTCGGATGTGCCGTTTCCGACGCCTATACAGCATGGCAATATTCCATAGGCACTAAACGAAAAAGTATTGCGACGCTATGAAGAAGTAAAGTGCCGATACATCAAGAGCCATTGCCGAGATTGTATGTGTGCTCCGCGCCTCGCCATCTCGCCGCCTGCCGACCGCCGCATCGACACGAACAGGTTGAAACTTTTAGTACTGTATTCGTATGGACCAGTGTTACTTTTGTTCCTTACTGTTCAATAACAGCTTAACTTTTACCATAACTGTCCTATCATTTAATTATCCTCATCACTAACCTAGACAGGGTCCTTTCCACATGTTGTGCAACCCGAGTGTCCCGAAATGAAGATTTAAAGTTTATGTTAATAATACTTACCTGCAGACCTATCTATGTTAGAAAGATTTTTAAAGAACTTTGTTGTTAATGAATATATAGGTCTGACAAAGTTGGAGGATAATGTTGAAATGGGTTTAGTAATGAAGTTTAATTAATTTGAGTCAAAAATAATGGTAGTTAAATGAGCAGGAAATATGATAAAAAGAGTAGTAATTCATATATTGGAAATCCTGAGTGCTTAATGCTTTCAATAGTTAATAGTTTCAATACAGTGATCATAACAGTTTCAGGGGCCCCCCCTTTTTTTTATTCATTTGAATTCTGAAGAGTTCTAAACTGATTAGAACAGTAAAGTTAAAGCCAATATAAAACCCAAAATTTATCAGTGTTTTACCTTTTTCAAAATTGACATTGTATGTGTGTTTCGAAAGTGCTATTTCTAGGGTAACCTATGCCCGATTTTAATCAGATCAATAGACAGTACGAAGTTTGTAGTAAACATTATAGTGTTTTGTTGTGTATTTATGACTTGTCCATGTTAGTACAGAAAGTGAAATTATTAGTTCAGTAGATTTTCTGGTTCTAAAATTTACCATATTATGCAGTGTTATTACGTGTTGTTTTGCATGCACGTACACCAACTTGTACAGGAAAGAAACTCAGTTAATGCCTAATTAGGCTGGCGACCGTATTATTAACAAATTGGTAGCATCTGCTGTGTTGTTTCTTGTCCGTCCTAACGTATAGTTGCACTTCGAAATTGTTTGACGTATCATTGTTACTACTGAGTGGGTGTAAGTGTGATTTGCCTCCATTCAGGTACACGCGGTCAAAATCTATACAAAAATCCTTTCTCTTAAGGTGAAGCCCGTCAACTTACCATAGTACAGGCTTTAATGAGTATCGTGCACTAGCGTAGCGTTACAAGTCTTCTAGCTCGGTTCCTTCAGTATCTCTGTGGCACTCTCCAACGGGACAAACAAACCTGTGGCCATTCGTGCTGCCCTTCTCTGTATACGTTCAATAACCCCTGTTGATCCTATTTGGTACGTGTCCCACACACGTGAGCAATATCCTTAGAATGCGTCGCGCAAGTGATTTGTAAGTAGTCTCCTTTGTAGAGTGATTGCATATCCCCAGTATTCTACCAAGATCTACCACTTGCTGTGTCCACGTCTATGTGATCACTTTTATTTCATATCGCTACACCCATGTATTTGTATGAGATGGCCAATTCCAACTGTGACTCACCGATGTTATAGTCATAGGATACTACGGTTTTCGTTTTGTAAAGTGCACAATTTTACATTTCTGCACATTGAAAGGACGTTGCCAATCTTTGCACCACTTTGAAATCTGATCAAGATCTCACTGAATACTTATGCAGTTTCTCTTAGACAGTAATTCATTATAGACGACTGCACAATCTGCAAAAAGCCTGAATTCACTATTAATATTGTCTGCGGGGTCATTAATGTACAAAATGAACAGCAGGGGTCCCAACACACTTCCCAGGGGAACACCCGAAGTTACTTCTACATCTGACGATCACTCTCCATCCTATATAACACGCTGCGTCCTCCCTATCAAAAAGCCCTCAATACAGTCACAAATTTCACTTGATAGCACATATGATCGTACTTTTGACAATAAGCATAGGTGTGGTACTAACAAGGGAACCTCCCCATCGCACCCCCCTCAGATTTAGTTATAAGTTGGCACAGTGGATAGGCCTTGAAAAACTGAACACAGATCAATCGAGAAAACAGGAAGAAGTTGTGCGGACCTATGAAAAAATAAGCAAAATGTGTCTTGCGGTATTAAATTACTATCATACATAGTTGTATTCATGTATTTTGATAATATTGTATCTTGACGCTGTCTGTCCAGCTGCGGCTGGTGAATGATATAGAATTGGTAATAAAGGCAATAATAATAATAATAAAATAAATAGAGTAGTCCATGTGCAAGATAGGCAACATCAAGGACATTGTCACCTCACCAGTGCCGTGGTCCCGTGGTTAGCGTGAGCAGCTGCGGAGCGAGAGGTCCTTGATTCAAGACTTCCCTCCAGTGAAACGTTTTATTTTTTATTTTCAATTTATGTCACAAGCTCTTATGTTTTCATCACTGTTTTGGGAGTGATTATCACATCCACAAGAAAACCTAAATCGGGCAAGGTAGAAGAATCTTTTTACCCATTCGCCAAGTGTACAAGTTAGGTGGGTCGACAACATATTCCTGTCATGTGACGCACATGCCGTCACCAGTGTCGTATAGAATATATCAGACGTGTTTTTCTGTGGAGGAATCGGTTGACCTATGACCTTGCGATCAAATGTTTTCGGTTCCCATTGGAGAGACACGTCCTTTCGTCTACTAATCGCACGGTTTTGCGGTGCGGTCGCAAAACACAGACACTAAACTTATTACAGTGAACAGAGACGTCAATGAAAGAACGGACAGATCATAACTTTGCGAAAATAAAGAAAGTAAACTTTTCACTCGAGGGAAGACTTGACCCAAGGACCTCTCGTTCCGCAGCTGCTCTCGCTAACCACGGGACCACGGCATTGCTGTGCTCACTGTATCCTAAATGTTGCCTATGTTGCACATGGACTACTCAGTTTGTATATTTTGCTTATTTTTCCATAGTTCCACACAACTTCTTCCTGTTTTCTCGATTGATCTGTGTTCAGTTTTTCAAGGCCTATCCACTGTGCCAACTTACAACTAAATCTGAGGGGGGTGCGATGGGGAGGTTCTCTTGTGAGTTATATGCTTTTCGGAAATCAAGAAATACTGCATTCAGCTGACTGCTTTGATCCAAACCAAGCGAGACCCAAAGTGAGAAAAGTACGAGCTGGGTTTCACATGATCGATGTTTTCGGAATCCGTGCTGGTTGGCATTGAGGAGGTAATTCTGTTTAAGATACCTCATTATGTTTGAGCTCAGAAAATGTCTTAAGACTGTACAACAAATCGATGTCAAGGCTATTGGACGATAAGTTGCAGGGTCACTTAACCTACCCTTCTATTAAAAGGGTGTGACCGGTACTTTCTTCCAACTTGCTTTGAGAGATCGACAGTCAGTTTGTGTGTACTGTTAATGGTGTCAGCCTATTATTAATCTTGTTTTATTTCAGTACCACGTTCCGTTAATTGCCGCAATTTTTGTCTACAGGTCAACACCGTGTATCGTAGGTTCTTTTAAGTTTTGGCTGTGAGTACTGGTATCGCCTCTTGGCTTTCCACGTTGGTATCCGTTCCCAGCCTTCTGGATCGCTATAAACTCTTTACCTCGAGTGATTATTTCTGTATCGAATTTCGTTAATTTTGGTTATCTGTATTGGTTTTCAGCATTTTTTATCGGCTTTTGGCTTTTTGTACTGATGTCGAGTCCTTTAAATTGAGGTATGCAGCTCAAGGGAAGTTTTTGATACCACATTTCGTTAGTTCTCGCCATTTTTGTCTATGTGCATTTACATGCAATTAGGCTTTCTGTCCCACTATCGATTTTTATGTTGGTATCACCGTTTTAAGTTGAGTATGTAAGTGATGTTTTCCGTACCTATTAAAGTATTTTTGTGATTTTTGTGTCTTTTAAAGCTATTGTACCATTTTCTCTGGGTGTTTGATTTTGTATATTTTGCTGCTATTGTGATTTTGCGGTTGTTATTTTAGTTTATCGCCGCCAAAAACCCTGTTGGCTTCAATATTTATTATTAAGAATTTATACCATAGTGTATTTGATGTTTTTATTCCGGCGCCATGCTAACAGGTATGTAATTGTTCGACATTGTGTTTGTCTTGCAATTTGGGGCTTGTTATGACGTATTGGCCAAAATCAACGAATGGTATCAAAGCCTCTGGTTTATCCCGTTTTTACTGTGTAAGTTACGATTTTTATTGTTGGTAGGTTTAATTTGTGTTACAGTAGGTTATTTCTTTAATGATGTATCTTATGGTTTTTAGTACGTTTAGCTGCTATCTAAGTGATATGAAGAGAAATAAATATTAATTTCCGAGATTTTGGTTCTTTGTATTGGTATCGACGTTCTTTGCTTTCTCCACTGCATCGTTCTTTGGCCTTCTGAGCTGCAATAGGTTATTGTCTTTCTTTATTGGTGTCGGCCTTTTAAGGTGAGCTATTCAGTCAAGTACTGTTTCCGATACCACGCTTCGATAACGGCGTAGTGCGCCATATTCGTTGAACTGGACAGCTTTTATTGGTCGTTTTTGTGGTATCTTTATCAGTCTTAAGATGGCATCAAGATTGCTAAATAATTTTACAGTTATTGTCTAGTGGTAGTCCTACATAATTATCTACTTTTTATGCAGTTAAACATATTTTTATTGTTTTTGTAAGTCATTATACAAGCCTGCCCGGTTGGCCGTGCGTTCTAACGCAGTGCTTTCCGGGCGGGAAGGAGCGCCTGGTCCCCGGCACGAATCCGCCCGGCGGACTTGTGTCGAGGTGCGGTGAGCCGGCCAGCCTGTGGATGGTTTTTAGGCGGTATTCCATCTGCCTCGGCGAATGCGGGCCGGTTCCCCTTATTCCGCCTCAGTTACACTATATCGGCGATCGTGTGCGAAAAAAAGTTCTCCACGTACGCGCACACCACCATTGCTCTACCACTCAAACATAGGGGCTACACTCGTCTGGTGTGAGACGTTCCCTGGGGGGGGGAGACCACCGGGGGCCGAACCGCGCAATAACCCTGGGTTCGGTATGGCGTGGCGGGGGGCGGGAGGGGGGGGGGTGTAGTGGACTGCGGTAGTCGTCGTGGGGCTGTGGACCACTGCGGCTGCGGTGGGGACGGAATCTATGCGTCGTTTCTACGTCCCCGGTTAACATACAACTCATTATACAACAGTGCACTCAAGTTGACGTCGGCATTGCAGGTCTTACTTGGCTCCGAAAGTCACTGGTACTTCTCTCATCAAAGACACAACAGATGACGTGGTTGGCTGCACATTATTGATGTTTGAAACATTTTAGTGACTATAATTGCGTGTTTCCAGTGAGAGATCTCTTTGTGTCCATTTCGTTTGTGTCAATTTCAGAAGTTAACTGAATGTAATTTCAGAATGTAATGACATTGCCATCACTAAATAGTTTAATAATTCAATATTTTCAACATTTCGCGGCCCTGTCAGCATCTGTGTAAATACTAATTTTAATTTTAATAATTGATAATTTGTGCATTCATGTTGCTTCACCTTGTGCGACTATCCAACCGATACGCCAAGTTGCTGGAGCAAAAAGGAGAAGAAAATAAATGTATTCCTCAGCCGTTCTGTGTTCGGTACAACAACAGTCATATGGGATCTGCGGACATTACGGATCGATGACTGGCATCATGCGCTGACAGACGTCGAGACAGCAGGTGGTACTCGTGTATTTTCTGTCATTTGATTGACGTGACTGTGGTAAACTGTTGGCTGACGCACAGGCAGAATGGGAAAGAAGTTCGATTTCTTGTCTTGAAAGAATCGGTAGCCACAAGTCTCAATTATATTTATTTATTGCCAAATTATAGACCTGTTACCTGATTTTCAATACGTACGATTTTCGTTTTTCATCTTTTTCCAGTTTTCTCTTCTTGTTTTAACTACAACGTTTACAAAGAATAGTACTTTACAAAATAACAATGATTTAATGTTGAAATGTAAATAAAACTTTGTATTTTATATACAAATACATTTATATTTCAATTTTAAATTATATATGCACACATCAAAATAAGTTTTGCATCACTCCGGTTCGCAGAACTCCTGAAAGATGTGACTGTGCATATTGTATCACAGAAACAGTCCATTCGACTGTTCAGAGATGTCACTAAACCCGCCCAAAGATGTAAACACCCATGCATGAGCAGCGCCTATCAGACGGAGGGGGTCCGACAGCCGATCAGTTCCAGTCGTTCCACCAGGAAGGAGGTACACGGCTCGTGTTGTCTGGAGTTCAACCGTGCCTAGACGGTCAATACCGCGGTTCGATCGCGTCCACATTGTTACTTTCTGCCAAGAAGGGCTCTCAACAAGGGAAGTGTCCAGGCGTCTCGGAGTTAACCAGAGCGATGTTGTTCGGACATGGAGGAGATACAGAGAGGCAGGAACTGTCGATGACATGCCTCGCTCAGGCCGCCCGAGGGCTACTACTGCAGTGGATGACCGCTACCTACGGATTGTGGCTCGGAGGAACCCTGACAGCAACGCCACCATGTCGAATAATGTTTTTCGTGCAGCCACAGGAAGTCGCGTTTCGACTCAAACTGTGCGCAATAGGCTGCACGATGCGCAACTTCATTCCCAACGTCCGTGGCGAGGTCCATCTTTGCAACCACGACACCGTGCAGCGCGGTACAGATGGACCCAACAACATGCCGAATGGACCGCTCAGGATTGGCATCACGTTCTCTTCACCGATGAGTGTCGCATATGCCTTCAACCAGACAATCGTCGTGGTTTGGAGGGAAGTCGGTCAGGCTGAACGCCTTAGACACACTGTCCAGCGAGTGCAGCAAGGTGGAGATTCCCTGCTGTTTTGGGGTGGCATTATGTGGGGCCGACGTACGCCGCTGGTGGTCATGGAAGGCGCAGTAACGGCTGTACGATACGTGAAGGCCATCCTCCGACCGCCAGTGCAACCGTATCGGCAGCGTATTGGCGACGCATTCGCCTTCATGGACGACAATTCGCGCCCCCATCGTGCACATCTCCTTCAGGATAACGACATCGCTCGACTAGAGTGGCCAGCATGTTCTCCAGACATGAATCCCTATCGGACAAGCCTGGGACAGACTGAAAAGGGGTTTTTATGGACAACGTGACCCACCAACCACTCTGAGGGATCTACGACGAATCGCCCTTGAGGAGTGGGACAAACTGCACCAACAGTGCCTTCATGAACTTGTGGATAGTATGCCACGACGAATACTGGCATGCATCGATGCAAGAGGACTTGCTACTGGGTATTAGAGGTACCGGTGTGTACAGCAATCTGTACCACTGCCTATGAAGGTCTCGCTGTATGGTGGTACAACATGCAATGTCTGGTTTTCGTGAGCAATAAAAATGGCGGAAATGATGTTTATGGTGACCTCTGTTCCAATTTTCTGTACAGCTTCCGGAACTCTCGGAACCGGGGTGATGCAAAATTTTTTTTTGATGTGTGCATATTAGAGCTTGGAAAGGCACCAGCAAAGAATAGGATACCATCAGCTGCAGCATCCAACAAAGACCAGGAGGCCCGTTTCCAGAGCAGCCAAGGGAGTCCGAGTGCCTGAGCAAAACCGTTGGCCAAAATTACTGGACATGAAGAATGCGAATGGGAGCCTACATCCAAAAGAGAGAGCAAATGCGTTTGTTCTAAATGTAGGGAGTCGTCGAATCCTAACTGTTTGTAATCCGCCAGAAAGTTTCGTATCAGCGCACACTCTGTTGCAGAGTGAAAATATCATTCTGCTTTGTGAATTTCCACTCAAGTAGAGCAGGCAACTGGATTCGTACTGACGAGGGAACTTCCCATCGCACCGCACTCAGATTTACCGGTAGGACAACCCAGCGGCCAGCCCGTGAAAAACTGGACACAGATCAAACATGAAAACAGGAAGAATGTGTACCGAACTGTGAAAATTAAAAGAAAGCAAAATAGAAACAGTGAACAGTTCCAGGAGAAGAAGTGGAATATAGAGCAGCCTGAATGAGCAACGGTGCCGTGTGTTATAGACTCCCTCTCCCTAAAAAAAATAAAAAAAAAAGTGGTCACGGTGTTGGAATGCCAAGCGGGCGAACCATGTTCGAACCTCCCTCGTTCAGATTTTTCTTTTTTTCGCTGTTAATTGTATTCAAATTTATGTCTGTCGTGGTGTAACGTCGGTTTGCAACAGCGAGTTAAGGAAGGGGCCTATAACGACAATTGATTCTGCACAACTACTCTATTAGCAGCCCAAAGGAAGTGGCTTTCGAATGGGAACCGAAAACGTTTGATGACAAGGAGACGAGTCAACCCAGTCCTCCACTGCAAAACACATCTGGTGTGTCACACAAAACGAACTCGGCATTAGTGACAGTACGTGTGTCATATGGTATGAATCTCTTACTGACGCGCCTAATTTCTAGCCTGCTAAGTGAGTGACTGCCTCCTTGTTCGGTTTAGGCGTTCGTATGAGTGTGAATGTGATCCCTCCCGAGGAAATGATGAAAACATAATAGTTTGTCACAGAAACTGCAAGAAGTGAACGCAACAGTTTCACAATCACACAGTTTCACTGTGCGCTGTCAAAGCATATTTTTAAAGTTTTTGACGCTGCGTTCCGTTTTAGGAGTTTTGACTCTTGAATTCGTTTCTTGTAACATATATCGCATCCGTTTTGTTTGTTATTTTCGTTTGTGTGAGACGTCTATGCGGTATCTCTCCTACTCCCGCTATTCATGACATTTACTTGCGACGCTAAAGTGTTCTTACCAAATGACTCATAGTCTATAACCAATGTATAGTACAACAACTGAAAGAGATCAAACATTTTAAAGGCCGGACGGACAGTTCATAATCTCGTGAAATAAATAAATAAATGGCTCGAGGTAAACACGAACACGGTGCGTCCCCTTTACAGTCCATTGTCGCGACAATTTCTTTTTTTATTTTTTATTTTTTCATTTTTTATTAGGGCCTCCCTTCTCCCCTTCCAGACGCTTACCTTGCTTTGCCTTCTTCGGCTAGCTTCTATGCTTTCGTCTTTTTTCTTCTTCTTTCTTTCTTCGTATGGGTCATCTAAGGACCAAGCACCAATTTCAATGCTTTCTTCTTTGTTCTTCTTTCTTTTTCCTCCAATACTCTTTCATCTTTTCACTATGAATCCTTTTTCTCTCCTCGGACCAATTTGACCCTGTCTTCGTCTCCCTCTTGCCTTGCAGTCCTTCCATTTTTAACACTTTCCTCTTGAAACTCTCTCTTTCTGTTTGCATGTTTTTGTCTCTTTCCAGTCTTTCCTAACTTCTTGTATCCAAGCTATTGTTGACTTCTTGTCCCAAAGATATTTAAAAATCTGTTTGGTTAACCTGTTCCTGTTCATTCTGTATAAGTGTCCAAAAAATAGCAGTTGCCTCTTTTGTAGTGTTTCGTTTACGTTTTCTGTGTTGCGATAAACTTCTTCATTGCTTCTTAATTTCCATACCTCGGTATTTTTTGGTGCTCCAAGTATTTTTCGAATGGTTTTTCTTACTAGGACTTCAAGTTTGTGTAATTTGTAGTCGTTAGTAAACATTCACTTGCATAAAGACATTCTGGTTTTACTACCGTGCTGTAGTGCTGTATCTTCAAATTTTTAGACAGACACCTTTCGTTGTAGACATTCCTAGCTATTCCATAAGCTCTCTCCATTTTATGTACTCTTTCTTCAATAGGGAAGTTTCTAAGCCATTTTCTTGGATAATTTCTCCCCAAATTTCTGTTCTGTTGAGGGTCGCTAACTTCTGCTTAACCACATGCCAAATTTCTCTGAAACACTATTTCTACTTTGTATTTTTGTATTTTGTGTTTATTTTATTGTTTTTTTCTTGAAGTCGATCCTCATTTATCTTACTTTTTTTTGCCAGTTCTCTGCCACTTTTTTTCTGTTCAACTTCCTATTTTTTTCAGCCAGACGCCTTAACCACTTTTGCTAACATAGAGGAGGTAAATATTTCTGTTTAATATTAACTAAAGGAAATTAATGTTCCTCTTGAGAACGGAAAGACAAGTATAGTAAATTAAAATGAACGTGAAGTCTCTCATCTGCATAGGAAAATATAAAATCTTATATCCTCTTGAAGTTAAAACTTTTATAGAACATAAAACTTCCCTTCTTATAAAATAAGGTGATCAAAAACTAAAAGAAAAGAATTTTTTGTCTAATTTGTTCATGAGGATTTAGTCCTGTGCTTCTTGCCACGGACTTTATTTCTTTTCTGAAATGTCTCGTGAAAGGAACTAATACATTCTCGTGCCAGTGATCTGCATCATCTCAGAAGTTCGTACCAATCGATATCTATTATTTTCTGCGTAGCATTTTATTCCATGATTCTATTTTAAGAAGCATGCTAATTTTTTGTGTAGTCTTTTGTCCGCATGAGATGATGAAGCTGAGTCGATAAGTACACCCAGTAATCTTCTTCGCTCTCATCTTCTGCCTTCAAGATATAATGCAGCGTGGGCCCTTTTAGCCACTTAACAGCGTTTCTTTTCGTATTATGATATGGCACTGCAGCTGGAGTCAGGCTGCGAAGGTGGCTGGAGATGTTCTGTTGAGGGTCGCTAACTTCTGCTTAACCACATGCCAAATTTCTCTGAAACACAAATCGGTGTTCTTCAGTATCAAGAAGGTTGCATGACGCTCACATGGTCGAATTTGTGAGATGTACAGCACGCAATTTGGAATTAGTTGATATTTTGCTGTTGTCTGCATTACACCAAGTTGCTTTCGCCTCGGAGGGTAAGCTGCGATCGTGGATCTTTTTTCAAATTGCAGAACAGTCGTTGTTAGGGTATTTTCTTTCAACGATATTTCTTTTCTTAGCTTCCATCAAATATGTATACACGTCTTTTACTTTCGTCAGTTGCTGTTCTGACAGCATCGATGAGATATAACTGTACTCAAGGAGAAAAGTTTGTGGGTGACAAAGAGCGGCATATATGCTTCACATCTATTGGCGGCTGCAAGCTTGCTGGAGCAATGTCATTCAGCAAGGGGGCCGTTAAGCTGCGCGGCAGCTGTTTCCACTGCTTGCGCATGCGACACACGTAGAGCGCTCCTGACATCAACGAGATTTAAGCCTCCTTTCCTTGTGTGGAGTCTTACTGTATCGACCTTCACTTTGAAAATCGTGCCTTGGCTTACAAAGCTTCCTATCGCGAACATAATTCTTCTGGCTGTTTCTAACGGCATCGGCAAAGCTTGTGCAATATAGTTAAGTTTCGATGTTGTATACACATTTACTAGAGTGGTTTTCCGTATCTCGTCCAGTTGCCTCATACTGTTTCCTTGTACAGATGCTCGTATGATTGCAAGTACTTTTTGTACACTACTGGCCATTAAAATTGGTACACCAAGAAGAAATGCAAATGATAAACGGGTATTCATTGGACACATATATTATACTAGAACTGACGTGTGATTACATTTTCACGCAATTTGGGTGCATAGATCCTGAGAAATCAGTACCCAAAACAACCACCTCTGGCCGTAATAACGGCCTCGATACGCCTCGGCATTAAGTCAGACAGAGCTTGGATGACGTGTACAGGTACAGCTGCCCGTGCAGCTTCAACACGATACCACAGTTCATCAAGAGTAGTGACTGGCGTATTGTGACGAGCCAGTTGCTCGGCCACCATTGACCAGACGTTTTCAATTGGTGAGAAATCTGGAGAATGTGCTGGCCAGGGCAGCAGTCGAACATTTTCTGTATCCAGAAAGGCCCGTACAGGACCTGCAAGATGCGGTCGTGCATTATCCTGCTGAAATGTACGGTTTCGCAGGGATCTAATGAAGGGTAGAGCCACGGGTCGTAACACATCTGAAATGTAACGTCCACTGTTCAAAGTGCCGTCATTGCAAACAAGAGGTGACCGAGACGTGTAACCAATGGCATCCAATACCATCACGCCGGGTGATACGCCAGTACGACGATGACGAATACACGCTTCCAATGTGCGTTCACCGCGATGTCGCCAAACACGGATGCGACCATCATGATGCTGTAAACAGAACCTGGATTCATCCGAAAAAATGACGTTTTGCAATTCGTGCACCCAGGTTCGTCGTCGTGTACACCATAGCAGGCGCTCCTGTCTGTGATGCAGCGTCAAGGGTAACCGCAGCCACGGTCTCCGAGCTGATAGTCCGTGCTGCTGCAAACGTCGTCGAACTGTTCCTGCAGATGGTTGTTGTCTTGCAAACGTCCCCGTCTGTTGACTCAGGGATCGAGACGTGGCTGCACGATCCGTTACAGCCGTGCGGATAAGATGCCTGTCATCTCGACTGCTAGTGATACGAGGCCATTGGGATCCAGCACGGCGTTCCGTATTACCCTCCTGAACCCACCGATTCCCCCCCTGAACCCACCGATTCCAAATTCTGCTAACAGTCATTGGATCTCGACCGACGCGAGCAGCAATGTCGCGATACGATAAACCGCAATCGCGATGGGCTACAATCCGACCTTTATCTAAGCCGGAAACGTGATGGTACGCATTTCTCCTCCTTACACGAGGCGTCACAACGACGTTTTACCAGGCAACGCCGGTCAACTGCTGTTTGTGTTTGAGAAATCGGTTGGAAACTTTCCTCATGTCAGCACGTTGTAGGTGTCGCCACCGGCGCCAACCTTGTGTGAATGCGTGAGTGTCGCGAGGAGAGGTTCTGTTGCTATTGCGAAAAGGGCCATTGACATTGGGCAACCTTGTCGTACGGATCCAGTCATCGCGTTTATCGGTATTCGTGCGTGCTATACTGTTTTTTAATATTTGTTGAATAATCCTAAGGAATCGTGGTGGGAATCCCATTACTTCCATGATTCCAAGGAAATGCTTATGATCTACTCTGTCAAACGCCTTTTCGAAGTCTAATGACACTATTGCACTTTTATTCAGCAGACATTTGCGGTTGATATTATATTCCTATATTCGCATATATTCTGACAGATGTTTCTGCCTTTGCCTACATATGTTTGGTATGGGGTAGTTATAGAGTTAATAACCATTTTCATTATTCTTGCTAATACACGGGCCATAATTTTGTAATCACTGTTGAGTAATGTTACTGGGCGCAGGTTTTCTATTCCTTTGCTAAGCGAGTTTTTAGGAATTAGAACTATGATTCCTTCAGGAAATTCTTTGAGGACGTCGTCAACATTTCCGTTCATGAGTTCGTTGAACATGCGTAGCAAACTTCCTTTTTATATGTGCCCAGAACACTTGGTACGACTCCACGTGGATACCATCAGGTCCTGGCGATTTATTTTTAGGACTCTGTGCTGTTACATCTTTCAGTTCGTCCTCCTCTGCTTCAGCTACTTGCTCTGTGCTAATTCTGCCTGGTCTCGGCTCACCTTGTCGTCGGTAGGTTTGTTGGACATCATGTCTGAGATATATTTGTGAACCGCGTCTTGAATTTCACTCTTTTGTGAGACCGGTCCCATCAGGTAACTCAACTTCTGTCAACATTTTTCTGTTTCCTCTCTTATTCTCACGCATTACGTGGTACACAGCTGTTTCTTCCCCTTCTACAATGTTTTGTATCCATGCTCTGATTGATAAAACCTTGTGACTGTCGCCGCTTCAGTGTTAAGAGTTTTGCTTTAATTTTCTGAATCTGTATACAGGGTGTTACAAAAAGGTACGGCCAAACTTGCAGGAAACATTCCTCACACACAAATAAAGAAAAGATGTTATGTGGACATGTGTCCGGAAACGCTTAATTTCCATGTTAGAGCTCGTTTTAGATTCGTCAGTATGTACTGTACTTCCTCGATTCACCGCCAATTCGCCCAATTGAAGGAAGGTAATGTTGACTTCGGTGCTTGTGTTGACATGCGACTCATTGCTCTACAGTACTAGCATCGAGCACATCAGTACGTAGCATCAACAGGTTAGTGTTCATCACGAACGTGGTTTTGCAGTCAGTGCAATGTTTACAAATGCGGAGTTGGCAGATGCCCATTTGATGTACGGATTAGCACGGGGCAATAGCCGTGGCGCGGTACGTTTGTATCGACACAGATTTCCAGAACGAAGGTGTCCCGACAGGAAGACGTTCGAAGCAATTGATCGGCGTCTTAGGGAGCACGGAACATTCCAGCCTATGACTCGCGACTGGGGAAGACCTAGAACGACGAGGACACCTGCAATGGACGAGGCAATTCTTCGTGCAGTTGACGATAACCCTAATGTCAGCGTCAGAGAAGTTGCTGCTGTACAAGGTAACGTTGACCACGTCACTGTATGGAGAGTGCTACGGGAGAACCAGTTGTTTCCGTACCGTGTACAGCGTGTGCAGGCACTATCAGCAGCTGATTGGCCTCCACGGGTACACTTCTGCGAATGGTTCATCCGACAATGTGTCAATCCTCATTTCAGTGCAAATATTCTCTTTACGGATGAGGCTTCATTCCGACGTCATCAAATTGTAAATTTTCACAATCGACATGTGTGGGCTGACGAGAATCCGCACGCTATTGTGCAATCACGTCATTGACACAGATTTTCTGTGAACGTTTGGGCAGGCATTGTTGGTGATGTCTCGATTGGGCCCCATGTTCTTCCACCTACGCTCAATGCAGCACGTTATCATAATTTCATACGGGATACTCTACCTGTGCTGCTAGAACATGTGCCTTTACAAGTACGACACAACATGTGGTTCCTGCACGATGGAGCTCCTGCACATTTCAGTCGAAGTGTTCGTACGCTTCTCAACAACAGATTCGGTGACCGACGGATTGGTGGAGGCGGACCAATTCCGTGGCCTCCACGCTCTCCTGACCTCAACCCTCTTGACTTTCATTTATGGGGGCATTTGAAAGCTCTTGTCTACGCAAACCCGGTACCAAATGTAGAGACTCTTCGTGCTCGTATTGTGGACGGCTGTGATACAATACGCCATTCTCCAGGGCTGCATCAGCGCATCAGGGATTCCGTGCGACGGAGGGTGGATGCACGTATCCTCGCTAACGGAGGACATTTTGAACATTTGCTGTAACAAAGTGTTTGAAGTCACGCTGGTGCGTTCTGTTGCTGTGTGTTTCCATTCCATGATTAATGTGATTTGAAGAGAAGTAATAAAATGAGCTCTAACGTGGAAAGTTTCCGGACACATGTCCACATAAACATATTTTCTTTCTTTGTGTGTGAGGACACTATCGAAGACACTTCTGCCAAAGCTGAGTTACTAAACACAGCCTTCCGAAATGCCTTCACAAAAGAAGACGAAGTAAATATTCCAGAATTCGAATCGAGAACAGCTGCCAACATGAGTAATGTAGAAGTAAATATACTCGGAGTAGTGAAGCAACTTAAATCAATAAAAGCAAGTCTTCTGGTCCAGACTGTATACCAATTATGTTCCTTTCGGAGTATGCTGATGCATTAGCTCCATACTTAATAATCATATACAGCCATTCGCTCGACGAAAGATCCGTACCCAAAGACTGGAAAGTTGCACAGGTCACACCAATATTCAAGAAAGGTCGTATGAGTAACCCACTAAATTACAGGCCCATATCGTTAACGTCGATATGTAGCTGGATTTTAGAACATACGAGGTGCATTCAAGTTCTAAGGCCTCCGATTTTTTTTCTAATTAACTACTCACACGAAATCGATGAAACTGGGGTTACTTCTCGACGTAATCGCCCTGCAGACGTACACATTTTTCACAACGCTGACGCCACGATTCCATGGCAGCGGCGAAGGCTTCTTTAGGAGTCTGTTTTGACCACTGCAAAATCGCTGAGGCAATAGCAGCACGGCTGGTGAATGTGCGGCCACGGAGAGTGTCTTTCATTGTTGGAAAAAGCCAAAAGTCACTAGGAGCCAGGTCAGGTGAGTAGGGAGCATGAGGAATCACTTCAAAGTTGTTATCACGAAGAAACTGTTGCGTAACGTTAGCTCGATGTGCGGGTGCGTTGTCTCGGTGAAACAGCACACGCGCAGCCCTTCCCGGACGTTTTTGTTGCAGTGCAGGAAGGAATTTGTTCTTCAAAACATGTTCGTAGGATGCACCTGTTACCGTAGTGCCCTTTGGAACGCAATGGGTAAGGATTACGCCCTCGCTGTCCCAGAACATGGACACCATTATTTTTTCAGCACTGGCTGTTACCCGAAATTTTTTTGGTGGCTGGGAATCTGTGTGCTTCCATTCAGCTGACTGGCGCTTTGTTTCTGGACTGAAAAATGGCATCCACGTCTCATCCATTGTCACAACCGACGAAAAGAAAGTCCCATTCGTGCTGTCGTTGCTCGTCAACATTGCTCGGCAATGTGCCACACGGGCAGCCGTGTGGTCGTCCGTCAGCATTCGTGGCACCCACCCGGATGACACTTTTCGCATTTTCAGGTCGTCGTGCAGGATTGTGTGCACAGAACCCACAGAAATGCCAACTCTGGAGGCGATCTGTTCGACAGTCATTCGGCGATCCCCCAAAACAGTTCTCTCCACTTTCTCAATCGTGTCGTCAGACCGGCTTGTGCGAGCCCGAGGTTGTTTCGGTTTGTTGTCACACGATGTTCTGCCTTCATTAAACTGTCGCACCCACGAACGCACTTTCGACACATCCGTAACTCCGTCACCACATGTCTCCTTCAACTGTCGATGAATTTCAATTGGTTTCACACCACGCAAATTCAGAAAACGAATGATTGCACGCTGTTCAAGTAAGGAAAACGTCGCCATTTTAAGTATTTAAAACATTTCTGATTCTCGCCTCTGGCGGTAAAATTCCATCTGACGTACGGTGCTGCCATCTCTGGGACGTATTGACATTGAACGCGGCCTCATTTTAAAACAATGCGCATGTTTCTATCTCTTTCCAAGGCGGAGAAAAAAAATCGGAGGCCTTAGAACTTGAATGCACCTCGTATATTGTGCTGAACATAATGAATTACCTCGAAGGAAATGGTCTATTGACACACAGTCAACATGGGTTTAGAAAACATCGTTCCTGTGAAACACAACTAGTTCTTTATTCGCATGAAGTGTTGAGTGCTATTGACAAGGGATTTCAGATCGATTCCGTATTTGTGGATTTCCAGAAGGCTCGTAGTGAAATTGCGTGCTTATGGAATATCGTCTCAGTTATGTGACTGGATCTGTGATTTTCTGTCAGAGAGGCCACAGTTCATAGTAACTGACGGAAAGTCATCGAGTAATACAGAAGTGATTTCTGGCATTCCCCAAGGTAGTGTTACAGGCCCTTTGCTGTTCCTTATCTATATAAACCATTTGGGAGACAATCTGAGCAGCGGTCTTCGGTTGTTTGCAGATGACGCTGTCGTTTATCGACTAATAAAGTCATCAGAAGATCAAAACAAACTGCAAAACGAGTTAGAAAAAATATCTGAATGGTGGGAAAAGTGGCAGTTGGCCCTGACCACCACAGAAACACAGACGACCACAATACAGCGATAGACGCATAAAGGCAATTTTGCAGCAGGTCAGTGTTCTACCCCATGTCGCAAAACCCGTCAAAATATACGTGGAAACGTTGAAATGAGAAGTCCTATCCCTCCATATGTTGCTCTCTCTGACTACCACATTTTTCGATAAGTGGCATACAGTCTGGCTGACCAGCACTTCTGATCATGCAAACAAGTGCAAAATTGAATCGATTCGTGGATCCCCACAAAAGTTCTTCCGCCACGGGGTTCGTATGCTATCCGAAAGACGGGATAATGTAGTGGCCAGCGATGGAAAAAACTATGAATCATAATTTTTTTGTAAGTTTTTCACAATAAAGCCCCGAAATTCGACAAAAAAAGGCGGAAGCAAAGTTGTAGACCTACTGTATTCCTCTAAGTTTTTATACACAGATCCGGAAACAGGCAACGCACCAGTTACCTTGGTTTAATACATCTGCAAACAGAAGCCTACTAACAATCTGCTACTTCTTCCCACACAACACAATGATAACAAGGTGGATGAGTCGGCAGAGAAAAAAAAAAAGACAAAAACATCAGTCTCTACTACAATGAAACCAAAGGGGGCATAGACAGCATTGAACGAATGACGCGACATCATTTAGTAAAATGACGGAAGAGAAGGTGGCCATTATCTCTCTTTTTTACCTTGATAAGATATTGCCTGTCTCAATGCTGGAACAATTTTCAGGATAAACAACCCAAACTGGAATAAGAAGCATAATGTAAGAAAGCTGTATCTGCTAGAATTAGGTCAACAGCTAGTTAGGACAGCTGTGGAAGACAGCAAAGAATACCATGGGTTTACACAAGCCTATCATCTCTTCAATGGAAAGTGTTCAAGGGAAAACAATGCCCAGCATTACTGCAACTGTTCAATCTGTTGATTTTTATTCAAGAGGAAGATGTCACATCTGTTTGAAGAGTAAAAACTCTAAAAAGGAAAAAAGACAAGATGACAAAAGTGTCTATAGTTCGTTGCAGGTGTTCCAAGTATGTGTGTTCCACTCATTCTGCAAAAATAATCATAAGCAAGGTTTGTTAAATTGAAAGTGAAACTGAGTAGGAAGGAAAAACTCAATTGTAATTTCTGACTTGGATTTTCTGTTTTCTTATTTGTAGTTTGCTATTCTACATACTTTTATGGTATCTTAATATAAGTCTGATGTATATGAAAGTGTTAGTTTCATGATAAAAACATAATAATATTTCTCATATTCATTATTTTATTTATTGGATTTGTATATGTTAAAATGTTACTGATAACTATGGAAAGTGTGTTGCAACCCAGTAAAGAAATTCCTAGTTCATTAAATAAACAAAACAAACAAACAAATGTTAAAAAGTGAAAAGAATGTGAGGGCAATTTTTGCCCCCCCCTTCGACATCCGTGTTGGAAAAACAGGAAGATAACAGTTTAACGTCGTCCAGTTGACAGCATGGTCAGTAGAGACAGAGGACAAGCTCGGGCTAAAAAAGGCTCGGGAAGGAAATCAATCGTGCCTTTCTCAAAGGAACCACCCTGTCATTTATCTGGAACGATTTATGGAAATCACGGAAAACCTAAATCTGGATGACTGATCTGGGATTGGAACCGCTGTCCTCCAGAACCACATCCAGTGTGCTAACCGTATCACCTCACTTGATCGTGTTTTTTGGCTTTCCTTACTAGTATTGGTCTTTTGAGTTCGATCATACCCAACTGATAGGGTACAAAGTGTAGAGATAATAACATACTTCAAATATATCGAAACATACAGTAAAACACTTATCATAACCAAAATATATTAATATAGGGGTTCCACAAGGTAGCATACTAGGACCAATGCTATTCCTGATATACATCAATGACTTTCCCAGTAATGTTTCTCATGGTGAAAAAAATTCTCTTTGCTGATGACAGCAATATTATATTCACTGCGAAAACAAGAGAACTCCTTGCAGAGAAAACGAATGAAAGTCTCAAGGAAGCTTATGATTGGTCAATAAGCAATAAAGTGACACTGAAAATTATTGTTGTTGTGGTCTTCAGTCCTGAGACTGGTTTGATGCAGCTCTCCATGCTACTCTACCCTGTGCAAGCTTCTTCATCTCCCAGTACCTACTGCAACCTACATCCTTCTGAATCTGCTTAGTGTATTCATCTCTTGGTCTCCCTCTACGATTCTTACCCTCCACGCTTCCCTCCAATACTAAACTGGCGATCCCTTGATGGCTCACAACATGTCCTACCAACCGATCCCTTCTTCTAAAGAAAACTAATGCCATGAATTTCAGTTTGAAGAGGGAAAATGACAATATTAAATTAAATGTAGGTGACACCTCTATATACTGTGTAAAAAATGCAAAATTTCTGGGAATGAATATTGATTCTCAGTTGAAGTGGTGTGAACACACAAAAGTACTTGCAAACAGAATGTTATCATCATGTTATGCCCTTCGAATCCTATCATCAGTGTGTAACATACGGTGTCTTTTAGTTACATATTATTCATATGTACACTCAGTTCTTAGCTATGGCATTCCTTTTTGGGGAACAAACACACAAAATATGAACACAATTTTCAAACTCCAGAAAAGAGCCATAAGAATAATAACCACAAATATTAGTCAAGCTCATTGTATAGATCTGTTCAAAACACTGGGGATTTTAACTGCTCCATGTGAATACATTTACCAGTCAGTTGTACACATCAAAAATATCATTGGTAATTACTGCACAAACAGCTCTGTCCATGACCATGCAACAAGAGATAGACTCAAATGTAAAATAAACATAAAACTCAAAACAGCATTTTCCTCCAAAGAATAAAACTGTACAATAAATTACCAAAAGAGATTCAAGAAATTGCAAAAACACACTTATTTAAAAAGGCAGCTAAAAAGTACCTCTCATGCAATACGTTTTACACACTGAAGGATTACTTAGCTAAAACAGAGTAGGGGTTTGATAAAAAATGTTATACAAGTAAATAATAATAATAAGAATAATAATAATAATAATGATTATAAAATATCCAACATTGCACATATCACCTTCACTTTGTTTTTTTTTTCCTTCTTTTTTCTAGTAATACTTACCCCCAAGCTATGCACAACACAATACTAACACCTCTTCCCCTTTCTGGGCTCAACAAGTCACTCATTATGGAGTTGTGGTACAGAAAATGGCCCTGAGATCACCAGTGTGTGTGTGTGTGTGTGTGTGTGTGTGTGGGTGTGTAGTGAGCGAAGTGTTATGAAACAATGTGTGTATAGTGTGTGCAGTGACTGGTAGTAAGGTATGAGTGAAAGTGAACAGTGTGGCATTACATTATTTAATTAGTTATTTGTAAGAATAGTATTGTATACCAGGAGTAAATCTAATGATTGTCTCTAACTAGAAGTCTGTAAATATATGTGTATACGAATTAGCTTATTTTAAATTGATCTAAACTTGTAAATACTTTGACATGTCCTATATCCTTGTAAAAAGAGATCTACAGATGAATAAAGCTACTATAGCTACTACTACTAGTAGTAGTACTACTACTACTAGCTAAGTAGCTGAAGTGATGTTTTCTATACCAGTTATATAGTTGGATCATGTTAATGTCCTTTTTTTTGCGTCTTTGATGATATCTGTAATATCATGTTTATCTTCTTGTACGTTTTGTATGTTTTACTATTTCCGTGATTTTATAGTTGTTACTTTAGATTTTAGTTTGTCCCCACCCAACACAACCAATTTCCCACCGTTGTACAGTTAACTCACTACTTATTACTAAGAATTTGTACGATTCTGTGGCTGGACTGAGGACTTTTCTGGTAGGGAGGACGCAGTATTTCATCTCGGATGGAGAGTCGTCGTCAGATACAGAAGTAACATCGGGTGTGCCATAGTGAAGTGTTTTGGGATCCTTTCTGTTCATGTTATATATTAATGACCTTGCGGATAATATTAATAGTAACCTTAGACTTTCTGCAGGTGATGGAGTTATCTACACTCCTGGAAATTGAAATAAGAACACCGTGAATTCATTGTCCCAGGAAGGGGAAACTTTATTGACACATTCCTGGGGTCAGATACATCACATGATCACACTGACAGAACCACAGGCACATAGACACAGGCAACAGAGCATGCACAATGTCGGCACTAGTACAGTGTATATCCACCTTTCGCAGCAATGCAGGCTGCTATTCTCCCATGGAGACGATCGTAGAGATGCTGGATGTAGTCCTGTGGAACGGCTTGCCATGCCATTTCCACCTGGCGCCTCAGTTGGACCAGCGTTCGTGCTGGACGTGCAGACCGCGTGAGACGACGCTTCATCCAGTCCCAAACATGCTCAATGGGGGACAGATCCGGAGATCTTGCTGGCCAGGGTAGTTGACTTACACCTTCTAGAGCACGTTGGGTGGCACGGGATACATGCGGACGTGCATTGTCCTGTTGGAACAGCAAGTTCCCTTGCCGGTCTAGGAATGGTAGAACGATGGGTTCGATGACGGTTTGGATGTACCGTGCACTATTCAGTGTCCCCTCGACGATCACCAGTGGTGTACGGCCAGTGTAGGAGATCGCTCCCCACACCATGATGCCGGGTGTTGGCCCTGTGTGCCTCGGTCGTATGCAGTCCTGATTGTGGCGCTCACCTGCACGGCGCCAAACACGCATACGACCATCATTGGCACCAAGGCGGAAGCGACTCTCATCGCTGAAGACGACACGTCTCCATTCGTCCCTCCATTCACGCCTGTCGCGACACCACTGGAGGCGGGCTGCACGATGTTGGGGCGTGAGCGGAAAACGGCCTAACGGTGTGCGGGACCGTAGCCCAGCTTCATGGAGACGGTTGCGAATGGTCCTCGCCGATACCCCAGGAGCAACAGTGTCCCTAATTTGCTGGGAAGTGGCGGTGCGGTCCCCTACGGCACTGCGTAGGATCCTACGGTCTTGGCGTGCATCCGTGCGTCGCTGCGGTCCGGTCCCAGGTCGACGGGCACGTGCACCTTCCGCCGACCACTGGCGACAACATCGATGTACTGTGGAGACCTCACGCCCCACGTGTTGAGCAATTCGGCGGTACGTCCACCCGGCCTCCCGCATGCCCACTATACGCCCTCGCTCAAAGTCCGTCAACTGCACATACGGTTCACGTCCACGCTGTCGCGGCATGCTACCAGTGTTAAAGACTGCGATGGAGCTCCGTATGCCACGGCAAACTGGCTGACACTGACGGCGGCGGTGCACAAATGCTGCACAGCTAGCGCCATTCGACGGCCAACACCGCGGTTCCTGGTGTGTCCGCTGTGCCGTGCGTGTGATCATTGCTTGTACAGCCCTCTCGCAGTGTCCGGAGCAAGTATGGTGGGTCTGACACACCGGTGTCAATGTGTTCCTTTTTCCATTTTCAGGAGTGTATATAAATGACCTAGTAGATAGTGTCGGAAGTTCCATGCGGCTTTTCGCGGATGATGCTGTAGTATAAAGAGAAGTTGCAGCATTAGAAAATTGTAGCGAAATGCAGGGAGATCTGCAGCGGATAGGTACTTGGTGCAGGGAGTGGCAACTGACCCTTAACATAGACAAATGTAATGTATTGCGAATACATAGAAAGAAGGATCCTTTATTGTATGATTATATGATAGCGGAACAAACACTGGTAGCAGTTACTTCTGTAAAATATCTGGGAGTATGCGTGCGGAACGATTTGAAGTGGAATGTTCATATAAAATTAATTGTTGCTAAGGCGGGTACCAGGTTGAGATTCATTGGGAGAGTCCTTAGAAAATGTAGTCCATCAACAAAGGAGGTGGCTTACAAATCACTCGTTCGACCTATACTTGAGTATTGCTCATCAGTGTGGGATGCGTACCAGATCGGGTTGACAGAGGAGATAGAGAAGATCCAAAGAAGAGCGGCGCGTTTCGTCACAGGGTTATTTGGTAACCGTCATAGCGTTACGGAGATGTTTAGCAAACTCGAGTGGCAGACTCTGCAAGAGAGGCGCTCTGCATCGCGGTGTAGCTTGCTGTCCAGGTTTCGAGAGGGTGCGTTTCTGGATGAGGTATCGAATATATTGCTTCCGTCCACTTACACCTCCCGAGGAGATCACGAATGTAAAATTAGAGAGATTAGAGCGCGCACGGAGGCTTTCCGACAGTCGTTCTTCCCGCGAACCATACGCGACTGGAACAGGAAAGGGAGGTAATGACAGTGGCACGTAAAGTGCCCTCCGCCACACACCGTTGGGTGGCTTGCGGAGTATAAATGTAGATGTAGATGTAGATGTAGATGTAGGTGGACATACTGGCTATTAGGCAGGTGGTCGTAATATTCTGGCTAACCGGTGTACATTTTGTGAGGTTATGACATTGACTGAAAACTGTCTAACCGAGCACTAGTCATTTATGTTGTACAACAAACATGTTTGACATTGCAAATTATAGTTCATGCACTGGACAATATTAAATGTGGTACATGATCAAAATACACAATATTACAGTTATATTCTTATAATGTTGAAGTTTGTGAGAGACGCAAAGCGTGGAATACGAAATTCTATTGTGTTTTAATTTTCTGTGGCAGTAGTGTCATTGTGATGCTCTGTGGGTGTGTGACTAGTTGATTGCATCGTGTGAAGCTTAAAAGTGGGGATGTGCTCAGCTGTAATTCATCATTTGGAATCAGTTTCGAACTTTGAGCAAAATGTTTCCTTATCTCAACCACTTGTAACGGGCTTACTTTACTTCCTTGTTGGCTATACGTAGCACTTCTGTGTCGACTTGATATCTGTGTTCTTCCTTCAGCACACATTCCACAAAGATGGTGTCTGCTTTACGTAATCTCTAGCTGTGTTCTCGTTCAATCAGACTAGTTGCGGCTGTCCTGCGTGTTTGACCAATATGCACTATGTCATCAAAAGTATCCGGACACCCCCGAAACATAAATCTCTCATATTAGGTGCATTGTGCTGCCACCTACAGCCAGCTACTCCGTATCAGCGACCTCAGTAGTCATCAGACATCGTGAGAGAGCAGAATGGGGCGCTCTGCACAACTCACGGACTTCGAACGTGGTCAGGTGATTGGGTGTCACTTGTAGTCATACGTCTGTACGCGATATTTCACCAATCCTAAACATCCCTAGGTGCACTGTTTCCGATGTGATAGTGAAGTGGAAACGTGAAGGGACACGTACAGCACAAAAGTGTACAGGCCGACCTCGTCTGTTGACTGACAGAGACCGCCGACTGTTGAAGAGGGTCGTAATGTGTAATAGGCAGACATCTATCCAGACCATCACACAGGAATTCCAAACTGCATCAGGATACGCTGCAAGTACTGTGACAGTTACGCAGGAGGTGGGAAAACTTGGATAGCGTGGTCGAGCGGCTGCTCATAAGCCACACATCACCCTGGTAAATCCTAAACTACGCCTCGCTCGGTGTAAGAAGCGTAAACATTGGACGATTGAACAGTGGAAAAACGTTGTGTGGAGTGATGAATCACGGTACACAATGTGGCGACCCGGTGGCAGGGTGTGGGTGTGGCGAATGCCCGGTGAACGTCATCTGCCAGCGTGTGTAGTGCCGACAGTAAAATTCGGAGGCGGTGGTGTTATGGGGTGGTCGTGTTTTTCATGGAGGGGGCTTGCACCCCTTGTTGTTTTGCGTGGCACTATCACAGCACAGGCCAACATTGATGTTTTGAGCACTTTCTCGCTTCCCACTGTTGAAGAACAATTCCGGGATGGCGATTGCATTCTTCAACCGGATCGAGCACCTGTTCATAATGCTCGGCCTGTGGCGGACTGGTTACACAACAATAACATCCCTGTAATGGACTGGCCTGCACAGAGTCCTGACCTGAATCTTACAGAACACCTCTGGGATGTTTTGGAACGCCGTGCCAGGCCTCATCGACCGACATCAACATCTCTCCTGAGTGCAACATTGCCTGAAGAATGGGCTGCCATTCCCCAAGAAACCTTGCAGCACCTGACTGAACGTATGCCTGCCAGAGTGGAAGCTGTCATCAAGGCTAAGGGTGGGCCAACACCACACTGAATTCCAGCATTAGCGATGGAGGGCACCACGAGCTTATCATTTTCAACCAGGTGTCCGGATACTTTTGATCACATGGTGTACAGTTTGCTGAAATCATTGCGAGTGAGTTTATAAATATCACTGTTAGGTAATAAATATGTTTTGTCCTTGCTGCTGCATAAGATATGAGCTCTAGTGTCTCATACGTAAAATGAAATTTTATAATTAGAGGATTTGAAAGTTTTGGATAATTTGTCAGATAGCTCTGCTAAATGTGGGTTGGTACACCAGTTGGGTTCAGATGTTGCTATTGCTGAAGAGGGGTCATTCACGTAGGACAACATTTTCCTTCTTCGTGTTTTGTGTAGAATGTTTTCAGTTAAGTAAGGGTTATAGCCATTGTTGGATGCAATACAATTAATGACATGTTTAGCTCTGAAAATTCTGTTTCGACATTGGTATAGATGTAAGACAATTCACGATGGAGCTGAAGGCACCATGTTTGTGTGTGATTTGGCTTTATCCCTGACTTACTTTCATATTTGTTGGGAGTCAAGGTGTGCGGGACAAACTTTCCACACGCTTTTCTCTTCTTCAAAACATCATAGAGAGTGCCTTGATCACTTCATTTAGAGATATTACTCCATTGCCATTTGTGATACAGCAATGTTGACAAACTATGGCCGCACGTCCACTAAATACTTCGTGCTCACAGTTGACTGGTGGAATGCACATCTGTCGATTACAGGTGTTAATTCACGTTGCTATTCATTGCTACTATGCTGACATCACACACGAGGAATAAAACCAATAGTACAACTTATTGGACGGATGGTGTACATATGACATATGTTTTAATGATGTTATAAGGAATGGTATTAGATTTTATGTCACACCCGGTTTTTACACCAGCTTTCACGTTTTATGTTGTTTTAGTGCAGTGCATGTACAGAGACACTATACTTGTAGATTTGGAGGCACGAGTTTCAGCAGATTTCTTAGGTTAACAGCAATGAACACTTTAGAAAAATGAACAAAAACCTTTATCTGATAAACCAGAACTTTCAATAGCATCTGTCGACTTCAGCGAACGATGTCAAAACAAGCACGAAGATGCAATGCAAACACGACGAATTAGATCACCCGTTCATATGGCAGGGAAAGATAACAACCATCAAGTACGGAATCTGTGTGTATATCTGCATCTTTACTTTGCAAAGCACTGTGAAGTGCATGGCAGAGGTACATGCCATTGTATCTGTTGTTAGGGTTTCTTCCCATTCCATACACACATGGAGTGAGAGGAGAATGATTGTTATCAGTGGCGTCGAATTGGGGGGGGGGGGAGGTACTTTGTGCCCTCCCCCATAGTTAAAAGTAAGGGTCTCGTCGCCCCCCCCCCCTCTCCCCAATATTGAAACATGCATTTCTCACCGCTCTCTCCCTTTCCTCGTCCTTCACTGGGAAATTTGTTAAAACTTGCACATACATTTTTGCATAATACGAGGGCGGTTCAGAAAGTAACCTCCGATTGGTCACAGTGCGGGTTGTGGGGGGAGTAGCGACGCCATCTGTGCGTTCACGCACTCAACAGGTCAGTCGGCATCAAGCCGTGGTCGAGTGAACGTCGTACCTGCGCTAGTTTAGTTTTTGTGGCAGTTTGAAATGTGTGCTGCAATAGAAAACCCCGCCAAATGTGAAGTGCGTGCTGTCATAAGGTTTTTTACAGCCAAAGGATATTCTGCAGCAGCTATTCATCGTGAGCTTTGTGCCGTGTACGGATCAAGAGTTATGAGTGAAGGAGTTGTCCGTGAATGGGTACGTTTATTTAAAAGTGGACGAGAAAACGTTCATGATGAAGAGAGGAGTGGTAGACCATCATTGGTGACTGACGAACTCGTTCAGACAGTTGATGCAAAAGTTCGTGAAAATCGACGTTTCTCAATGTCGGAGTTGTCTACTGGTTTTCCACAGATTTCTAAGACTCTCTTGTACGAGATAGTGACAGCAAGATTGGGTTACCGTAAGTTCTGTGCACGATGGGTGCCCAAAATTCTTACCGACCACCACAAAACTCAAAGAATGGCCTCTGCATTAGACTTTCTGTCACGTTATGAGGACGAAGGAGAACCATTGTTAAACAGAATCGTGACCGGTGACGAAACCTGGATTAAGTACGTGAACCCTGAGACAAAAGAACAATCAAAGATGTGGGCACATTCAAATTCGCCTACCAAACCAAGAAAAGCCTCGCAAGATTTTTCTGCCAGAAAACTGATGGCAACGGTGTTTTGGGATGCCAAAGGGGTGTTGTTGGTTGAATTCATGGAACGTGGTACGACCATTAATCAAGACGTGTACTGTGAAACAATAAAAAAGTTACGACGGGCTATACAGAACAAACGCCGTGGTATGCTGACTTCCGGTATCGTTTTTTGCACGATAACGCCCGTCCTCACTCTGCTCGCAGAACAACGGCCCTTCTTGAGTCCTTCAAGTGGGACGTTATCAACCATCCACCTTACAGCCCAGACCTGGCGCCAAGTGATTATCACCTCTTCATGCATTTGAAGAAATGGCTCGGGTCACAGCGGTTTGATGACGACGAAGAGCTCAAAGATGCGGTCACAGGCTGGCTCCAGGCACAAGCGGGTGATTTTTATGCAGAAGGAATTTCAAAGCTTGTGAAGAGATACGATAAGTGCCTCAATCGCTATGGAGACTATGTAGAAAAATAGTGCAAAGATGTAGTTGTAAGATGTATATATTAAAATATTTTTATTTAACTTGGTGTATTTTTTTAAATCAACCGGAGGTTACTTTCTGAACGGCCCTCGTAGTATGTAATGATTACGTAGGAAAAAATACCGATTACGAGCTATTGCGTATTCCTTTGTGCTACTCCTCCAACCTCTGCACATGACGAACTATCGTAACAGGGTTTGTCCCCTGCATCTGTACTATTCGCACAGTTTTACTGTACGGACGTATACGGGGAACGAAAGCTGACCGTGAGCTCGCAGCACTTTGGCTGCTAGGACGAGCTTCAGTTCCTCCCACAGCAATCTGCTGGCAGCTTGTAAAAGAAACTAATGAGCAATACTGACACCGAATTTGTTGGCGATCGCTAGAAGGACTAGGTAACGTTAAAGACGCTTCATTCATTTTTTGTAAATTCTATTGACAATCACTAGGTACAACACCACACAAACCAGCACCGGCTCCATGGATTTTGTCGCCCCGCTCGAACATGTCAAGCCCCCCCCCCTCCCCCCCGCCCCTCGTTTTTCGACGTACTGAACTTTTCCTACAATATATTTCATACATACAGGGAGCGAAAGGCTATTTACAATTTTTACAGAAACCAGATGGCAGTTATAAGAGTCGAGGGACACGAAAGGGAAGCAGTAATTGGGAAGGGAGTGAGACAGGGTTGTAGCCTTTACCTGATGTATGTTATGAAATCTGTATATTGAGCAAGCAGTGAAGGAAACAAAAGAAAAATTCGGAGTAGGTATTAAAATCCACGGAGAAGAAATAAAAACTTTGAGGTTCGCCGATGACATTGTAATTCTGTCAGAGACAGCAAAGGACTTGAAAGAGCAGTTGAACGGAATGCATAGTGTCTTGAAAGGAGGATATAAGATGAAAATCAACAAAAGCAAAACGAGGATAATGGAATGTAGTCGAATTAAGTCGGGTGATGCTGAGGGAATTAGATTAGGAAATGAGACACTTAAAGTAGTAAATGAGTTTTGCTGTTTGGGGAGCAAAATAACTCATGATGGTCGAAGTAGAGAGGATATAAAATGTAGACTGGCAATGGCAAGGAAAGCGTTTCTGAAGAAGGGAAATTTGTTAACATCGAGTACAGATTTAAGTGTCAGGAAGTCGTTTCTGAAAGTATTTGTATGGAGTGTAGCCACGCATGGAAGTGAAACATGGACGATAAATAGTTCCAACAAGAATAGAATAGAAGCTTTCGAAATGTGGTGCTAGAGAAGAATGCTGAAGATTAGATGGGTAGATCACATAACTAATGAGGAGGTATTGAACAGGATTGGGGAGAAGAGAAGTTTGTGGCCCAACTTGACTAGAGGAAGGGATCGGTTGGTAGGACATCTGAGGCGTCAAGGGATCACCAATTTAGTATTGGAGGGCAGTGTGGAGGGTAAAAATCGTATAGGGAGACCGAGAGATGAATACACTAAGCAGATTCAGAAGGATGTAGGTTGCAGTAGGTACTGGGAGATGAAGAAGCTTGCACAGGATAGAGTAGCATGGAGAGCTGCATCAAACCTGTCTCAGGAGTGAAGACCACAACAACAACAACAACAACAACATTGACGTCTTATTTTCACATATCACACTCCTTCGTCTCTTTGTTGTGAATATGTCTTTAAGATCAAAGCAGCAGCCAGTCATACGTTTACAGTGTAATAATTTTAAGCCATTTTTGTTGGAGGAAACGTTTCCTTCCAAAATCGGAGCACACTGTTTCTGTACCATAGATAATTTTGATTAAGACCCTTGATTTTATGAATAATTTGTATTTCCAATTTATTCTCACATTCCTTCATTTACGCAAGATAGATTTGCCGCCCCCAAAAGTCTGCCGCCCTGGGCGGAGGCACCCCCCTAAAATAGAGCCGGCCCTGACAATAACCAACACCATTGTTATATGGCTACTTTTTGTTAGGCGCACAGTACTGTTACGCAGGCGGCAGCTGATGTTGGCAGCGATCGTAAATATTCCGGAGCTGGGCATCGCCATTGGTCAGTTAGTCTTACTGTGACTCGGTTCAGTAGTTAATCTTTTGTCCCTTACTGTCCAGTATAAAATGGACAAGTTTATAATTAGGAAGAAATGTGACAATGTGGCAAGTGTTAGCGATGGTGAAGCTAGCCCTGCGTTAGTGGTGCTGTGTGTGGCGACAAAGACGCAGATAGTGACGGAACTGTGGCGGTGACAAAAAACAACGTTGTTATCAGCCCTCTTGGAAAGAGCAATTTGCATGGATCGATTACAATAAGGTAAAAGATGTTATTTTTTGCCAAGTTTGGAGACAAATGTTTGAAGAAAATCGTTTTCAGTTTTCTCACAAAATGGAGAAAACTTTCATGGAAACTGGTTTTTCGAACTGGAAGAAAGGGGTAGAAAAGCTGAAAGCGCATGTAGCATCGGACTGCCACTGAGAAGCTGTACCGAGCGGTTCTAGGCGCTACAGTCTGGACCCACGACCGGTACGGTCGCAGGTTCGAATCCTGCCTCGGGCATGGGTGTTTGTGGTGTGCTTAGATTAGTTACGTTTAAGTAGTTCTAAGTTCTAGGGGACTGATGACCACAGCAGTTAAGTCCCATAGTGCTCAGGGCCATTTGAACCATTTGAACTAAAAATCATATCTTCCCTCCGTTATTTAGCAGTGCAGGGGCTTGCAATACGTGGGCATACTGATGAAACAAGTAACTTTGACAATTTATTACGCCTTCGATGTGAAGATAACCAGCTACTTTTAATATGGCTACAGCGCGAAACGTACAAATGGACAATCCGTGATGTGCAAAACGAAATTTTGGTCATTTTAAGTCATACATTTCTTAGAAAATAGCCACCAAAGAGCAATTTAGTAGCTGTATAACATTTGTTGATGCCTCGCTAGAGATAGAAGAATATTTTTCGGGGCTATACTCAATACAAAGTACCACAGCTAAAGCTCTGTTTCATATTATTATCGACATTTTAAGACGATTTGATTTGCCTACATCTAATTGTAGGAGCCAATCCTTTGACAGTTCAGCTAACATGGCTGGATTATATAATGGTGTGCAGGCAAAGTTTATGTAAATGGAGAAGAGAGATATGTTTGTGCATTGCCTTGCACACTGTTTAAATGTAACACTACAAGACACTGTGAAAGCAGTTCCAGAATGTCGAAATGCATTGAATGTTATGAAGGACTTTATACATTTTGTGAGAGATTCACGGAAAAGATTAGATCTTTTTGCTCAACTGAAGGCAGATGCCTCCACAAATTTGAAACCACTCTGTCCTACAAGGTGGGCCGTAAGATATTTGGCAATGTCTTCAGTTCTGTCCAACTATACAGAAATTCAGGAATTTTTTTCTAAATGTTTCAAAAAATGACCATTCAGACACTGGGGCCAAAGCAAACGGCTTTTTGTTTAATATGCAGACATATGATTTCTTTTTCATGATATCACTTTCGGTAAAACTGTTTGGTCACATTGATACCGTAAAAATAGCACTACAGAGGAAATACCTACACTTAGAGGAGGCCAGTAAGATGATTTCCACTGTTGTAACTTCTATTAAATTTATGAGAAACAATTTTGAATCATTCTGGGGTGAAGTAACTTCAAAATGTCAAGATATGGATTCTTATTCCCCAAAATTACTGCGTAGAAGAAAAGTCCCTAAGATATACGGTGACTCCATCAATTCATCTGTAGAAACATTCACTGAAGTATGTGACAAATATAGAAGTTTGTATTATGAAACAATGGATCAGCTTCTTGGAATCACGGTTCAAAACTCAATCATTCACGTTTGTAAATCAAATTGAACAATTTCTTCTTGGTGATAGCAAACATTAATTCGATATTTTATCTTTCTACGAATCAGATATAGACAAAGAACGCTTGCTTCTCCACTGAAGCATGTTTCATGAGATTATCGAAAGTAGTGATTCTGCGAATATTAGTTCGTTGGATGACATAGTGAAATACCTAAAACAGGTTAACCACCTGTTTGACCTACTGCCTGAAATAGTGAAATTCATGCGTGTAGTGGCTGACGATTCTGGTAAAGTCCTGCACCGCTGAGCGATCGTTTTCTTGTCTGCGGAGGGTGAAAACGTATCTTCGTTCTATAATGAGGCAGGATCGTCTTAACCCTTCTCAACGCCCATAGAGATGAATCGATGCAACTCGACCTTGAAGCGATATATGGCGAGTTCATATGCAGGAATGATCTGCGGAGGAGTACATTTGCCATCAAACATTAAGGTATGTGTCTTCAACTTTATTTATTTATTTGTTTTGTACCACTACTGACCCATACTCCGACTGAAATGACATTGTGATTGACGTTTCAGCGAGTCGAGGGGTAGGGGATAGTCGCCAGCCAGTTTGTATGATTTTCAGCTGTTTGCATTTTTCATTATTCTCACAATCTTTTTTTGTTTCTTGAAAGTTGTTATGCTGTGAGGTGAGTTTCCCAAGAATATGATGTCATAACTCAAAAGGGAAAGTATGCGTGCATAATACACCTCTCGCCTTCAGCACTTGGTTTTCCGAAGAAATATTTGGTTTTAATGGTTTTTAATTTTTCTGTGTGTGGTATTGTATAGTGGCGGTTTTTTTTCTTTTTTTTTAAGGGTTAATCAGTAGCTTATTCCTGACAAACCACTCTGAAATCTTTTCATTTGTGACTTCAGCATACAGCCTAAGAGCCTTTCTATTTCCACCTTCAATCAATACACTGGTGTCATCTGCAAATAGGACTGGTTTCGAGTATCGAACATGTAGATGGAAACGCAACGCCATCTGTCAAATGTAGAACCTAATAAAATGATTCTTGTCCCCCCCCCCCCCCGCCCAAAAAAAAAAATATTTTCAAATCGGCCCCTCTCATTGTTATACTTATCATCACGATCCCTATGTGAATCATACATAGGGGCTGCTTGCTGTATATTACTAGAGTTGTCATTTAAAGCCAGTTCGTGAAACTTTGTTAGTAGACATTCTTGATTTAGTTTCAGTCCTTCTTCAAGACTCTTCCAGTTCAGTTCCTTCAGTATCTCTCTGACGACCTCCCACGGATTAAACAAACCTGTGACCGTTCGTGCTGTCCTTCTTTGTATACATTCATTCAATATCTCCTGTCATTGGTAAAAGTGGACAATCGTACAAAAACCAATCATTCATACCATACCCACAATACCAGGAGGAAGATGGACCTCCATTATGAATCAAAAAACCTTACTATTGTACAAAAAGGAGCGCATTACATGAGCTGGAAGGTGTTCAGTACTCTCCTACCATCACTGAAATTACTTATCCAAGAGCTTCCCAAATTTAAACAACAGCTCAAACAGTATTTATTAGATAATTCCTTCTATTTGGTAGAAGAATATTTCAGTAGAGTTAACTGTAATTGATTTTTTCATTTACTAATTTGATGTGCTATTGTGCATTACGATACTCACAATCACTGTTAACATTACTGTGTCTTTCATTTAGCTATTAAGATCTACCATTTTTTAAAGTAATTTTTTCTGTACCTATTAAGATGTATTTTGTCTTATACCAGATATCCTCTTGCGAGAGGTACTTTTATTTATTCCTTTTGTATTATTAATAATAATTCTGACACGTCCTACATCAATGCGAATGCCTCGCAGTATTGGATTTACGCGATCTAAATAAATAAATAGTCCTACCTAGTACGGATCTCACACACTTGAGCATTAGTCTAGAACAGGTCGCACAAGTGATTTGCAAGCGGTCTCTTTTGTAGACTGTTTGCCCTTCCCCAGTATTATACGAATAAATGAAAGTCTACCAACTGCTTTGCCCACAACTGAGCCTGTGTGATCATTCCATTTCAAATCCCTACAAAGCGCTACACCCAGGTATTTGTATGAGTTGGCCGATTCCAGCTGTGACTCACCGGTGTTATAGTCATAGGATAATACGTTTTGTAAAGTATACAGCTCTAAATTTCTGAACATTTAAAGCAAGTTGCCAGTCTTTGCATCACTTTGAAATCTTATCAGGATCTGACTGAATATTTATGCAGCTGCTTTCAGACGTCACTTCATTATACACTCCTGGAAATGGAAAAAAGAACACATTGACACCGGTGTGTCAGACCCACCATACTTGCTCCGGACACTGCGAGAGGGCTGTACAAGCAATGATCACACGCACGACACAGCGGACACACCAGGAACCGCGGTGTTGGCCGTCGAATGGCGCTAGCTGCGCAGCATTTGTGCACCGCCGCCGTCAGTGTCAGCCAGTTTGCCGTGGCATACGGAGCTCCATCGCAGTCTTTAACACTGGTAGCATGCCGCGACAGCGTGGACGTGAACCGTATGTGCAGTTGACGGACTTTGAGCGAGGGCGTATAGTGGGCATGCGGGAGGCCGGCTGGACGTATCGCCGAATTGCTCAACACGTGGGGCGTGAGGTCTCCACAGTACATCGATGTTGTCGCCAGTGGTCGGCGGAAGGTGCACGTGCCCGTCGACCTGGGACCGGACCGCAGCGACGCACGGATGCACGCCAAGACCGTAGGATCCTACGCAGTGCGGTAGGGGACCGCACCGCCACTTCCCAGCAAATTAGGGACACTGTTGCTCCTGGGGTATCGGCGAGGACCATCCGCAACCGTCTCCATGAAGCTGCGCTACGGTCCCGCACACTGTTAGGCCGTCTTCCGCTCACGCCCCAACATCGCGCAGCCCGCCTCCAGTGGTGTCGCGACAGGCGTGAATGGAGGGACGAATGGAGACGTGTCGTCTTCAGCGATGAGAGTCGCTTCTGCCTTGGTGCCAATGATGGTCGTATGCGTGTTTGGCGCCGTGCAGGTGAGCGCCACAATCAGGACTGCATACGACCGAGGCACACAGGGCCAACACCCGGCATCATGGTGTGGGGAGCGATCTCCTACACTGGCCGTACACCACTGGTGATCGTCGAGGGGACACTGAATAGTGCACGGTACATCCAAACCGTCATCGAACCCATCGTTCTACCATTCCTAGACCGGCAAGGGAACTTGCTGTTCCAACAGGACAATGCACGTCCGCATGTATCCCGTGCCACCCAACGTGCTCTAGAAGGTGTAAGTCAACTACCCTGGCCAGCAAGATCTCCGGATCTGTCCCCCATTGAGCATGTTTGAGACTGGATGAAGCGTCGTCTCACGCGGTCTGCACGTCCAGCACGAACGCTGGTCCAACTGAGGCGCCAGGTGGAAATGGCATGGCAAGCCGTTCCACAGGACTACATCCAGCATCTCTACGATCGTCTCCATGGGAGAATAGCAGCCTGCATTGCTGCGAAAGGTGGATATACACTGTACTAGTGCCGACATTGTGCATGCTCTGTTGCCTGTGTCTATGTGCCTGTGGTTCTGTCAGTGTGATCATGTGATGTATCTGACCCCAGGAATGTGTCAATAAAGTTTCCCCTTCCTGGGACAATGAATTCACGGTGTTCTTATTTCAATTTCCAGGAGTGTATATTGTGAAAAGCAATGGTCCCATAACACTCCCCTGTGGCACGCCAGAGGTTACTTTAACGTCTGTAGCCGTCTCTCCATTGATAACAACATGCTGTGTTCTGTTTGCTAAAAACTCTTCAATCCAGCCACACAGCTGGTCTGATATTCCGTAGGCTCTTACTTTGTTTATCAGGCGACAGTGCGGAACTGTATCGAACGCCTTCCGGAAGTGAAGGAAAATAGCATCTACCTGGCAGCCTGTATCTAATATTTTCTGGGTCTCGTGAACAAATAAAGCGAGTTGGGTGTCACACGATCGCTGTTTCCGGAATCCATGTTGATTCCTACAGAGTAGATTCTGGGTTTCCAAAAACGACATGATACGCGAGCAAGAAACATGTTCTAAAATTCTACAACAGATCGACGACAGAGATATAGGTCTATAGTTTTGCGCATCTGCTCGACGACCCTTCTTGAAGACTGGGACTACCTGTGCTCTTTTCCAATCATTTGGAACCTTCCGTTCCTCTAGAGACTTGCGGTACACGGCTGTCAGAAGGGGGGCAAGTTCTTTCGCGTACTCTGTGTAGAATCGAATTGGTATCCCGTCAGGTCCAGTGGACTTTCCTCTGTTGAGTGATTCCAGTTGTTTTTCTGTTCCTTGGACACTTATTTCGATGTCAGCCATTTTTTCGTTTGTGCGAGGAGAGAAGGAACTGCAGTGCGGTCTTCCTCTGTGAAACAGCTTTGGAAAAAGGTGTTTAGTATTTCAGCTTTACGCGTGTCATCCTCTGTTTCAATGCCATCATCATCCCGGAGTGTCTGGATATGCTGTTTCGAGCCACTTACAGATTTAACGTAAGACCAGAACTTCCTAGGATTTTCTGTCAAGTCGGTACATAGAATTTTACTTTCGAATTCACTGAACGCTTCACGCATAGCCCTCCTTACGCTAACTTTGACATCGTTTAGGTTCTGTTTGTCTGAGAGGTTTTGGCTGCGTTTAAACTTGGAGTGATGCTCTCTTTGCTTTCGCAGTAGTTTCCTAACTTTGTTGTTGAACCACGGTGGGTTTTTCCCGTCCCTCACAGTTTTACTCGGCACGTACCTGTCTAAAACGCATTTTACGATTGCCTTGAACTTTTTCCATAAACACTCAACATTGTCAGTGTCGGAACAGAAATTTTCGTTTTGATCTTTTAGATAGTCTGAAATCTGCCTTCTATTACTCTTGCTAAACAGATAAACCTTCCTCCCTTTTTTTATATTCCTACTACCTTCCATATTCAGGGATGCTGCAACGGCCTTATGATCACTGATTCCCTGTTCTGTACATACAGAGTCGAAAAGTTCGGGTCTGTTTGTTATCAGTAGGTCCAAGATGTTATCTCCACGAGTCGGTTCTCTGTTTAATTGCTCGAGGTAATTTTCGGATAGTGCACTCAGTATAATGTCACTCGATGCTCTGTCCCTACCACCCGTCCTAAACATCTGAGTGTCCCAGTCTATATCTGGTAAATTGAAATCTCCACCTAAGACTATAACATGCTGAGAAAATTTATGTGAAATGTATTCCAAATTTTCTCTCAGTTGTTCTGCCACTAATGCTGCTGAGTCGGGAGGTCGGTAAAAGGAGCCAATTATTAACCTAGCTCGGTTGTTGAGTGTAGCCTCCACCCATAATAATTCACAGGAACTATCCACTTCTACTTCACTACAGGATAAACTACTGCTAACAGCGACGGATAACACCAGTGACACGCCACGGCACGGAATCGGCGAGGTCTCGGTAGGTCACTGGAGGCAGTTGGCGTCACATCTGCATCTACAAGTCGCCTAATTACCGTAAATTCCGGGGAAGGAGGGCCGTGAGCTCTGGTGCAATGTTCAATCACACGTCTGATGTGTTCGATTGGAACCAGACCTGGCGAGTTGGGGGGTCGCCACATCAATTGGAACTCACCACTGCATTCCTCGAACCACTGCATCACACACCTGACCTTTTAACTCGGTGCATTATCTTCATCAAAAATGAAGGGATGAACACAGCCTGCAACCAGTGCACGATACCCCTCGGCCGTCACGACGCATTGCACAAGCTCCACTGGACCCACAGATGCCGACGTGAATTTCCTCAAAGTGAAACTGGAGTGGCAGCCAGCTCGTCTCCGTTCCGCAGTACAGGTGTCGAGGAGCTGTTCTCCTGGAAGGCGACGGATTCGCACTCTCACATCGGCACGATGAAGAAGGTATATCAGGATTCGTCATACTGTGCAATGCTCTGGCACTGCGCCAGTGTCCAGTGCTGATGGTCACGTGCCAATTTCAGTCGCTGCTGCCGATGCCGTGGTGTTAACACTGACACCTGCAGGAATCTTCGGCTGCGGAGGCTGTTTATCGGGAATGCTTGTTGTACTGTGTGTTTGGACGTACTTGTACTCTCGCCCAGCATTAAAGTTGATGCCAGTCCCAACACAGTTCACCACCTGTCCTGTTTTACCCACCTGCCCGGGCTACAATGTTCGACAGCAGTGAGGGGTGGCCACCCAACCCCACGATGTCCGGACTCGATTTCACCTCACTTTCACTGCAAGTTGAAGACACCCACCATAGCATTCCTGGAACACCCGACAAATCCTGCAGTTTCCGAAATGCTTGTGCCGAGCCTCCGGCTCCTCACAATCTGTCCTCGGCCAAACTCCAGTAGACTGCGCATGTTCCCCATTCTGTACATGGACAGCACACTCACTGATATTACATGCACCGTCCATATGTCCAACTAAAGTGCGCGTCATTTACGACGGCGGCCGAGTTTAGGTTCGTTCTGCGCATCTGACGTCACAAAGCACAGTCAGCCAATGAACAGAGAACGACGTTGCCAGAGCTCGACTGCAGTGCAGAGCACGGACAAGTGTCTTCAGTTTTAGAAACGTTCAGTCATAAGTAAAGTACGGTAATAGAACAAAAGCAATGTCTCGATAGCAGACTTTCTATGAAAGAAACTTTGGAAAAAGCATTCTTTATACCAACTGCTTCATATTCTATTAATTAATTAAACGAAACAAGCAATAAGCCTCCTAATTCAGGCGATACCAAGGAAATTCATACTCACTAACCGATTTTTTGCAATAAAGAACAGTGGTAATTGTTTATTTCCTATTGGACTTCGACAAAACTTGAGTAATTCATAGTCATACCAACAGTGTTTGTAGGTATTTTGCGTAGTAATGGTTATGGCGTTTGACTTCTACAGAAAAGGTTCCGAGTTCAAATCGTGTTCGGTGCTAAATATTTTCTTTATTTAGAAACAATATCGAAGTGTCTTACTTCATGAATTTTATTCATTTGAATGTAATTTTTTGAAATTTCTAGTGGCAACTAAAATCGATCATACGGAATGTATACGCTGTGGACTTTTACCTGTGCAAAGTCTTCAAAATTTCGTGCAATGGTTTACTACATTTAATGCTGCACAATAACTGCGTTGAACATCGAAACAAAATTAAGTCATTCATGGGGGGAAGGTATCAGTCAAGAACAAGTGTAAAAATCAAATTTTGGGGCCAAATAGTTTTTGTGGAATCGAATGATAAAGAGTGTCAAAGCAGTTGGAACACCGTGTGTCAGCACAGGCGAGCAGTGCAGTGATGACAAAATCGCGCACAGCACGGAATGCGGGGAGCACGTCTCTGTAGCAGCGAAAGGGTTAATGCGGCCGTGGTGGCTTTACTTCATAAACTGCGCGCTCCCCCCTAAACGTAAGTTTGCGAACTATACTATACTATGGCGCTGCTTGTCTTGGCGCGTACAACTGGCAACGCAGCAATCTCCTGCGCCTGGGCGGGCATGCGCGAGCTGCCAAGATAAAAGAATTTAACTAAAGTAACCATTTCTCGCTAGGAGACGCTGATGTCGTGTGGACAAGTTTCTGTCGATAATAGGTCGGTGGTCATAATGGTCTGTCTAATCAGTGTAGTATCATAACCATACAACCTGCAATATTGTGTATTTTAATTATGTATTGCATTTACAAAGTTAAAAAAACGGTCTGGTGCACAACATAAATGAAGAGTGCTCAGTCTGACAGTTTCTCAAACAACGTCACGACTTCGCAAGCTTTCACTTTACAACCATATGATCTGCATTTACTTTTTATTTACACGTCAAGTTCCGTAGGACCAAATTGAGGAGCAAATCTCCAAGGTCATGGAACATGTCAGTACATGAAATTACAACATAAAAATAATAACAGATAAAAATAAAATGTTTACGAAACCAAAAAAAGTCAAGCCATAAGTTTAAGTAAACGCAAACAACAATACAACAAGAATCAGCTTAATTCTTCTAGGAAATCCTCGGCAGAGTAGGAGTGATCCACGAGGAAACTCTTCAGTTTCGATTTGAAAGCGCGTGGATTACTGCTAAGATTTTTTAATTCTAGTGGTAGCTTATTGCAAATGGATGCTTCAGTATACTGCACATCTTTTTGCACCAAAGTCAAGGAAGTCCAATCCAAATGCAGGTTTGATTTCTGCCGAGTATTAACCGAGTGAAAGCTGCTTATTCTTGGCAATAAGCTAATATTCTTAACAAGAAATAAGAGTAAGGAATATATATTTTGAGAGGCCAATGTCAAAATACCCAGACTACTGAAGAGGGGTCGACAAGAGGTCGTGAACTTAAACCACTTATTGCCTGAACTGCCGATTTCTGACGCAAAAATATCCTCTCAGAATGGGAAGAGTTACCCCAAAATATAATACCATACGACATAAGCGTATGAAAAGAAGCAAAGTAAATTAATTTTCGTGCCGAACGGTCACTCACTTCAGATACCGTTTAGATAGTACAAATGTCAGCATTAAGTCTTTGAACAAGATCCTGAACGTGGGATTTCCACCACAGTTTACTATCTACCTGAACGCCTAGAAATTTGAACTGTTCAGTTTCACTAATCATATGCCCATTCTGTGAAGTTAAACCTTCAGGTTTTGTTGAATTTTGTGTTAGAAACTGTAAAAGCTGAGTCTCACTGTGATTTAGCGTTAGTATATTTCCTACAGGCCATGAACTTAGGTCATGAACTACACTATTTGAAACCGAGCCAATGTTGCACACAACATCCTTTACGTCCAAGCTAGCGTCATCAGCAAACAGAAATATTTTAGAGTTACCCATAATACTAGAGGGCATATCATTTATATAAATAAGGAACAAGAGCGGCCCCAACACTGATCCCTGGCCCCTTCCCCCCCCCCCCCCCCCACTTGACAGTATCCCACTCAGACCCCACATCACAGCCGTTATCAACATTGTGAATAATGACGATTAGCTCTCTGTTGCTAAAGTAAGAGCTGAACCAATTGTGAGGTACTCCCCTTATTCCGTAATGGTCCAACTTCTGGAGCAATATTTTGTGATCAACAAAATCAACGCCTTAGTTAAATAAAAAAAAGTTTGTCTAACATTCGAAACCTGTTGTTTAACCCATCCAGTACCTCAGAGAGAAAATGTAATATAGCGTTTTCAGTTGTTAAACGACTACTAAAGCCAAACTTTACATTTGACATCAAATTATGTAATACACTGCTGGCCATGAAATTTGCTACATCAAGAAAAAATGCAAATGATAAACGAGTATTCATTGGACAAATATATTATACTACAACTGACATGTGATTACATTTTCACGCCATTTGGGTGCATAGATCTTGAGAAATCAGTACCCAGAACAACCACGTCTGGCCGTAATAACGGCCTCGATACGCCTGGGCATTGAGTCAGACAGAGCTTGGATGGCGTGTACAGGTACAGCTGCCCATGCAGCTTCAATACGATACCACAGTTCATCGAGAGTAGTGACTGGCGTATTGTGACGAGCCAGTTGCTCGGCCACCATTGGCCAGGCGTTTTCAATTGGTGAGAGATCTGGCGAATGTGCTGACCAGGGCAGCAGTCGAATATTTTCTGTATCCATACTGGCCCGTACAGGGCCTGCAACATGCGGTCGTGCATTATCCTGCTGAAATGTAGGGTTTCACAGGGATCGAACAAAGGTTAGAAACACGGGTCGTAACACATCTGAAATGTAACGTCCACTGTTCAAAGTGCCGTCAGCGCGAACAAGAGGTGACCCAGACGTGTAACCAATGGCAACCCATACCATCCCGCCGGGTGATACGGCAGTATGGCGACGACGAATACACGCTTACAATGAGCATTTACCGCGATGTCGCCAAACACGGATGCGACCATCGTGATGCTGTAAACAGAACCTGGATAAATCAGAAAAAATGACGCTTTGCCATTCGTGCACTCAGGTTCGTCGTCGAGTGCACCATCGCAGGCGCTCCTGTCTGTGATGCAGCGTCAAGGGTAACGGCAGCCATGGTCTCCGAGCTGATAGTCCCTGCTGCTGCAAACGTCGTCGAACTGTTCGTGCAGATGGTTGTTGTCTTGCAGACGTCCCCATCCGTTGACTCGGGGATCGAGACGTGGCTGCACGATCCGTTACAGCCGTGCGGATAAGACGCCTGTCATTTCGACTGCAAGTGATACGAGGCCGTTGGGATCCAGCACGGCGTTCCGTATTACCCTCCTGAACCCACCGATTCCGTATTCTGCTAACAATCATTGGATATCGACCAAGGCGAGTAGCAATGTCGCGATACGATACACCGCGCTAGGCTACAATTCGACCTTTATCAAAGTCGGAAACGTGATGGTAGGCATCACAACAACGTTTGACCAGGCAATGCCGGTCAACTGCTGTTTGTGTATGAGAAATTGGTTGGAAACTTCCCTTGTGTCAGCACATTGTAGGTGTCGCCACCGGCGCCAACCTTGTGTGAATGCTCTGAAAAGCTAATCATTTGCATATTACAGCATCTTCTTCCCGTCGGTTAAATTTCGCGTCTGTAGCACGTCATCTACGTGGTGTAACAATTTTAATGGCCAGCCAGCATTGTACAAAATGATCAATTATCCGATCATACACAGTCTTCTCGATAACTTTAGCAAACACTGATTGCATAGAAATAGGTCTAAAATTGTGTACGTTATCCCTTTCTCCCTTTTTATAAAGCAGCTTTACTACTGAGTACTTTAATTGGTCAGGAAACTGACCATTGCTAGAGGAAAAATTACAAATTCGGCTAAATACAGGGCTAACATGTTCAGCACGGTACTTTAATATTTGCTAGCCACTCCACCATATCCATGAGAGTCATTAGTCTTCAGTGATTTAATTATTGACTCCTCTCCCTTGTCTGTATCGTAGAGGACCAGTTCAGACATCAATCTCAGAAAAGCATTTGACAAGAAAGTTATATGATTCCCTGTAGAAACTAAATTTTTTTTTAATTCCCCAGCAATGCTCATAAAATGATTTTTAACTACTGTAAATAATCTGATTTATTAGTAACAGAAATATTTTTGCTACGAACTGACTTTATATTGTCGACCTTGTGTTGCTGACCAGAAAGCTCCTTCAAACTGACCATTTGGTTTTAATTTTATCCTGTGAATTAGCTATTCTATTTGCATACCACATACTCTTTGCCTTCCTAATAACATTTTAAGCACCTAACAGTACTGTTTGTAATGGCCTACTGTAGACTGATTGTGATTACTTCTAACATTTTGATATAATTCCCACTTTGTTCTACATGATATCCTTATCCCACTAGTCAGCAACCCAGGCTGCCCATTACTGCTAGTACCCCGTTTAGAACATTCTAACGGAAAGCAACTACCAAAGAGCATGAGAAACATGTTAAAGAAAGCATTATAATTATCATCTGTGTTATTGGTACTATAAACATCCTGCCACTCTTATTCCTTGACGACATTTAAAAAACTCTATATTGCTGTTGGATTAACTTTCCTACATAGTTTGTAATTACATGTGGCATGTGTTTGAGTACAAAAGCCATTTTGTGTTAAAATTTGTGCATCATGGTCTGAAAGGCGATTCATCCTTTTACTAATAGAATGCCCATCTAGTAAGGAAGAATGAATAAAAATATTGCCTATGACTGTGCTACTGTTCCCCTGCACCCTAGTTGGAAAAAACACAGTTTGCATCAGATCATATGAATTTAGGAGATCTACCAACATCCTTCTTCTTGCACAATCATGTACAAAATTAATACTGGAGTCACAACATATAACAAATTTTTGGTATTTCCTATAAAGTGAATCAAGAACCCACTCTAGCTTGAGCAGAAATGCTGTGAAGTCAGAGTTAGGAGACAAACAATTAGAAGTTTAGTTTCACTAAATTCAACTGCCCTGCACAACATTCAAATATCTGTTCAGTGCAGTGTCGTTATATGTCTATGGACTCACATGGAATACTGTTTTTTTACATACATAGCCACTCCCCTACCCCGCAAGGAATTCCTTGAAAAACAGCCAGCTAATCTGTATCCTGGTAAAGGAAGCCTCTGAACTGTCACATTATTTAAGTGGTGCTCCGATATACCAATAATTTCAGAGTTAACATCTATAAGCAGTTCCCCATCTTTCTATCTACATCCATACTCTGCAAGCCACCTGGCGGTGTGTGGCGGAGGGTACCTTGAGTACCTCTATCGGTTCTCCCTTCTATTCCAGTCTCGTATTGTTCGCGGAAAGAAACATTGTCAGCATGCCTCTGTGTGGGCTCTAATCTCTCCGATTTTATCCTCACGGTCTCTTCGCGAGATATACGTAGAAGGGGGCAATGTACTGCTCGACTTCTCGGTGAAGGTATGTTCTCGAAACTTCAACAAAAGCCCGTACCGAGCTACTGAGCGTCTCTCCTACAGAGTCTTCCACTGGAGTTTATCTATCATCTCCGTAACGCTTTCGCGATTACTAAATGATCCTGTAACGAAGTGCGCTGCTCTCCGTTGGATCTTCTCTATCTCTTCTATCGACCCTGGTACGGATCCCACACTGCTGAGCAGTATTCGAGCAGTGGGCGAACATGCGTACTGTAACCTACTTTCTTTGTTTTCGGACTGCATTTCCTTAGGAATCTTCCAATGAATCTCAGTCTGGCATCTGCTTTACCGACGATCAACTTTATATGATCGTTCCATTTTAAATCACTCCTAATGCCTACTCCCAAATAATTTATGTAATTAACTGCTTCCAGTTGCTGACCTGCTATATTGTAGCTAAATGATAAAGGATCTATCTTTCTACGTATTCGCAGCAAATTGCACTTGTCTAGATTGAGATTAAATTGCCATTCCCTGCACCGTGCGTCAATTCGTTGCAGATCCTCCTGCATTTCAGTACAATTTTATATTGTTACAACCTCTCGATATACCACAGCATCATCCGCAAAAAGCCTCAATGAACTTCCGATGTTATCTCTAATACTTCTTATATTCTGATGAAATATGCAAATTCCTTCTCTACTTGGAAACATGACGTCCTCTGATGGTGAGCCCTTAGTTAGAGGGACTTAACTTTAAGCAGGTATACCTATCACCTGACTTCAATCTAAAAAATGTGCAGTTCTAACACCAACTACTATAGGAAATTTCCATGAGTGATCCCAGCACCCCCCACTATACTGTAACCTACAAGCTTTGCCAGCATCCCTATCCCATACCTATTGAGGTGCAGGCCATGCCTGGTGAAACCCAATCTACTGATAGACTGAACTGCCAGCACTGAAATGTAACCCACGCCCTCTGCCACGAGCACCCCTCCAGCCCCATGTTAACGCACCTAACAGCCACATTAAGACGAGGCCGATATGACGCTGAAACAATTGCACAAATTGAAAATTAGTGCCATCAGTTTGAGTAGCTATCCTTACCTGGTCACCACCTACATCATATTCCCCGCCCCTACCGTGACTATTCCCTGGTTCCACCCACTATCACTACCTGATCCTCCTTCGTAAAATTCTTACATAAATCCCCAATACTTTCAGTCGTCTGAGCCAACCCTGCAATAGGTTTCACAATGCTGATGACCCGATACTCAATACCCAAAACTTCCTGCAACTGTTGGCTCACACCTCTACCTTGCAGCAGAACCTCCTTCTTTCTGTTAGACTTTGGAACTTACCTAGGCCTCCTAACTACTGAAGACTGCTGCATGTTCCCTACACATACAGCTACATGAGGCTCCTCTCCACTCAACTCTATTGCATATACACAAAGTATAACTGTCTGAATACCTCCTCGTAGCTGCCTTATTTCCAGCTGCCAGTTCCCATTCCCCACCACCCTTCACTCTCCTCAACCTATCTAGTTCCTCCTTTGCACATTGTAACTGCACCTGAAGGGCACAGATCTTACACTCCTGCTCTTCTATCAACTTATTTCTACTACAGATTCTGCGTTCCCAGGAAAGGATCTCACTAGAGTGCCCACTTGCTTCCCCACTGCATTCCCCCCAATGAAAATACTTCCCACACTGTAACCCACTACCCACAAACCTATGACAGATCCCACACTTCTCACTCGTAGTAAAATTTTACAGTTACTGAGAAAAACTATATGTCTACGTTACCTAAGTTCAGTTACACCAGTAGAACAATTTATAGAACTAACAATAGCGGCCTCGAAATTCTCTGTCTACTAAAAAAGCAACTACTTCTATTATACTACTAAACCACAACTAATAGCAATACCAACAAAACGCCACAAAATTATTAGCTAAAACCAAAAATTCTTGTAGCCACTGGAACACTCAGCGAAGTTAAAACACTAAATGAAAATTTTACTGAAATATTTCACTAGAAACAATAAGAAAAGTCAGCTGAAAAGTAAAGCACAAGATTTACTAACAACTTCAACGCACAGAAAACTCTAAAAAAACACAGTGAGCGAACGTTTCCAAATGTTTATTAAATCATTATTTCGCCACAAACAGCATGAAACACTGCTGAAAACTATTAAGTTTAGTAACTGTAAAACTGTGCACAAACAACTTTGTCAGTACTTAGCTTTATAACTGCTACAGCTGCAACTGCAAGATATAAACACACTACTCTCGCTGTCATATTGTTTAGTTTAGTTATTTACTGTGTTTAATATTGTCCATTGTGTTAAAAAACGAGTTTGGTGCACAACATTCTGTGAAGGGGATTGCATCTTTGCTTATAATGTTTGGTTGCCTAAGAACTAGTGTCCCTTGCAAATGTTAATCAGTTGTTTCCTGCAGATGGCCCAATAAGCCAATTACCAATTAGAAATAACAAATAATCAGTAGAAACTTAAATAAAGAAATACTATTAGATAGTACATAAATTGGCATCTACTTGTTAAGATTCTCTGGGCCACTGACGGGGGTGCTGGAAGATGTTCGGTACCACTTTTGTACAATATTCCTATTGCACACTTCTGTGGAATAACCACTTTTTTCACTTCAGCTGCAGCGCCTGAGAAGATTATGTCACAGGGCAGAACTAAGTGAAAGTCTGCAAAGTATGCTATTAATCCTACCTGCAGGACAACACAGTTAAAAAGAGATTTATAAAAGCAAAGCAGGAAGAACTGAGCTTTTTGTTTAACTTATTCATATCACGCTGGTACCGCCACAGTTTATTATCCGTGTGGATTCCTAGGAACTTCACACGTGGAATCTTAACCGATGTACAACACTGATCTCCGTTTCTTGTACCTGTGGGTCTAAGTCATTTTCATTTATTTGCACGATTTAAAGTTAATCTGTTAGCTGTGAACCAGTTGTTAGCCAATTTCATTATTCTTCTGGCTGTGTTTGGTATGGATGTGTTTTGGCCCTTTATCAGTATACTTATGTCATTGACATACATTACAATTTTTGAAGTCATCCAACGCACCGAGTCAATTATTTATGTAGACCACCTATAGGACTGGGCCAAGCACTGAGCCTTGTGGTACACCATATTCAATGATTTCCCACTCTCAATTTAATCTTATTCCTGTTGTACCATTTGCTAATGTAACCCCATATTTTCTGTTCTTAAAATATGACTCCATGCATGCAACCATTTTACTTTCTCTAACAGAATTTTCAATTCCTCAATAAATTCAGTGTATCTTGTGCTGTGAAAGGAGAAAGTATAAACATGCAGCAAATGCCAGATGTATAAAAAATGAGAATGGCAGAAAGTGCAAAATGCTAACGCAGGAATGGCTAGAGGACAAATGCGAGGCTGTCGAAGCATTTATAATTAGGGGAAGAATGATACCATCTATAGCAATGTTAAAGAGACCATTGGAGATAAAACAAGCAACTGTGTAAGTGTCAAGAGCTCAGATGGAAAGCCAGTACAAAATAAATAAGTGAATGTGAGAAGTGGGAAGGGCTCTACAACGGAAACTAACTTCGAGGCTCACAGAAAGGGAAGAGGAAATAAATGAAGACGAGATGGGAGATACGATGCTGCAAGAGGAATTTGACAAAGTACTGAAAGACCCAAATGAAAACAAGGCCTTGGGGAATACTGCAGAAAAGAACAAACACGCTAGGCACCTAACCTTAGAACATATATTAAAGGAAGGTAATAAATAAAACCAAAGAAAATTTGGAGAAGGAAATAAAGTTTATGGAGTATAAATAAAAACTTTGCAATTTGGGCCAAAGTAGAGGGGGCATAAAATACAGACTGACTACAGCAAGAAAATCATATCTGAAAATAGAGAATTTGTTAACTTGGTATGTAAATGTGTTTAGAAGTATTTTTGGGATTTAGCAGATTCAGATCAGATGACAGTGAAGGAATTAGATTAGGAAATGAGACACTAAAAGTAATAAAGTTTTACTATATGGGCAGCAAATAACTGATGATGGCCAAAGTAGAGGGGGCATAAAATACAGACTGACTACAGCAAGAAAATCATATCTGAAAATAGAGAATTTGTTAACTTGGTATGTAAATGTGTTTAGAAGTATTTTTGGGATTTAGCAGATTCAGATCAGATGACAGTGAAGGAATTAGATTAGCAAATGAGACACTAAAAGTAATAGAAGTTTTACTATATGGGCAGCAAATAACTGATGATGGCCAAAGTAGAGGGGGCATAAAATACAGACTGACTACAGCAAGAAAATCATATCTGAAAATAGAGAATTTGTTAACTTGGTATGTAAATGTGTTTAGAAGTATTTTCTGAAGGTCTTAGTCTGAAGTGTAGTCATGTATGGAATTGAAATTTGAATAATATACAGTTCAGACATGAAGAGAATAGCTGCTTTCGAATTGTGGTGCTATTGAAGAATGCTGAAGATTAGAGGGATAGATCAAATAACTAACAAGGAAGTACTGAATCAAACTAGAAAAAAAGAAATTTATAGCATAACTGGTTGATGCAGGACATTCTGAAGCATCAAGGAATTGTCAATATATGGACATGTGCTCGCACTACTTAGCAGCGTTACGAATGTATATAACAGCAAATGACGACGACATATAAATGTGTCAGCGTGTATAAAGTTGACACGGCTTAAAGCCAAAACATCTGCACTTGATAATGGCCTAAGACCGAAATTGTAATAGTGGAAATAAAAAGTTTAACAGTCACTGATGTAAACATGATGTCTTCCAAACTGAGCTGTTGTCAAGAGAGTATTTTAATAAAGATAGTTCTGCATATTGTTGTAAGCTACTTACTTAGAAAATTTTGAGAATGTGCGACGAAGGGAGATCTGTCTATAATTGGAAGTCAGTTGCTTATGTCCTGTTTTATATATAGGTGTTAGTACTACACACTTCAGTCCTTCGTAAAATACTCCTCGATTGGTTACGAAGGTAAATTGCATGTTTCCAGTTACTGCTAATTAGAATTCAGTCACAACAAACTGCTGGGAACGTATTACTGGACGACTGGTTGAAATCTCGAGATGCCGAGCGTCCTTTACCACTGACATCGTACCTCAGATGACACAGTCGTGCACGGTATAGTGGCGGAGTCAACTGCAACACTGAGTGGCATTCTGCAGTATTCAGTGACGAGTCTCACTTCTGTTTGTTGCGGTCACATCGACTCTTAAGACATCTGTAGACGACAGGGTGACAGGTTACAGGAAGCAGCAATTCTCCAGACCTTTACCCCTTCAACTTAGGGAAGCCTAGTGTGGGGAACTAGTGTGTACGATAACATGTTCTATTCAGTAACTGTTGATAGGAGGCTGAATGCTCACCAGTATATGGCAAGAATTGTAAACCCTGTTGTCATACCCTTCACGACCAGAGACCAAATGGCAGATTACTGCAGGATACTGCAAAACCCACACCCTGTTCACACTACAAATGCCTTTAGGAATGTACATATCCTTAATTGGCATGCCCAATCCCCTGATTTGTAATCCATTGAGCATGACTGGGATGTGGTGGGAAGACATACACTTCTATATTGCCCTACAATCAGAATTCTTCAATAACTGGCACAACATGTATTTCAGGTATGGCAAGACAGTCTTCAAGATGACATGCAGGTGTTGTTTGCATCCATTCCACAACAAATACAAGGGTCTATAGAGGAATTACATGAAGTAAGGATTTTTTTTTTTTTTTCGAGCAATAAAAATGAAACTTCGAGAATATGGCAGTAATCAAGCACAATTATACAAGAATATCATGTCACACACAAAACACAAAGTAGCTGCCTGACTGACTTGTCTTGCTGCATATGCCAGCAATTTTAGTTTTAAATTTAGAATTATTTTTGCAATCGACAGTATTTTCTATGGGGTACACCGAGAGTGTGTTGACTAGTGACGTAGAGCTAGATGTTGCCGTGAAATCTTCATTTGTCACAAACCATTACAAAAGTCAGCTGGTCATTTTACTTTACCTCTAAATATATTTAAAGACAAGAATGGCAGTGATTTCTTGACGCCAGTTTTAATGCAGCAAACTGTTAATTGAAGCCTGTGTTCTTATTTCTTGACAGACGTCATTTCTTTTTCACTTGAGCATCTTTCCTAATATCTCACACGGCAATGCATCTAAGGGTCCAAAGCAGCAGTGAATTTCTTGTCAGAAATTATAACTATATACATAAGAATGTGATCTTATTTCAAACTACCCCATCAATTTCATTTCTCTCGCTCTTGGTGTCTCAGTTTTTTTTGGTGAATTCAGTTTGGTAGCAGGCAAAAAATATTTGTCAGATGTGTTCACAGGACAGGTAAGAAAGGTAAAAATAGCAAATGACATTTTTTTCTTACAAACAGACATAATTTATTATTATTATTACTTTTATGGCAGTAAAATTATAATGCTTTACTTCACCTTTTCTTCCTCATCCTTCACAAATAAACGCTAAGTATTATCTTAAACTGACAGTCATCATCGAGGCAATGACAGTGTCTTACTACAGTAGTTAATATACAAAAATCTGCACTGGTTTGGGATGCACACTATGGCACAAAAAGTTTAGTAGCACCAAAGGACATAGCAGCAAACATTTAAAAAAATACATAAAAAACAAAACAGAGCAAATCATCTCATATCTCCTCACAGTTCCGTATAAACACTCAGTTACAAAATAATAATAATAAGTCACAGAAAAAAACATCTTTCAGTTTCAGTTATCACTAGAATACAATGGCAGTTTCATTTAACGGCTCCTCCCCCTCAAGAGGAAAGTGCCGCATTTTATACACAGTAATATAAAGTTGTATTCTAGTGGTGCGGGCAGGACAAAGAGGAGTAATACGCACAGAGTTAAAAACGAACACTACAAACTCGAGATAAAAGAGTATCGAGACAGTGGCAATAAATTAAAAATAATAATAATAATAATAAAAATAAAATAGTAGTACAATAGTAGTAGTAGTAATAATAATAACGTGAAGAAACTACTGCTTTCAGTAATGTTAAAACTGAGAAGTAATGCAAAATACTTTTTTAAAACGACTGGGAAAGTGTTTGCACATTCCTGATATTCTACTGGCATAAAAAAAATGCTGCAAGTAACAAATGTGTCATAGCTATAATTTTTGCAATTTTTTTGTAATTGCAAGTTAATCCTGTACGAATTTTCTAGCAGTACTTTTGAGCTAGTAAATGGGTACGTATCAAGAGGAATGCAAAACCGGAAATGTGCAGTATTTTCCCAGCTACGTTTTACGTTACACTTCCTCGTCCGCTAGAAACATATCCTATCTCTCGCACACGCACAAATGCACACAAGAGGAAGGGGACAGAAAATTATGTCGGAAAAAAGAAGAAGGAAAATTACATTCCTCTCCCTACTTCCTTTTACATTCCGCCACTTAAGAAGAAAATGAAATCAGAGTAACACAGCCCTACTTTTTACAATAACAGTTATTATCTTAAATGCAGGCATGCACGGTGCATTTGACACCGCCATTCTCAATTGTTATAAACTAGTGGCAGTTTCAACATCGGGGACAGCACGGTAAAAAAAGAAATTGAGATGCACCGTGGATTAACCCCACTGATTAGTGAGAACAATTAAAATAATACACGAACACACAGAGATGCTGCAACTCGCCACTACAACTGTCGTACATTAGAAGCACTCTGGCAGAAATATGACAATTTCCTGGTAGTCAAAGGCACCACACTGCATCCACACACTCGTACACATTAGTGAACACAAAAAAGAATCATTGCATTAATCTCCTTCTCAATTTGCCGCAGTTTCTTCACGCTTTCCTCCCCGACTGCCGCCTGCCCTTGCCTCGGCGGTGGCCGGCTGTGAGTCGTCTCTGTCGCCGTCCGAACAGATCGTTGTCAATTTCAGACCCACTGTCGGCAAAAGTTAAAGTGGAGAGAGGTCAGGGAATGAGGAGTGGGGTGGGGTGAGAAAACACGTGAGAAAATTGTAATGAAATATTACTAAATATTAAAATACTGTACAATTAGCTACACCACCTAATTTGTTTGAAAGGTAAATGTTGAGTATATAAATACAGAACACAAGTTGCTATATTCAGACAGATAACAAACTGATATACTGTGAGGCCATGGTAATGAAACTGGCTATAATTCCACTCTTTAGATAATGTATTCCATACATGAAACATGCAGCTCGAATATATGTAATCTTCAAATTCTTACATAAGTTGTATTTCATTGAACTTGGTTAAATTTCAGTGAGATTGTCTGGCAGCCCTAATTTTTCTGATGCCAAAAAGGGACGATTTTACTGAACTAACATGTTGGTTCATGAAATATTCAAATTTGAAAACTTCAACTTTCCAGAAAATTTGTGATGAGCTTTTAATATTTAGGTATGCGCCAAAACTTCCGGTTCGTAAACAGGACCATTATTTAAACAAATTTATCAGGATAAAATTTGTGCATAGAGAAATTTACTTTACTGCCTAATGTGTGTAAATATTATTACTTTCTCTGTGCTGTGTGTATCTTTAAACAGGCACTGCACATTGTGCTAGTCAATTGTCACCCATCATTCAATACACAAACATCTATGTCAATTAGGTAGCAGCTAACAGAAGAAGAACACAGTTACTATGTTGAGCAAAGTCACCACATTGAATAAAAAGTTCTCAGGTTTCTAACCACGCCAAGTAATTAAAATCACAAGCTTTCAACCACGTACTCCTTGGCCATTGTCAAGTGAGATGACTGCCAGCAGGCTGCTGGTACGCCCCTTCCATACACTAGCTTCCAGCTGTGACGTCACTGGTGCCTGCGGCATCACATGCAGTGACTCAGTGTTCGACACGCCCACTTCGACCACGCCATCGTTGGTTCCCGTACCGTGCTTAGCTGCAGGCCATCGTCTATTTATGGTTTTTATTTCAATGGCTTCTTTAATTACACAATTCCAGAAGCCATTTGGGCAAGCCATGGTGGATGTTTTGTCAAATTTGATCAGTGTCCTTTTTCTAAAGCATGTTCACCTAAAGCGGATACCTTACAAGTTTGTGATTTTCACTCGATCACTAAAGAATATATATCAATGGAGCACTCGTTTTTAACTATGAACAACCACTTTGCTAGATTTCGATAGGCTATTCAGTGTACGTGGGTTACCAACCTACGTTATGAGCTTTATACACTTCAATGTAGTGAACCGAGCTGATCGGAATACAGGTGTTTAACTACAAGAAAATGGGATGAAGTGAAAATTAAACTCAACTGTGACATGTATGATCTTTTATAATTTTTTAAATAATGCAATAAACATAAGTAGTATGACCGTGAAGAAAATCTAGAAGATTTATGAGGCACCAAATGTGCTGAACTATCAGTGTAAAAATAATTGATCTTCTACCGTGGATGTATAATAAACGGCGTTGCCATGACATCACAAAAAATGAAGCCAATGCTCGCCATGTTAGTGTGGTCATACATTAGCTTCTGGTGGAAGCATTTTCATCAAAATGCTTGCTTGCATTATTTACCAGTGAGCCAGTCATTCTGTTTGTAGTGCAAAGTGTACAGAAATCATACGAGGGTTATTCCAAAAGTAAGGTCCGATCGGTCGCGAAATGGAAACGACTATGAAAATCCGATAAAGCTTTGCACAGATGTGTTGGGTAGTGTCTCTAGTATAACCCCAGTTAGCATCACGTCGCTCTTCTCATTTCTGAGCTCGCAGTGAGTGCGTAAAGATGTCTAGAAAATAGTGTCTGCCGCCAAGTACGAGGGCCTGGTGAGAAATTTCGCCTGAAGCTATGCAGCCAACATTACATAACTGTCGTGCTGTTTCGTCTTCACGACAATTCTCAGCCGCATTCTGCAGGGGCAATGAAGATGCTCCTGCATCTCTGGTCACATGAACCGCTGTCTTTGAAGACAACATTTTGACACAGACAACGAGGTGTAGGCCAGCGTGGAGAATTGGCGGAAAGCGCTGGCGGCTGCCTTCTATGATGAGGCTATTGAAAAGTTGGTACAACGCTATGACAAAAGTCTAAGTCAGAACGGCGACTACGTAGAGAAGTAGCTGAAAGGTGTAGCTAATTGTTACAAGTAAAACATTTCTGATGTTCACTGTGGTTTCAATTTGGCAATCAATCGGACCTTACTTTTGGAATAACCCTCGTATTTTATCTGTAAGTGGACTGATTCCACTGATTTTCTTTATATACATGAACTGTAGTTGTGCTGGTGACTTCTACTGCAGTGTATTTATTTCTGTCATTGAACTTTAGATTTCCTGTAAGTCCAACTTGAAAATCTACATTGTGCATGCTGTGTGAAGGGAAGATTGGAAACCACCCAAACATGGCGAAATATGTTCACAGCACGTTTGGTAAGATGACATTTACCGAATATGTTTTCTCACTCTGTATTAAGAAAAATGCTGGATTATGAAAGCACCCTTTTCATATCACATGCTTCTCTTCTCAGTAATTGGGAATGTATAATAAAAAGAAAGTTACACTAACAAGGCGAAATGCTCCATATTACTGGATCAAATAGGCACGTAAGACCAGAAAATGTCTTCCTAATGCTGTATTACTCACAGTAGCACTGTAACATTTACTATTTAGAACACGACAAAAATTAAGAACGTGCAGCAATTGTCTGCTAATGTTTTGTCTAGCTTCAAAGCAATGTGTAGTTTAAGGCTGCAGCACAGTCTTCCCTTATTATACATCCACATCTTTTACTATATTCCTCTAAACTCAATATCTACTCTGATCAAATGCTCATATACAGGGAAGTACAATGGAAGTTAAATGTATCATCTGTGTGGAAAGAAGTAAGGTACTACTACGTAGAGAAATGTTGTCTTCTGCAGATAAACTTCAGTAACTGACACTATTTTTTCCTCTTTTGTTGAGATAAAAAGTAATTAATTTAAAAAAATCTTTTGCAGATGACTTCAGTAACTGACACAAATTTTTTGTTATTGAGATAATAATTCATTTATTATATAAATTTAAAATCTTGACAATGCCAATTAAACTGGCTCTTGCCAGGACTTTAACCTGGCCTCTTGCCAGAACTTTTCTGTGAAGACTTTTTTTTTAGTAAATCCAAGTTGAGTTTAGCCCGCATAAAGCCAGACAACTGTAATTCTCTAGTTTCTTGAAGATAGTGTTTTCAGGGTACAAAAGAAAGTACAAGACAGAATAAATGTGAAATGTGAAGCCAACAACAAATACAACTACAGGAAATAAAAGACATAATTACTAGTACTGAATGTCACAGTGGTAATTCTTAATATTAAATTTTCAACATGCCATAATCTTCACAAAATTGAAATTGTACTTTAATGTCTTATGTGTACATGTGTACAGATTTTGGTTAATAAGTTAGTTGTTACCTCACAAGTTTTTTTATTCCACAGTGAGAGCACAGGAAGGGAGAGATAAATGTTTAATATTTTGCAAAATGTATCAAAAGCTATCAAAACAAATCTAAAAAGTATGTTACAAATGCAAGAACACAGTACATGCATTCTGTTATAAAGAGTTTAAACCAGATCACATTCTCCTGCTGACCGAGGGGTAAAAGTTTTGGACTATTCTGTGCAATGGACGATATAGTGCATCACGTAACTGGTCCAAAAATGTTTGTGCACGTAGCAGATCTGCGAGATTCCTTAGAACTTTACAAATTTTTGTTATGTTTCCAAACATTTGCGGAACAAGTGACACTATTACGAATGTTACGTATTTGACACAAATGTGCTGAATACTCGCAGTGTGCTATAAGAAATGATTTTTTTTTTAAATTTTTTTCTCTCATAGTACGAAGGATTGTTACATCATATGTAACACACAACAGTTCTTGTATACGATGCGCACAACCACTGTTTTATTGATCATTCTGCTAGATACGTGGCAGTATAACAAAATTGGTGTAAAACAGTCAGGTGTATATTTAATATTTACGTAAATATTTACAACAGTATGTAATACCAATATTATTGTCATAGATTACTTGATATGTCCCAAACAGTACTACATAACTCGGTCCTTCGGCCAATGTTTTGGTCCTTGCTCGGAAAGTATTGCATTTCCACACAGCTCGACAAAGAATTCTTGTCGCCACAACACCACAGGAGGAAACAATTTCACACGCTCATATTAGTTATGAGAGTGCAAATGAGCTAATGAAGCTGAGGTGCCAGATTACACAGTGGGCAAAACACAGATGGTGTTCAAATAAGACTACATGCTTCACTTATTTCTGCTTTGTCTTCTGCAGTATTTTAGAAGGAGAAATTAATGCTGATAAAGATTTTTCTGGAAATAGCATTTCCTCAAAATGGTGGGGGGGGGGGGGGGGGGGGGGGGGGGGGGGGAAATCTGGCAGAAGAAAGATAACTCACACAGACATTGCGAGAAATCATTTGAAAAAATTTCAAAAATTTACTTAGGACAGCAAGACGAACTGATTCTGTTATCTCAGGTAGAATGGATAAGTGTGCATAAGAAGAAACAGCACAATTGTTTTCCATTTCTGAAGGCAGAACATGATGCAGTATCAGAAAGGTGTTCACACTCCTGCCAATGGTGCAGCCACATGTACTGTCAACTTCAGCTTCGTTTTGTATGGGTTAATTAGTTCTGCTGAGCAGAATGAAACAGCAATGAAAGAAAATATATTCACGTATTAGCAAAAGTAGCTGCAATACCTGACTTTTATAAATATGATCAATGATCATCAATGCAATTTTTTTTCCTCTTAGCAATTATTTGACCATCCTGTGTATGCTGTGGCTGATGAGAAGCGTTGTCTCACTCTTTCTGAATGGAGGACAAAATGTGTAACAAACACCGTACGTTTCTGGTGGCAACAGACGAATACGCACCATTTCGCATGCCACCTTTGTGCAAAAGTCACCAGAGTGCTACTTGCACTACCCGCGCATAGGGAAAAATACCGAGAGACGATAGCGTAGTGTAATACGACCGACAGCTGCAGAGACCTCGCATGCCGCTAGTGCATCCGCAGTGCGGCTACCACTGCAGTGGCGAATGCCGCCACCAGCACGGCCGGCCCAGAGGAAGTCGTGACCCGCGCGGACGACGGGGGGCGAGACCTGGCGGGGGTAGTGGTGCACGGACGACGAGGGCGCCAGAGTGCGCAGGTCTGACGCCGTCGGCTCGGGGTAAGCGTGTGGCTGCCACAGCACCACTGGGTCCTCCGTCTCGAGTTCCTCGAATCTGTGGCGGTGGGTGACTTCGTGCCGATCGACGATCTCCGTCTCGTCGCCGGTTTCGTAATGGGCGGGGACGCTCCCGCCACTGTATGGACCGTTTACACTCGTGTCGTCATTTTCCACAGAAATGAGGTCGACCTGTCCATTGTCGCTGTTGTCGCCGTAGAAATTATCATTCCCTTCGGCAACCCCAGCATTAGATTCCTCGGTGAGAACGAGTGAGGACGGAACCCAGCGACTGCCGGTTCGGTTCAGAGTAATACGTTTGTACGTTACAGTGGGAAAAAAAAATAAGCCGTTTGAAATATTATGACAGTAAATATGTTATAAAAAAATGTAGCCAGTTACAGGTACAGGAAATAAATATAATTTAAAGGTCGATCCATCACGAATAGTACAATTCAAAACAGCAGTTGCACATAAGATAGACCGTCAATTGAATTAACAGGGGCCATTGTAAAAGACATTCAAAAAATATTTCAGAGGTTTTAACAAGTCACAGTTCCATGCACAACGTGCACATTACATAAGTATGGACATAGGAAAGAAATGTTTGTATTAAAATAAAGCAGCATTTTATTGTGGACATTTAGAGAGGCATTCCAAATGTGCAGCAAATATAGAATATAAATAGTTTGTGATAAGAGATATTGTGGAAGCAGTTATTAAGAGTGTTTTTGTAATTATTGGAGAACAGTTATGTTTGAAAAGCGTACAATGTTTGCAAATCAGTTTAAAACAGTAATTGACCAAGTCAGAAGCCCACATACAGTGTATGTAGTTAGTGAGACACACAACGGATGCAAAGAAATGTACAGTATATAATCAGCATTTTAAACACATGCACACAATTGGAACAAAGATATTATTAAATCAGTAGTTATAAAAGTACAGTCAACAGACAAAGAAAACAATACAATATACCACACACGCATGCAGAATACGTTACGATTCAGAGATGTGTGCCCGTTTCGCAGCACGGAAAAAGAGAAAAAGAAAATACGTGTTAGTGACTGAAATGATTTCTGGGATACAGCCACAGCTAACAGGTTCGGTGTTGCTGGGCAGTACCCTGTGTTGTGGATGGAAGAGGGGGACCCAAAGTAAACCAGAAATGTGGATAAATATAATACCCGTAACAAAAGACGATGAATACAGCCGTACTGGATAGCAAGACTGGTGCTGAACATCTCGAACAAGTCACATCGTGTAAGTTCCTGGGGGTAATAGTTAGAAATGAACAACATGGGACAATCACATGAAGTCGGTATTAACAAAGGTAAATGGAGACTTGGATTTTTTGGGAGGGTTTTGTAAAGTGCAGTGCATCTTGAAAGATAATCGCATACAAGACAGTAATGTGACCAATTCAAGAGTATTACCACAACTGGACTTGGCACCTAATAAATGTCAAGCACAGTACAGGTACATTGTAACACCTTCACCATGTGAAGCCGTGGGGAGAAAGAGCTCAGTGACATTTACAGACATCTGAACAGTCTCTGTGCCAAGGTGAAGTTTACTATGGAGATAGAAAAGTATCAACAGCACCCCTTCTAGGTGTGATGAGTAAAAGGAACGGTGAGAATTTGGGCCATAGCACGTATAAAAAACCGACACACACCAGATGATACCCACACGAAAATTTCAAGTCATCACCCGAGCCAGAAAAGAAGTATAATTAACGTGATCATAACGTGTGAATGACAAATGTAGGCTACAGCAAGTCAATGCGGGATTCGACACCTGGAATGTGTCCCGAGGAGTAACGGTTACTTTGCCAGTTGTACAAGTTAAATTTTGGGTACAGCCTTTCAGCCATACAAGTCCACAGTACGGACAGAGTCAATATTGTGCAAATGCAGTGTAAAGATTATACACAAAATGACCAAACAGATCAAAGTGTGTCCAAGATCTAAGAAGAACAAATGGGACCCACTGATACCAGGAAGATACTCGTACTGTATACTTGTGGAAAAGTCTATGTCGGTATAACCGGACAATCCATCAATATCAGGTTCACTGAACATAGTGTTATTGTTGGAGGAACTGGTCACGGCAGAGTACACACTACTCAAAACCGACCACGGAATTAAAATCAATAATAAGCAGGTCCTCACTGTAGAGAAAACAGCTACCATGTCGATTTGTCCAGGGAAACCATTGAAATTCACAAGTGTGGCAATAGCTTTAGCAAGAAAGAAGAAAGCTTCGATGCAAACAGATCTCGGATTCTCGTGCTGCAGCAAATGGCCACTTCAGGTAACAAGGGAGAACCACAGTCTTCACGATCAGGTAAAGGCCCTAATATGTAGGTGCGACAGGGACATACATCTGGCTGTGGTTCGTACTAGTAAAAATAAGAAAAATACGAAATAAATGTCGGCCAACAGTCCCGAGATGAAAGCCAATAGGCATAACACATCAACAACTGACAACAAAAAAGAATTCAGATATGCACTGCTAGGACTATAACAGGTTTGTATAGTTTACATGAAAGTGTAACGGACATTAGGGGAACTTAAATGGGAATCTTCAGGAAAAAGGTGATCTTGATCTCCTGAAACCTGTCGGGGAAATTTAGTAAACTGATAATTGAGAAACATTATGTGACAGTTACACTGCCACCGACCTATATCTTGTAGGGGGACTACGAGAAGGAGATGAGATACATTAAGGCACTTTTTTCCTTACTTATTATGTGTATGGGATTGGACAGAAACCTACCTACATTGGTAAGAAGTGCCCTCTACCATCTGCTGAACTGTGGCTTGTAGAGTATGTGGACACGTAGGTGTACATATAAGGACGCTTCATCGACGGGTAGCAACATCGTAGTGGGCGCATAGTCAGTTGACGCCTTTTATGTTCTGCTTTTGTGTGTCAATGTTTACTCATCACATGAAACTGTGTTATCATGTTGACTACTGTTTGGGAAGCATATAACAAAACACTGATACTTATGGTGCTGCAAAAATGGAAGCAATGTGACTTTGTAGAAGTTTGTTACCAGTCAGGTAAAATGTAAAGAGACAGTAGTAATGCTTAAAGCAACATACGAAGAAGAATATGTTGGGACAAATGAACATTTGACGCCTGGTTTCATTTTGGTCCCATCTCGTACAAATGAAAGTGTTGTGCTCGAATACAGATACCTTGCTTTTTACTACCAGTGACCTTAACTACGATGGCCATTCGTATGACGGTGTCTGGTGAGCAGACGAGTAGTGACTGCAGAGTGATTTCAGCATGTCCGTGTTGCCCGGCTCAGTGCAAGTCTGGCAGTGTGGCAGAAATGACATACCATAAATCGAATTATCTACCTTACTAAATGGCACCAGTTAATCAACATTTCCTGATTGAAAGAACTACTATGATGCACATGTTTTTGTAGATGTTTAATGCATTAGGGAAAAAATGGAGGCAATAAAAGATGTGACTTGGCAAGACCTTCCGGACCAGAAAAATCACAGTATGCATGTTTAGACAAGTACTCTGAAAGGCTTCATCTTGTATAAAATAATAAACAAATATTTACTTCATAACAAATTCTGGTTTCATTTTGGTCCCATCTCGTACAAATGAAAGTGTCTTGCAAAAAATATGATACAATTTAATTGAAAATATTCAGTCTCATTTTAACAATATTCATACAGAATGAGATTTTCACTCTGCAGCGGAGTGTGCGCTGATATGAAACTTCCTGGCAGGTTAAAACTGTGTGCCCGACCGAGACTCGAACTCGGGACCTTTGCCTTTCGCGGGCAAGTGCTCTACCAACTGAACTACCGAAGCACGACTCACGCACGGTATCACAGCTTTACTTCTGCCAGTACCTCGTCTCCTACCTTCCAAACTTTACAGAAGCTCTCCTGTGAACCTTGCAGAACTAGCACTCCTGAAAGAAAGGATATTGCGGAGACACGGCTTAGCCACAGCCTGGGGAATGTTTCCAGAATGAGATTTTCACTCTGCAGCGGAGTGTGCGCTGATATGAAACTTCCTGGCAGATTAAAACTGTGTGCCCGACCGAGTTTCATATCAGCGCACACTCCGGTGCAGACTGAAAATCTCATTGTGGAAACATCCCGCAGGCTGTGGCTAAGCCATGTCTCCGCAATATCCTTTCTTTCAGGAGTGCTAGTTCTGCAAGGTTCGCAGGAGAGCTTCTGTAAAGTTTGGAAGGTAGGAGACGGGGTACTGGCAGAAGTAAAGCTGTGAGTACCGGTCGTGAGTCGTGCTTCGGTAGCTCAGTTGGTAGAGCACTTGCCCGCGAAAGGCAAAGGTCCCGAGTTCGAGTCTCGGTCGGGCACACAGTTTTAATCTGCCAGGAAGTTTCAATATTCATACACTCTCAAAATATGTGTGCCTTGATGATCAGACTGCATTTCAGCAACCATAACTAAAATCAGATCCAAATCACGGTAAGAAGGCAACAGGAATACTGTTGCTGACTCTTTAAAATTATCTCCTAGCATCCAGAAAGACCACAGCCTTTTCAGAGCCATGTGCCTGCTCATAGAACTGTATCATCAACCTGATTCTAGTATAATAGGGAAGTGCTGATTGGTTCTGGATTTTGAGAAAATGGGATAAAATCACAGAAACTACAGGAAGCATCATATCGAGATTTACTTTTTAAACAAATATTACGATTTCCTCTGTGCAACATTCTACTGGTAAATGTGTTTTACCAAAAGAAATCAGCATTTCAAATGCTTTATCATTTATAAAGCTACCACCACCCCCCGACAATTAGTTACCATTCTTTTCAATCTTTTTAGGCTTCTTTGCCTATGCACACCTAAGCACTGTGACTGAATGCAGTTTCAGAAAGTTATTCCAATTAATATTTAATAATTTAAAAAATGTTACACAACTGGACACGAGTTCTTATTGAAGGAGTTGTCTGAAAATGGTCAATCTGCTATGCGATGGCAGTCTTTCTGATCGGGTGCCAGTATCAACTCTTATAGAGCAAAAAGGATTTGGACTGTGATTGTAACTGGTGCATTGTTTTTGACTAGGAAAGTGTACGATGGCTTTCAAGTTGACTTCAATTTTAATGTTGTTCTTATAATCAAACATTCATCACTACTGAATGTCATACAAATTAATATCAAACACAAAGGCATTGTACAAGACTCGATACAAGAATAATTGAGTTGCCAAACAGTCTAGCAGTTCCAGTTTTGTGTGTATGTTTATAACCTCTAAGTGTTATATCAATTTAGTTCCCTTATTTTCTAAACTTTTAAGCTCGTGCATTTGATGGCAGCATAATCCCAGAACATGCTACAGGAAAATCCAGCCCCTCCACTACCCCAGAGTCAAGTGACAGTAGTACAAAACCAGTGGCCACTTTTCCAGATACTCACGAGTCACAGGATCGAACGTTCCTGCCGCCAATGGCCAGCTCCCGCAGGTAGAGCGGCGCCGTGTCCTCGTCAATATAGATGGCGTGCACGCAGCCCGTCAGTCCGGACAGGTAGCGACCGTCCGTCATCAGCGACGGGTTGGGGAGGCCGCCTGCAAAATGAGGAACCTTTAGCACTTGCCTACTGCCTATGGAAGTAGCTGGCAAGCTAAAAACACTCAGCAGTCAGAAATTGCACTGTTAAGTGTGGTGCAGCTGGCACAAAAGAATTCATGACTGGAGAATATTTTACTGGCAGAAATTACAATTATGGAAATAAATGAGGATGTAATTGTCAAAATAAGGTAATCTCTCCTTGTAAAATATCTCTATATTGTTGACTTATTGGCTAAAATGCTGGTAAAGTACAAAATAATGTTCAAAACTTGAGATTCCATGACTGTTGTGCTAGAAGCACTGCACTGATGAAGACACCTAGTGCAAACAAAGAACGCAACAACTGTGATGATTGTAAGCTTATGGTCATCTTAAGATACGTAATTACACACTGAAATAACAATAATAATAATAATAATACCATTGGAATATGTCTCATGTCAAACATACCTGTCATTTCTTTTGGAAAAAGAACAGTTTTTTAATGCTTACACTTTATAAAGGAATGAATTTACTTCACAAAATCTGATGTGAGGTGGTGTGACTACTACTGTGTGCCAATCCTTGAATTCCTAAATATAGGAGGCAATCAAATGAAAATGAGACAGATAGAAAAAAGTAAGCAAATTGTTTCTATTTCAACAATAACTGACGCAACTGTTAATACGGCAACCCTACTGTGAGACAACACGGTCAATTTCTTCAGGGAAATGTGTTTGCCACTGCCTACTGTAACAACCACAGGCTATTTCATTACTGTAAACTAAATCATTCGATATGGGATTCCTTGTACACGAATTGTCAGATACCACTTTTGGTCGGATTCTTGCAATCTTCAATGATTTGCTCAGAAACCACACTTTCACTACTTTTGTCCTGGTTTGCTATTTTAGTACTCATTTCATAAATTATAAAAACACTTTAGTCTGATGTACATAAAAAATAAGTTGACTCCAAAAAGCTGGTCATCCTGATATTTATTATGATAAATTTAAAGCAAAATAAACAGAATGACACTGTATAAAATAAAAATATGCTATAATGTAACAAACTATTACATGAAATCTGAATTTCTTTGATGTTGTCAAAAACACGGGGAATATTTATTCAACTGAAAATACTCAGGTACGTATCTTTGACTTGCGGAACCTTTGGAGCTGTTATTTGTACCTTTAATGCACATGGTTAGTTAGAACTTGGTTTGGTAAAGAAACTATTAACTGCTCCAAAGTTATTGGTTACTATCTCAAACTGCGAGGTTAATAGCCAATTTATATGGAATTGTATTTGAAAGTGATGTCAATTATTACTGGTGTTGAAACAAAGAACTGGTGATAAATCGGTGATATTAAAATGGTAGTAGTGTTCTCAGTCATTATGAGATGAAGACTCGGACCATCTAATTACAGATCTTGAAGAAACGTGTCAGCCTGGGACAACTGTAGCCATTCTGAAATATAAGTACAGTGGAACTCCGATTTTACTTTTTTGTGAAGGGAATATTTTAGGGCATTGCAGAGAGGGGAGACGAGTGGGGAAAATGCGGCAAAACGTACGATCGGCGTTGCCGACACAACTTGCAAAAGTTTAGCTGCACCGCACAATTATGATACGTCTTTTTGCACGTATTTCTGATGAACTGTACTCGGCAACAATATTGATCGTAAACCTTTTAAATTCAAACATTGTGTCTCAAAGAATATGCTCAGTCAGAATCGAGGAACTGTCTGCCATTTCCAGCTAGTGTGTTCTAATTGACTTACGACTAGTAACGTCGCCCAACAGCCAGTGCGGCCACCACACCACACTAATCCACTTTGTTTCGCACACTACGTAACAAGTTTATATACCTTAGCCTACAAAACATTTGAAACTCCTAAACTACTGGATTATAAAGTACAAACAGGCACAAAAGCTATAAATCAAAGTCGGTGTGGGAACTTCATTCTCCTCCTCCTAGGTACAAATTTTACCAACACTCATAATGTCAAATGACATAACCAAATCACAAAATCGTAAATCTGTGGCAAACAAAAGAAATTTCAAAATTTTATATCATATAATAGATCTACTATTTTTGCTAATGCTGTAGGAGGTAACTGAGTCATTTCCCAACACACTACTGCCACAAATTATACCTTAAAACACCGTTTTGAGGGTTCTTTCATTTTACATTCACCTCAAAAATAGCACAAATTTATAGACTACAAAACGCAATAAACTGAAAACTGTGAAATACAATGAAAACTGCTGGATTACAACATCTCAGATGTTTGTTTTCCACCTGCAGCTAATACCTGTATAGCATGGTGACGTCACGCTAATGCAGTGGTTTCTAGCATACAGAGTGATAAACTGCCAGCTTACTTGGTGGCTTTTTTCCAAAGTACGGCTGATGTGATTGGTGTATATAGCAAATGGAGTGACTGCAGCTTCCACTTAGGTTTAATTTTATAATTATACCTCTTACGACCTCACTACTGCACATCAATTTCACATACAGTGGTTTTGCTCAAAGCCTGTTGACAGAAGGCAGAACGTATTGTGCCTCTATTGACTGCAGCCAACACAGGCTACTCCATTTGCTAAGTTGGGCAGCACAATTAACAGGGTGTGTTCGCTAAACAATTGTGTGATGGCTTGTCAGTGTTTTTTCAGTCCTCAATGGTTGTTCTGATGGCAAACACAGTGTTATAAAAGTAACAGATTGCTGGGATAGAGACACTGAAATCACAGTAGGCTTAACTTTATTTCATTTTCGTTGGTATAAATAAGTACTACACGAAAACTTGTGTGTGTGTGTTTGTACGTACTTTCATGAAACCTGCTGTAATTACACTACAGCAAATTGGCAATACTGCAAAATGCTCCACTTTGACCACTCGGCACAATAAATAAGGAAAAGATTACAAGCAACACATCTGACGTCATTGCGCTCGCATCACCTGAGTATGCTGCACTGCCACTGGCTACAGAAAGGAAACACACACCACCACATGTTAGATTCTGACACCTCTCACAGTCATTGACTGTTTGTTGCTTAATTTAGCATTTTTGCTTTTTTCTGAGTGAGCACAATCCAAAGATCTCTCAAGAAACATGTGTTCTGTCATATAATCTGTGGTAGTAGCATGTCACAAAATAGCTCGTTTTCCATGTACCCGAGTACCAATTTCAATTTTTCGACGAGTTTTTATTTAATGCTACACATATGTGATTTTTTTTAATAACTGATGAATTTCATTACCATAATATACAGGCTGGAGAAAAATTGTGTCACGAAATTTTAACCCTGGATAGCTGATGCAGTAGGAACCAAAATTACTAATGTTGTGCAAGTTGACAGCGCACGATTTTTAAACCATGGAAACTTGTCGCCATGCGCTCCGATTGGCCGTGGGATTGCCCTGTTGCCAGATGCTCTGGACAATGCATGACCACGAACGCTTTGCCTGCCAGATACCTTGTTGCTCTTCAAACGGATACTGTGCCACCAGGCTTACTGTATGACCAAATCGCAGGTGATGTATGTACGTGCATACGTACGTATGTACGTGTGTGTGTGTGTGTGTGTGTGTGTGTGTGTGTGGGCGCGCGCGCGCATGGGCCGAAGCAAAGCTTACATATGAATGCCTCTGACGTGAGGTGGAGACAAACCTATTCAACACATGTGCGTGTCACATTCAGGCAGTGACGAGGTGAGGGAAGTTCGTATGTGTGAACCGACAACCGTAGTGCTGCTGTCAACCGACAAACGGCAACAGGGCAATCCCACGGCCCCTCAGAGTGTGTGGCGCCAAGTTTCCATAGTTTAAAAATAGCGCTTTGTCGACCTACACAATATTAATAATTTTGATTCCTACTGGCATCAGGGTTAAAATTTCGTGACAAACATTCTACATACAGTCCCGAACTCTCCCCATGCAATTTCCATATTTCTAGAGCCCTGGCGGAAAAAGTGTGAAGTTTGGGGAGAGTACATGTTGCTGTTTCCTCCCATTCCAGTCATATACAGACATGCCTTTGAATGCAATGTAATTAGTCTGATTAATCTTCACAGTCATTATGGGAATCAATACATAGTGTTCTGAAGTATATCTCTATATTCCTCACATAATACTCATTCTTTGAACTTACTATATGGGCTTTCTTGGTATAGTTTGTGTCTACTTATAGTGTCTGCTAGTTCAGTGTTTTTCACACTCTCCTGTTCTTCAAACAAGCCAGTGACCATTCGTGCTGCCTTTCTTTGTATACATGGTAGCCCAATTTGATACTGATTACACACACTTGAGCAATATTCTAGGATGGGATGCACGAGTGTTCTGCACACAGTCTCCTTTGTAGATTGATTGCATTTCCCTTGTATTCTACCAACGGACCACAGTCTGCCACTTGCCTTGTCATGACTCAGCCCATGTGATCATTCCATTCATATTCCCACAGACTGTTACATCCAGTTATGAGACGAGTTATTCCATAGTTTTGCACTGCTATGTCACGATGGATTCGAGTCTGCATCTAAGAGGACGTTGCACCATGTACTGTCATTGCTTAGGGGCACTGTGAAAACTCCCTGTGTGAAATAGACGATTTTATTATGCGCAAATGTTTGTATTTTTGATTTCGTGATGTGTACACGCTGAAAATGAACATATAAGCATGCCACAGAGCTGTGCCATGAATTTCAAAATAAAGAGGATTCAAAATTTTTGTTGTTGTGTGTACATAATATAGATAACAGCAGTGTATGCAAAAAATCTGAGGTTAGTGTTAATATTGTCTGCCATTTATCAATATCACATATGAACAGCAAGTGCCCTACACACTTCCCTGTGGCACGTCTGAAGTTACTTCTACATCTGCCAATGAGTCTCCATCCAAGAGAACATACTGCATCCTACCTAACAAAAACTCTCCATTTCAGTCACAAATTTAACTCGATACACCATATGATCGTACTTTTCTATGCTGGCACAGAGTCCAATGTTTTTCTACAGTAAAGAAATACTACTTTTACTTGACCGCTATCATCCACAGCTTTCTGGATGTCAAGTGTGAAAAAGTGCAAGTTAGGTTTCACACAACTGATGTGTACAGAATCCATGCTGCTTGTCATGGAGTGGTAGCAAAAGATTACTATGGTTTATTCTTTGAACTGTTATTGTGGTACTATTCTTGAGATGCCCAAGCACCAAGATGCTCACTCCTTGTATGGTTGACCAGTGAAATAAATACACACATAAAAAAAAGTTTTGCATCACCTAGGTTCCGAGAGTTCCAGAACCTTTACAGAAAATTGGAATAGAGATCAACAGAAACATCAATTCCGCCCTTTTTATTACTCATGAAAACGACACATTGCATGTTGTACCAGCATACAGTGAGACTTCCAGAGGTGGTGGGCCAGATTGCTGGCAGTAACACGTCCTCTTGCATTGGTGCATGCCTCTATTCGTCATGACATACTGTCAAAAAGTTCGTCAAGGCACTGTTCTTTCAAATTGGTCCTTAAGAGTGTTTGATGGGTCACTTCATCCATAAACAGCCCTTTTCAATCTAGCCCCGGCATGATCGATAGGGTTCATGTCTGGAGAACATGCCGGCCACTCTAGTCGAGCAATGTCATTATCCTGAAGGAAGTCATTCACAAGATGTGCACGATGGGGGCACAAGTTGTCATCCACGAAGATGAATGCCTCACCAATATGCTGCCGATATGGCTGTGCAATCGGTCGGAGGATGGCATTTACGTATCTTACAGCCGTTAAGGCACCTTACATGACCACGAGTGGTGTATGTCGGTCCAACATAATGCCACCCCACAACAGCAGGGGACCTCCACCTTGCTGCACTCGCTGGACAGCGTGTCTAAAGTGTTCAGCCTGACCGGGTTGCCTCCAAACACGTCTCCGACAGTTGTCTGGTTGAAGGCATACGGGACACTTCTCGGTGAAAAGACCGTAATGCTTGTCCCGAGCGGCCCATTCGGCATGTTGTTGGACCCATCTGTACCGCGCTGCACGGTGTCGTGGTTGCAAAGATGGACCTCGCCACAGACGTCGGGAGTGAAGTTGCACATCATGCAGCCTACTGCGCACAGTTTTAGTTGTAACATGACGTCCTGTGGCTGCACGAAAAGCATTACTCAACATGGTAGTGTTGCTGTCAGGGTGGCTCTGAGCCATAATCTGTAGGTAGCAGTCATCCATTGCAGTAGTAGCCCCTGGGTGGCCTGAGAGAGGCATGCCATCGACAGTTCCTGTCCCTCTGTATCTCCTCCGTGTCCAAACAACATCGCTTTGGTTCACTCGGAGACTCCTGGGCACTTCCCTCGTTGAGAGTCCTTCCTGGCACAAAGTAACAATTTGGATGTGATCGAACTGGGTATTGACTGTCTAGGCACAGACAGACAACACGACCTGTATACCTCCTTCATGGTAGAATGACTGAAACTGATCGGCTGTCAGACCTCTTCTGTCTAATAGGCGCTGCTCACACACGGTTGTTTACATCTTTGGGTGGGTTTAATGACATCTCTGAACAGTCAAAGGGACTGTGTCTGTGATACAATATCCACAGTCAACGTCTATCTTCAGGAGTTCTGGGAACCCGGGTGATGCAAAACTTTATTTGATGTGTGTACAATCACCTCCTTGTGCTGACTCTGGCCAGCTCTACAGGATAGAGCAGCTGAGTTTGAATGATTTCTCTGAGGCATTTAGATTTTTTAACTTTGTCAAGTTTTCCAAAATCTGTGTTCAATGATTTGGAGGCACCTACGATAAACGTCATTCATTCTATTTAGGATGTCGAAACTGGCAGGCCTGATTTCTCTGATATTCTGTGAAGGAGGTTTATCTGGCTGACGATGATTCTGTACCTTTGGCCTGCAAGGTTATCCGCAAAGGTCTCCTACAATTCTGTATCTCAATCGGTAAAAACAGAACACTTTTAGTATCTCTTCGTTGTCCATCTGTCTGTCCATCTTTGAAGACCCCTTCATCTCAACAACAGAAAGAGGTATCAAATTGAATTTTATGTCATTTACGTCACACATTTTGATACTTGCAAACTCACTCATCAAAACCTATAGGTTAACTATTTATATACGTATTTAGTTTAACAATGAAAATAATGAATTTTTAACAATATAATAGGATAGTACATATTTAGTTTGTATGGAACCCTCAGAGCACAAGTCGTACTTGCACTTGTTTAATTTTTGTTTCATGTCCAGTTTTTGTTTGTTGATTTATACCAGCTTGTTGTACTGCACTAAGAGATAGCTGATGAAATAAATAATTAATAATAGGAATAACGGATAGGCACACATAACAATGGTGTTTTTGTATTCTCATTCGGAAAAAGACAAACTGCGTAGTTATTTCCTTCACAAATTCTGATGTGTAGTATTGTGATTGCTCATATTCTGACACCAGAAGTTCTAAGCATAATAATGTGGTAGCAAAAGATTATGGCAGTCTGCTTTTTGACTCGTGGCCACTGTACTAATTTCCGAGGCACGTGCACCCGGGTGCAGAACAACTCACCGACATAGATGCTGCCGTCGGTATTGAGCATGGCACGCAGGCCTCCACTCTCGCCGTACTCCGGCGTCCCGTTGTCGACGGACAGCGACCCCTGCGTGGCCTGCCGCTCCGCCACGGCCGTGTGCGTCCGGCCGTCGTCCACTCGCAGCGGGTAGCGAATGCGCGCCGGGCCCGAACCTAGCTCGTAGCTGAGCTCCAGGCTGCCATTCACAACTGTCAAAACACAGCACCGGGTTAACGTGATAATGACAAAGTGTGTGTTATTTGTTTACATTTCTAGGAAAGACAATCTGTGTCGGCAAAAAAGTGAAATGACATAAATGCGTAAAATTACTGCACAATCAATCTGATATCATTCTGTTACTGGACACTCGAGAGAGATCTTTAGAGAATCAGAAGAAAGACTGGCAGTATATTAGGGAAGCACGAGTTTGGTTTTGGAATAAACAGACAATTGAGAAGCAGTTTTAGCACTGCATCCCCTAAATATACTGCAGATTTTGGAAAAAAGGACACATACGTCGCATTCAAAGATTCGGAGAAGGAAAACTTTTCTGACGATATCTGTCTTACGTGGAAGTCATAGAAGCACGATAAACATTTCAGAAGAGAGGAGAGTGGAAACTTTTGCAATGCAGTGCTACAGAAGAATGCTGAAGATTACACAGATACACTGGGTAGGTAACGATGAGGCAGTAAACTGAAATGGAAAAAGACACCGATGGCACAAATTGACTGAAAGGAGTGATCATTTGACAGGATATGTCCTGAGCGTTAATAAAATGTCGGCTAGGTAATGGGGAGGAGGTTCAGAGGTAAGAAATGTGGAGCGGGACTGAGGGAAGACTACAGTAAGCAAGTTCAAGTGGATGTAGAATGCAGTATTTGTGCAGACACGAGGAGAGTTGCGGCGAACCAGTCTTTGGACCAGCGGCGAACCAGTCTTTGGACCAAAGACCGAAAAAACGACAATAAAGCTGTTACACGGAACTGTAGTGCGACAATTTTAGCTGAACAAATGAACAACCTGCTAGAGCGAGATAGTCCTGTCCACGTCCAGAGGCCTCCGGTTCCTGGCCGTGCCAGAAGAGGATGCCGTCAGGTTGCGTCGTCGAGAACTCTACGGTCAGCTGCTCCTGCTGGTGCGGATCACCGTGCGCCATCAGCCGGCCCGGCAGCTCCACCCAGCCGTCTCCCTGGAAGCCCACCTCCGTCTCGAAATCGGCAGCTGCGTGAGATGGAGAAAGCTGTGCTGTCGTCATACGTTCTCTTACGAGAGGACTATCGACTAGCCCTCTTCGATTTTTGTCGTGCTTAGAGGACGTAAAGATAAGTGCCCTGACATCAGTCTCCTAAAGCACTGTGATGCAATCTCAACAAAAATGAAATGAAATCTACTTTGAAGATTATGTTGTTTATTATTTTATTTGTAGCTGTAACTTTTCAGCAACTGTAGTACATATTTATGAATAAAATTCAGTTGTCAGTTGAAAATATATTTTTATTCCATTTTACCTGTTTTGATGAATTAATTTGTCATTTTCAGAAGCCTACAAAATTAGGGAAATTATGAATCTTCCACACCTCCCTACTAGTAACGTCATTTTTTTTTAGCTTTTGTTTAAATTTAATATTTATTGACAAATGGCAATTTTAATTAGCAACTACTGTCTCATATATTTTAGTAATAAATACTGCTATTTTATTTTTTTATTATTGGTATGGAAAAATAATAAAATGGCTTTCTCTCGCTGTCTCTTTTCGGGCAGTGAGGGTGGGGAATCAATAATACTGTTCTGTTTCTAGAAATTGGCAAATATTTTATTTTCTATTCGATGTTTCACATTTTTGTACCAAATATTTATTTATTGTGAATACTATGATCTTCGTGCAAATAATAATTAAGTTATATTTCCATTTAATAATAAGGAGAAAGAGGGCAGTGCTGCTACTACTGAGATTTGAACCAGCAACATTACACTGCTCAAAAGATTGACACTACACTTGCAGTTTTCTAGCGACAACAAAAATTTGATTTTCAATATTTCATAAAATTACTGACCGAATTTAAAGATTAAAATTACTGTCCTAATCTGCTCATTAAGAGGTATAGCCTCATGATAAATGATAAATAAGAAAACAAATGGCTTATTTTTTCACAATAACTTAACAGTCATGGACATAGTCAGTTTACAAACACAAGAACATTTAAAAAATTTAGAAGTAAACATAAATTATACACAACAATATGTTAATATGTTCATCTTCAGAATCAAATCAAAGTCACAAGGACCTAAGTCCGGGAAGTATGGCGGGCGGTACAGTACTTCCCAGTCCCATCGACTGAACAGAGCAGCCACAGCTTGCGCTGTATGCGCCCACACATTGGTGTGCAAAATGACGGGTGGGTTGTGCAGAAAGTGTCGTTGCTTCTTTCACAAAGCTGGTCGCATGTGATGCTCCAAAAACAAACAGTAATGCTGTGCATTGACGGTCTGCCGTGGAGGAAAGTAATGCGTTAGGATAACACCGTCACAGTCGTAAACAAGATCACCATAACTTTAGACCGCTCCATTCACACCATCAACAGAACAGGCTCTGCTAACAGTATACTACGTCTTCCACATCACTGGCAACGGGTTCTACACAACACTGGTGACTACTCCGAACGACAGGAACAGGTGAAAACATGTAACTTTTTTGTATCGGTTGTGAATAAATAGTTGCCACTATTTAAGTTCCAACCCTTGTATTAGTCAAGGAGTCTATGTTCACATTCCCTACTATTATAGTCTGTTTTTTATGAGGGGGAGCCTTTTGGCAAATATTAAGGTTAGAAACTGTGTATACTTATGAGGCAGAGTAGCTCATGCGTGCTAATTACCCAAGAGCACTCAGCAACTTCCGACAAACTTTACACGTAATTTCAAATCCTTTCCAAACTTTTTCTCACCTCCTTGCTTAATGTCAAATATTTAGAAATTAACACATCTGTTAAGTAATAAGAAGTCTGAAGCTGTTTTATACAGTGAGTTCAATTCTTTGAAGAATGGGGGATTTACTTGTATGTTAACATTCTCTGAATGTTTAACACTTAGCAGCACTCTAAAATATTCTATGCTCCAAAGGCAATTTATAAGAAAGAAAGAATTGTGTCAAACTGCTTTAGAAATCGGTGTCCGTGCCCTATTCTTCAAATTCTGAAAGTACTGAGAAAGTCGAAATTAGCACTAAGTCAAAACCAGTAACGATACCACTTGTGTAACATGACGCTGAAATACGTAACTAAAAAAAAGAATGTAACAGGACTCGTAATGAGGACAGAGTTCTATTAATGTACCTTGCTGGCAGTTGGTTCCGGTCCAGCCAATGGGGCAGTGGCAGTGGTAGGTGGAGCCGCGCGTCTCGCAGGAGCCGCCGTTCTGGCACGGCCGCAGTGAGCGGCACAGCGCGTCCTCTTGGTCCTGCAGTGCCGTCTCGCAGTTCGTTCCCCTGCAAAGACAGCCCACTGAGAAAATCCGCTGCTGACAGTCAAATACGTGTGACGAGCGCTAAAGGCTACTCCACTAAGTTTCTAAAGTACAACGAATTATCGATTCGGACTCCAAATCGAAGTGTTGTCATCAATCACTCGATGTTCACTGCTGCGTAGAGAACACCTCCTGCCTTCTGCGTGTCAGAGGTACATTGAGATGATTCTGCAGCCTTTGCAGGCTTACCAAAGATGACCACATGTTCCACCCACCCCAACCTCATTTCCCCACTCCAGTCTCTTCCCTGATCAGTGTCCCAGTAATTCACAATGTGCATCCTGTATATTAGTTTCATACATTACAATGTGTATTTCCCACTGCTATAAAATACGAGGGCCATCTGAAAAGTTATCAGCCTCGCCCAGAGATCGCAACACTACTTGCGTGATTATTCCCCTTTATGTTACACACGTGTTAGTAGATGTGAAATTGCAAATCGTTCCACGCAGCAGTTGACAACGGGCAGTCATTTGAAACAGTTGTGAGCATAGTGTTAAAAACAGAATAAATAAATAAATAAAAAATAAAAAGAAATCCAGTATCGTGCAGTGATTAAATTCTGTGTAAAAGAAGATTTAAGACCGACCGAAACTCATTTGCGGCCTGTAAAGGTGTACGGTAGCTCTTCACCTTCAATTTCTCCTGTGAAGAAATGGGAGTTCGAGTTTAAATGTGGGCGTGAAAGCGTCCGAGATGATCCACGCAGAGGACATCTGAAAAGTACGAGCACACCGAAAATCGTTGGCAAAATGCGTGATACGATTTTGGGAGATCGGCATATAAAGTTGTGTGGAAATTGCTAAAACTCTAAGGATGTCGAAGGAATGTGTTGGTCACATCTTGCACCTGAAACTGAATGAGAGAAAACTTTGAACAAGACAGGTGCCAAGTGTGCTCACTGGGGATCACGAACGCATTTACACAACGCTTTCTGAAACGTGCTTGCTGCATTTTATTAAGAAAAAAAAGAAGCGACTTTTTGATTCTATATGTTGTTGAGGATGAAAACATGAATTCGCCATTACACACCCAAATCCAAACAGAAGTCTATGCAGTGGATAGAATCCGCTTCTCCAGCTCCAAGAAAGGCAAGAATAGTGCTATTGATGGTAAAGATCATCGCCTCGGTGTTCTGGGATACGACAGGAATTTTCTTGATTGACTGTCTTGGAAAAGGTAAATTTAGATGGAGAATATTGCTCTCAACTTCTAATGAAACAGGACACAAGCATTTATGACAACAGACCCAGCTTAAAGAAGGAAAAAATCATCTTCCATCAGGACAATGTACAAAAGTATCTTGATAATGGGGAAATCGAGGGATTTGCTCAGTGAAGTGTTAAAACGTTCTCCCTCCAAATCTGACTCCCTAGGACTTCCATCTATTCTCAAAACTGAGGAAATTCCCCACTGTTCTGCACTTTTCATCTAATTGAGAAGCCACTGCCACGTTAGATGGGTATATTACAGGAGATTGTGTTGAAAAATAAAACTTCTTCGAAAACATAAATTAATGTTTTCACTATCAGGCCAAGAACTTTTCAGATCGCTCTTGTATTTACTTAATCTGAAGTAATACAGTTTTGTAAAAGGCACGTCCCCATTAGCAGATTCTCACATTCAAAGCTCCCAAGGTTATGTTTATTTTGTGGTTGTTGGTTTTTCCAAGTTTGAAGGTCCATGGACTAATTTTATGTTTGAAGTAACTAAGAAATAAAAACTTGTCTCAGCTGTGGAGGTATGCATGTATGTGTGTCTGTGTGTGCGTACTTTCACTAGGAAAAGAGTGAGAGATTGAAAGCTAGTGGGAATACAGCTTCTGTTACATATGTGTACTGTATTTACTCGAATCTAAGCCGCACTTTTTTTTCCGGTTTTTGCGGTCCAAAAAACTGCCTGCGGCTTAGAATCGAGTGCAAAGTAAGCGGAAGTTCTGAAAAATGTTGGTAGGTGCCGCCACATCTAACTTCTGCCATCGAATGTATGTAGTGCTACACAGGCACGCTTCGCAGGCACAAAGATAAATAATGGCGCCAAACCCTCTGCGTCGGTAAAAAAAAAAAAAAGAGAAAGAGGTGGAAGACGAGCTTTTTTCTGCACCTCGAATTTCGACCATTGCATTTTCATACATTATCCAACGAAGTAAATACAAATTCCTTATTGTCCATCTTCGAATGTAGCAGCATTTCAATGTACTATGAAAATCCGACTGGCAAGACTGTTTGGGATGTTTGTCAATATGGCCAACTCTACATCCTGAATTTTTTCGTACCTGTGAGAAACGATGGTTCCTTATAGGAACTTTTATGAATTGTGAATCGCATGCAGTATTCTCTTCACCATAAGAATAATACGAATATAAATATTTGCCATGTATTCTTTCGTGTTTGCTGCTAACTCATTTAAATCCTGTCTGCCTAATATACTAGGAAACTAGAGTGAGACAACAGCAAATGCAGAAGAATATACATATGTTTATATTCATATTATTCTTATGCTGAATAGTGATACAGTCAGAAATGAAGCATAGAAATTGACTAGATTTTTAAATCCAAGATTTCAGTGCAGAATGTAATGAACTAAAGAGGCATCCGCAAAGATTTTCAAACGGAGAAAAATTTTCACTAAACTCTCGTTCAGAACATCTTCTATCATACGCTGTCTATTATTTGGTTCTTGTTGATCGTTATCAAAGAAAGCAGCAGTGTAAGTAACAACAAATAGCAGTCTCTTGCCATTGTTTCGCTAATGAGACGATTCCTCTCTCTCTTTTTTTTAAATTGTAAGCGGCGGTAGCGCGCACAAAAGCAAGCCATGCCGCGAGCGGTGACAGGTCGTAAACACTCATTATCAGAATGCGACAAACAATGCAAGACACAGTACAGTAATGCATTTTCAGCTTCGAGTGACGTAAACACCTATGACAAAGAGAACGGCACTTATCAGATCAAAGAAAAATAAGCAATCAATTCAAACCAGACGAAGTACACGAAAAAGGAAGAGTACCCGTATAAATACAGGCGGAGCACCTGACGCATAGCAATGGCTACCTGGTAAAGCTTAACTTCTAAGCTTACGACTCGAACCAAACTACTGTAGTTGTATCGTCATTCATTCGACCTAAATTGTGTCTCATATTACAATGGACCAACTTTGTTTCGATTTGGAGGAGCCGCCTAAAACTTTTCTCCCCCCTCGAATTTCGAGTCTCAAATTTCAGGTGCGGCTTAGATTCGGGAAATTTTTTTTCCCCTTCTTTTCGAGTCTCATTTTTTCAGGTGCAGCTTAGATTTGAGTAAATACAGTATCCACCACACATTAGTCCACTATAGGTGAGCGGTTGCCTTTCCATTTTACACATTGCTCCATCCAGAAATTTCCATTACTGTTACACAAAAACTTCAAGCCATGTTTCTTTATTATCACTCAGCACATTTCAATATGGTGTTACCACACTGTTGCCACATACTGTTTATTAGAATTAAATCACCTGAAACTGGTGCTCCCAACACCCTGCAGTAACTCGTCTAACTCGCTGAAAACTTCTCAGAACTACACTCAACAGTCCACCTTCAGCTGATCTTGTCACGTGGGTTGTGACATTATTCTTATGTCATCAAACAAGTCTCACATATGATCATATGATAAGCTGTACAATTTCCAGAGACACTGAATGACAGTTTTCAGTTTGACTCACGGGGCTCTCACGGATTACTGGTTTGTCGTGGAGTGATATGCTTTCATTGTGCTGGTAAATGGAAATATAAAACTGCAATGTAAAAGCATAACACCAACAGGTTTCATTAGAACTACAGTTGAGGATCGATTATCAGAATACTGATAATCTGAAACGTCAGTCAACTGTGTGGGGTTCGAGTCAAAAATTTGCGTATCACGCACTTCCGTTAGTGGCCGCTACTTCTCTGGCTCTGCAGAGCTCTTTTCCTCTCCCAGACAACAAAGAGCAACGGTGCTCGATCTCGAGTCTGTAGTCGTGATTTGTCAGTGGCATCTGAGACTTCATTTGTGACACTGTCCTGTAGTTGTACCACCTGCAACGGTGAATAAATGTGAATGTGTCGTTCTCTGTATTTCCTATAACCTTCAAATAATAGACCGACTGAAGAATGGCATTAGCAGATCAAATGTATCTAGGGGACACTGAGTCGGGCAGGCCACAATACCGGATATTAAAAAGAACAGTGACACCATAACAAACTTAACAGTGGAGACACAATCTTATACAGAAAAACATTGAGAATGGCAGAAAACCAGGTCTTAAGAGACTTCAGTTTACACACGGTTGATGCAGATGCCAATAAGTGGCTCCTCGACATGTGAAAAATGAATCGTAACAAATAAGAAACTTGGGGGGAAACGCTGATCTCGAAATGACTGTGGCTGGCTTATGCATTTCAAATCAACGCAAGGGATTATAGAACTGGACACTCGAGATGACGAACTGTCAGCTGATACTGAAGCAGTTGAACATTTTAAAGAGTCTTTTAATAAATTGATCGATAAGGACTGCTATAACACAACTGATGTTTACAGTGCACACACAAATGGTTTGTATTGGAAGAAAATGCCACAAAATCCTTTGTTTCCAAGAAAGAAACCTGGGTGTAAGGCACACAAATCTCATATCACTGTTACAGTATGCAAAAATGTTTCTGGAATGCACAGGCTACCCTTGCCGATTGTAGGGAAGTGGTGCTCGTGGAGACTACAGAAATTGCTGGTCACCTACAAGAATCAAAAGACTGGACAGTATTTTTACAGACTGGTATGACACTATTTATCCCCGAAGTCAAAAAGCGTCTGCATACAACTGGTATTCTGGAAATGTTTTGTTGTTGACTGATAACACCCTAAGTCATGCCTCAAACCTTTCAATGGAAAGAGAAAATGAAAAGTTTCAAGGTGACAATATTACGAAAAGGATAGATTGCTACTCACCACATTGCGGATACGATGAGTCGCAGACAGGAGTGACAAAAGGCTACTAAACACGTAAGCTTTTGGACAGAAGGCTTCCTTCCATAATAGACAACATACGTTCAACATTCACACACAACACCTCACATATATGACCACTGTCTCTGACTGGCCTTGACCACTGTCTCGGGTTGGCGGGGTCAGATCAGTCCGTACACGTCACTGTCTCTGGCTGATGGGACCTGACCAATCACACGTGACCACTGTCTCTGGCTGGTGGGGCCCGACCAGTCACATGACCACTGTCTCTGGCTGGCGGGATCTGACCAGTCACACGTCACCACTGCCTCTGGCTGATGGGGCCAGACATGTTATACATGACCACTGTTTCTGATTGGCCACAACCACCGTCTCGGGCTGGCGGGGCCAGACCAGTCCGTAAGTGTTCCCTGTCTGTGGATGACAGGTCCCGACCAGTCCACACGTTACCACTGTCTCTGGCTGACGGAGCCCAACCAGTCCACACGTGACTGTTGCGTCTGGCTGACAGGGCCAGACCAGACTGGTCTGTCCCCAGCAGCCACAGACACTGGTCATGTGTGGTGAGCTGCATATATGTAAACAAGATAATGATAGCTGTAGAAAACCCAGAAAGATAAGTGTCAGATTGAAAGAAATGGCTCCCACAGATGATAGTATTAAAATCCTTATGGTAAACTGCTGAAGCATTCATAACCAAGTGCCAGTGTTTGAAGCACTCATGAAAATTAGTGAAGCTCACATTAATACTAGGTAGAGAAAGCTGGTTGAAACCTCAAACTGATAGCAGCGAGATTTTTGGGGAAAATTTAAGTGTATATCGACAGGATAGGCTAATGGGAAATGGAGGTGGTATACTTGTCGCAGCAGACAAGAAACTCAATTCCACTGAGATAGAAATTGAAACTGCACGGGAGATTGTTCGGGCAAGACTCAGTATCAGGGGTGGGCATAAAATGATAATTGGATTCTCCTATCGCCCACCAGAAAACTTTAAGGAAAACCTCAGTTCACGTATACGTAAATTCCCCAATCGTACAGTAATCATTGCTGGAGACTTTAACCATCCAACAATTTGTTGGGAAAATTACAGTTTTGTTAATGGTGGGTGTGGTAAGATATCCTGTGAAACTATACTAAATGCCTTCTCTGAAAACTACCTAGAACAGATAGTTAGGAAACCCACTCATGATAGAAACATATTGGATCTAATGGCAACAAATAGACCTGACCTTTTTGAGAATGTTCACTTCAAAACTGGCATCACATGATGTGGTTGTAGCAACAATGATTACCGAAGGGGAACTTGGAATTTTCACCACAGTGCAGGAGCGAGCACAGGAACTACTGCTCCACTTTAAAAGACTAATTGACCATGCACTGGACAGATATGTACACAACAGAACAGTTCATAATGGGTGGGAACCTCCATGGTATACAGTCACTGTAAAGAAACTTCTAAAGAAATAGAGATTACTGCATAATATGTGTAAAACAAAGCATAGGGCTATAGGCAGACAGATCCTGAATGAAACACATTTGGCTGTCAACAGAGGAATGCGTGATGCCTTCGATGACCACTGCAGCAGAATATTGTCAAACGATCTTCCATAGAACCCAAAGAAATTCTGGTCATATGTAAAGGCTATTAGTGGCACCAAAGATAGTGTGCTGTCCCCAGCAAATGAGACAGGAACTGAAATTGAGGGTAGCAAAGCAAAAGCAGAAATCTTAACTCTGTTTTCAAATGTTCATTTATAAAGGAAAATGCAGGAGAATAGCTCCAGTTTAATCTTCATAACATTGGAAAGAGGAATGACGTCAGTATTAGTGTCAGTGGCATTGAGAAACAGCAGAAATCCTTGTAACTGAACAAAGCTCCAGAGCCAATGGAATCCATGTTAGATTCTATACTAAATTTGCAGCTGAGGTATCCCGTCTTCTAACTATAATCTATCGTAGATCCCTTGAAGGAAAAACAATGTCCAGTTCTTGGGGAAGAGCACAGGTCACAACTGTCTACAAGACAGGTAGTAGAAATGATCCACAGTGCAATATTTCTTGATTTCTGAAAAGCCTTTGACTCGGTACCACATCTACACTTATTCTCAAAAGTTCTATCACATGGGGTATCAAGCGAAATTTGTGGCTGGATGGAGGACTTTTTGGTAGTGAGTACACAGCACTTCATGCTGGGCTGAAGCTAGCCAATGCCCTACCAAAAAGTCTAACAACCCTTCCTCCTAACAAATTAAAAGATCAGCTAAGAAGAATTCTAATTGAAAACCCTTTTTATTCCCTAGACGAGTATTATATCTGTATGAAAAGTGCTTCATAAGTATGTCAAGCTCATAGTTTTAAGTAACCTGCAACTAATATAATGTTGATAAAAACAATATTTGTAATATCGTGATTGTATACTACCAAATGTAAAATTTATTAATACAAACATATCTTTAGCTTGTAATTTATAAACTGACGTATTCAGAAGAATAATCTGTATGATGTCCTGAAACTGTGTTATTTCTAGGAATTGTATCTGATTATTCGATGTTGAATAAATATTATTATTATTATTATGGAGAATCATTATCAGGCATAGAAGTATCTTTGGGTGTACCTTAGGGAAGTGTGTGGTACACTTGCTGTTCATGTTGTATGTTAATGATTTTTCAGATAATATTAATAGTAATAGGGTTTTTGCAGATGATGTAGTTATCTATAATAAATTACTACAAAAAGTTGCTGTATAAATATTCAGTCAGATCTTGATTAGATTTCAAAGTGGTGCAAAGATTGGCAACTTGCTTTAAACATTCAGAAATGTAAAATTGTGCAATTCACGAAACGAAGAACCGTAGTATACTATAATATCAATGAGACACTGTTGGAATCGGTCATCTCATACAAATACCTACAGTCCCTGGCCAAATTATTAGACCACTGCACATTTTTAATGTTATTTGTAATAATTACATGTTGAGTACTATATTTAATGCGATTAATTGGAAAATTTATGACTGTTATTCAGGGCACTTATTACATCTCACCATTTAAAATAGCTGAGGTCAAAGCCCTCATTAATACGAACATGTATTCCAATTGCGAAATTTCGCGAAGGTTGCAAATGTCAGAAGCTAGCATGAGGCGTATAAAGAAGAAAACTGATTCAGGCGAAGAATTGAGCCCCAGAAGGAAGAATAAATGTGGAAAAAAACTAATTTTCACCCCAAGGTCATAAACATTTCTCAAAAGAATTTGCCTAGAAAACAGATTTGCAACAACGAAACAGATAAAATCTCAACTGGAAGAGGCTAATGTGAATGCACTGTTCGCAGAATGTTGAAGGATATTGATTTCAAAGGCTGTTGACCTGCCAGAAAAACAAAGTTAACAGCCATAATGAAAGCAAAGCGTCTGAAGTAGGCTAAACACTGGTGTGATAAGGATGTGGACTTCTGGAGATCGGTAATTTAACTTTAAAATTATTATTTACGATTTGGTATAACCTATGTACACTTATTCATAGTACATTAATTATGTTCCTCGATTTTTACAGGTATGCTTCAGCGATGAAAGCACATTTGATATTTTATTTAACAAATCTCAGTATGTGCGCCGTCAAACAGAAGAAAAATTTCATCCTGGCTGCATTATTCAGACCGTAAAACACGCAACTAAGGTGATGATTTGGTCTGTCATCTGTGGCAAGAGTGCAGGACGTCTTTACACGGTTAAAGGCATAATGAGGCAAGGAAGTCCTGTAAAAACGGTTAATACCACAGCTCAGAGGATGAGAATTAGAGAATTTTTATGCAGGATGGAGGTCCCTGTCACACAGCCAGGTAAGTTAAATCCTTTCTGAAGGAACAAAATATCCTCTGTTAGACTGGCCGGGTAATAGTCGCGACATGAACCCCCTAGAAAATGTATGGGAACTGATCAAGTAGTAGGTGCTAAAAGATGACATCACAACAAAAACATAGCTCTTAGAGAAGATCATCCATGTGTGGTACCATCATCCACTAATGCAGGACACAGTACAGTCCTGTATGCTACGTCGTATTAAGGCTCTCACAGCTGCACAAGATAGTTCGACAAGATATTACAACTAATGTTTTCACTTTCACAATGTTTTAATTTTTTTGTAATTATTTAAATAAAATAATTTCAACAAATACTACTTTTATTTATTTGTTCGTTATATCACCTTAGTTACAAATTAGATTACACATAATCATGTTATCACAATTTATGTATTACAAAAACAAGTTTTGTTAGACACAAATCAAAATTTGCTTAAAAACTGTACGGTGTCTAATAAATTGGCCAGGGACTGTAAGTGTAACAATCTGTAGCGATATGAAACGGAATAATCGCATAGGCTCAATCGTGGGTAAAGCAGATGCTAGACTTCAGTTTATTGGTAGAATACTGGGGAGGTGCAATCTGTCTATACAGGAGATTGCTTACAAATCACTCATGCGACCCATCCTAGAATACTGTTCAGGTGTGCTGGACCCATAGGAAATAGGATTAACAGCACATATACAGAGAAGGGCAGCATAACAATTGAGAGAATGTCACAAAGATACTGAAGGAAGTGAACTGGAAGACACTTGAAGATAGACGTAAACAAACCTGAGAAAGTCTATTAACAAAGTTTCAAGAGCTGAATTTAAGGAATATACTACAATCTTCTACATACTGCACATATAGGGATTGTGAGAATAAGATTAGAATAATTACTGCACACTGCAGTCCATATGTGAAGGGAACAGGAAGAAACCCTAATAACTAGTACACTGGGGTATACCCTCTGCCATGCACTTTCTAGTATAGATACACGTGCAGATGTAGAATGAGTATATGTATGTTGTCTATTTCAGAAGAAGACCTTCTGGCCAAAATCTTGTGTAAGTGTAAGTTGTCTTTTTGTTGTTCCTGTCTGCGACTCAACATCTCCACTATATGGTGAGCAGTAATTATCATTTTCATAATATATATTGTCATTATTTCATCCTGAATTTTCTAAATTTAAAGTTTCCTCCCCCCAATGTTACTTCAGTCCTCCAACAAATGCATCAGCAGAAAACTGAAAGCTTTATTATAAAAAGGCATTGCTGTGCACGATTCTGATTGGGGAAGATGTGACAAAGATTTCAAGAAATGTACACTCGAAATAACTCCAAGGGTGCTGTGTACAAAGAAGCATTGCCCAAGGAAAAGGTTAGAATAAGCTCCTTCCATCAGATGAGCTTATCACTGGAACTGAAGGCCCACCAAACAGCCAATTTGTATCACAACTGACTGGCTTGATTAGAGAATCTTCATGACTGAAAAACTTGTGAGCAGGAAATAAATCAAGACTGGCAGGAATATGATGTTGATGACCCCAGGTATCCATTAATGATGGATGACGAAGTCTTTGGATGAATGAGACCCTTCCGATAATGAGGTAAAGCAAGGCGACAACTGTACTGTAAAAAGACCATCCAGTGAGAAAGTTTTTCACTGCCTCGATATGGCTATTAAATGGTCTGAAAAACTAGGAAAGTATGATGTTGTTCTGTTACTGTGTTTTACAGGTGTGCATGATTTATTGACAAAAAAGTATGTCTCAGCACTGAAGCAAAAGTCAATTTTGGACTTTTTTTCATGAACTGTAAGGCTACTTTAATAGCAAATGAATGCTTTACATTGGGTATGTACAGTATTTGTAAAACATATGAAATATATGCAATTTTGTGTTTGATACACATATGTTTCTTTGCTTCATACTGCCCTCCTCACAATAGTGGTTCATTTCTTTCGTAAATGGTTGGTTATCGGAGAAATCAGTAATGTCACAAATTGTTTCAGATGACTGATGTAATATATGCACTGCAGTTAACAAGAACTGTACATAAAGTTTACAGCAACAACACTAACAAATGTTAACTGTGTGCAGTATCCAGGGACACTTAATAGAGAAATGTGTTATTTGTTTACTGCCCGCTGTAGGCCATTTATAACAGTCGAGAGCTTGCAGCAGAAGAGATTTGTTTCACAGTATCAAAGGTAAACAAGTGCTCATACCTCTTAAGGTATGTATTTTAGAGCCCATATTTACTGGCCATTTCTCCTTGCTTTGGTCCACACTGCCACCTCTCAAAACAATGAATACAAATTATCTCTCAATTAAAACACCACCTATTGAAACTGGTGAAAAGTAGGTTGAACAGTGCTATCATATTAGGCACTGCAGGATTGGTTCATCAAAGCTATTCAACATAAAATATACCACTACAACTACAAGGTGGGTCCGACTTCCAATAAATGCTCAGATTAATTTATAAAAGCCAAGATTAATTTGTAAACGAGAAAGCAAATACGAAAGCTTGTATCACACGAAAAAGGTAATCAGCTTGAAGAAAGGCAATTTCTCAGCCAAGGTCGCATTTGTAAAACCTTTATTTATGACGACCAGTTTCGGTAAACAGAGTTAGCCCCATCTGATCTCAGTACAGGTCAATATATGTGCCCAATCTGAGTTCTAAATGTACTCCATATTATCCGGACAGTTGACGTTAAGATGCATTGGCATGTCGAAGTTAAACCCAGTACATGCAATATCTTCAGAGTCAAAACCAGTATTTACAAAATGTTTCGCCAAGTGCATCTGTCCCACATTACAGATCACAGAGCACATCAGAGATGCAAGAGTGCCCCCGAACGGAGCTAGCTCGTCCGGCACAGCAATAAGAAAGTAGAAAGATGGCTTACGTGTATCCCGGTGGGCATTCGCAGTAGTAGCGACCAGAGCCAGGAACCTCGATGCAACGTGCAGAGTTTTGGCAGGGGTTCATGTCACCGCGGCAGCCACCTACAGCCGTCGGGCCGAAGCCTTCGTCGCTGGCCGTCGGAGGTGGCGTTCGGTCCACGCACTCCTCCACGTTTGCTGCTTCCACCAATGCATTCACCAGATCCACCGTCCGGCCGGACACCTTCAGCTGTCAAGGGAACAATTTGGCAGTTGGTTACTCGTTTTGTTGGTACTAGAAGCTACTATTATTCTTGAGGAACTTCACTGATGGAGATCCACAATCACAGATCACTTCCCATTGAAATATAGCAATTTGGAGCATCTACAGTCGTTTTGATATCATTCGTAGAGTAAATAATTTCATGTAAATGATAAGAATGCCCATTAAAATTGTGTACGAGACATGTAAACATTACAAATTAGAACAGACTGCTGCTCACAAAGAGAGGTACTGAGCAAGAGACAGACACTCTAAAACAGTCTACTTTTATATAGGCCTGTCCACTGTTCAACACCTCCTCTACATGATGCTAGCAATTTATTCTAACTCATAATGTTTTTACATCCCATATTTTCCATTCTTGACTTTTTGACAACGCGCTCATTTTTTTAATGTCTCTGTAGTCCACTATAACCCTAGCTGTGCTAGAAACCAGTGATGAATGGAACTAGTAACTTATCAAGGAACTCTTAATGGCAATTTACAGTGTTACACACTGTAATCTGCGACTTTTTATGCCAAAAAATATTTTATTCACCTGTCCTCATTTTCACCTTATTGTGCAGTTATACAATGGAAAAGTGAGAGAAACAGTGAAGTAGTTTTGAACGTACTTCAGAGATGCAGCCGACAAAGCCGCGCGTTACGGCGGCGTTCTGTGACACGGTGATGGCAGCCCAGTTGACACCTCCCAGGAAGAGCGGCGTGCGCAGGTTGAGCCCGCGGTTGGCAGCCCCGCGCCCACCGGCACTCTCGAGCCGCGTCTGCCGGTCCTCGGCGACAGTCAGTGACGCCTCCTTGTAGTCGCGGCGCGCCGTCAGCGACGTCCACTCACCGGCCACAAGCCTGTGCCAGCTGCGCAGTACCTTCAGTCCTGCAGACAAGCGACAAATGTTACGACTTCCTGGGGGATCACCTCTACACATCTCGCATCCTAGAGAATCTGGTTGGTCATTACCAAATTGAGGATCATTGGAAGACAGGTGATATAGTTTTCCTGAAATCCTGTTGGGTAAATTTAGATAACTAAGGGACGGGGAAGGGGGGAAGACGAAAATGTAAATAGTTTTGACGTCACACTCGTCGGTATTACGTAGTCTTTGTCCTAATGCCTTTGACACATTTTGCAGTTGGCAATGATTGTGTGTGCAGTGTGGTTTGTTGTTGTAAATGGCACATTTCCTTTGCAACTTAAGTTTTATTATTTATTTATTTTTCTCTTGTTTCTGTTTTATTGTTGCAATAGTGGGACACAGTAGTATTCTTCATTAGAGCATTAGTTCTTACCAGTCAAAACAATAAAAATTTAATTGAAAACTAAAACAACGAAAAATTTTCAGAATTCTAAAAAATTCCTGGGTTTTTCCTGGGCTGTATATACCATGTGCAGTAATATTCGAGCATTAAGAATTGTGTTAATATGCAGCTAAAGATGTATACTGTTGATATTCTATGGTAAAATAATGAAATAATTTATAGCATTCAGGCCGGAATGAAGGTTTAGCAACCACAATTATCAAAATCTTTTAATAGATGATATAACACCAACCTGAAGAGTCTAGAAAGGAACAACTGATAACCTCCTGCATTAGGAATATATTTTCCCAGAAATAAATAAAGAAAATTAAAATTATTTTCTTTCCTACTGCTAGAATTTATGCTATCATATGGTGTCCACTGTTTTCACAATTTGGTAAATTTATTTTTAGTGTTTCACTTTTGTGGGTGGATGCCCTTACTGTCATCACAGACATCAATAAGGGAGGGGATTCACATCCACCACCTGTCTGTGAATCCCGTAAAGTTAGTTCTGTGTATTATCGATATTTTAATTGTTTGCATATCATATTTTCCGAAATGGAGATAGAGGACCAGCCAAGTACGTGCCTCCACAAGTGCGGAAAACTGCCTGAAAACCACATTCAGACAGCAACAATGGTGTAGCAGGTCACCGACGTTAATCTGCCACGTGGACTCTATCGGATCTGGGTCACGTCCCTGTCTGGCATGCTATTGCACTGCTTGTTAATTTATACTAGCAGGTCGAGAATATTCATCCCTTCCTGAATTACAGATTTTGGAATTATGGCAAGCCACACTACTGACACAGCAAGAAAACTACTTCAGTGACACTCTGCATATTCATCCTTTGTCTGGAACTAATTTTCTTAATAAAACAATGTGATACATATAATAGTACTGCCACATTCACTATACAAACATACATTCAAAACTATGTGAAAATATTGGAAACACCTCACACGACATACCTGCACCAGTGTCATAGCGGAATTCGACGGTCCTGTTGTGGATGACGATGGCGAAGAAGTCTCCCCTTCCGTCTGTCGACTGGCCACTGTACGCTATGATGCCGTCATTGAGGTCGTCTGGTCGGAACTTGATGGACACTATCAGTCTGCATTGGAAAATCACAAATTAGTGGGATGATGGAAAATCACTTTTACACTTTGAATAACTGGTCTCAACCAAAGAATATAAGACAGCGAGTATACCCAGGAGTTGTACACGATGTAACGGCACCTTCAGAATGGGACACAATCACTGAAGGTGCGCTACACTTGATTGATATCGCATCTACTCTAGCTCTTGTTACTGGGTTGGTCCATAAGTTCGTAGCATTTTCCCATAAGTTTAATAAACACAGCAGATACACATAACAGAGACTTTAGTCATCAATAATATGTTGTCCTTCACTATTGACAACAGTCTATCAACGCAGGAGTAACTTTGCCATTCTGCAACTGTAGAAATTACGTGCTTTTGAGGCGAAGAACTCGTCAAGCCACGTCTGGAGTGCTTTTTTATCTGGAAAGGAAGTTCCTTAAACACTGTTCGAAAAGATGAAAATATGAGGGTGCAAGACCACGTGAATAAGGTGTGTTTGGAGTGACTTCCCAACCCAACTCCTGTATACTGTTTTCCCTGTCAGTCTAGCAGGATGCAGGTGGGGTTTATCGTGAAGTAGGATCACTTCACACAACCTTCCTAATCGTTGTTCTCGGACTGTGTCTACAAGATGTCTCAGCCGTTGACAATAAATGTCAGCGGTAATGGTTACAACTTGGGGAAGCAATTCATAGGATACCACACTGTTGCTTTTCCGCCAGATGCATAACATCTATTTGTGGACGTGCGCAGGTGTTTGTATTGGGAGTTGCTGCTTTGTTTGGCCTCATCCATGTCTTTCTTTTCCATATGTTCGCATAAAGACACCATTTTTTGTCACCAGTAATGATACCGAATAGGAATGGTTGATGCTGTTCATGAGCCAATTGATGATGAGAGCCAATTGATGATTTTTGTAATTTTGGCTTATATGCGGTACCCATACACTCGATTTTTGAACCTTCCGCATCGGGTGCAAATGGCGTAAGATGGTCGAATGATCAGAGTTTGTCAAAACTGCCGTTCTCAAGTACACTTATACGGATAATTGGGGATTAATGCCTTTAAACGATCTTCATCAAATCCCGAAAATCTTGCTGACAGTGGAGAGTCACTAAAGTCAAAACGAGCCTCCTCAAATCGAGAAAACCCTGTTCTTGTCATGCTCTGTCCAATGGCACTAACTCCATACACGGTGCAAATGTTTCTGGCTGCCTACACTGTTGTCACCCCTCTATTGAAATCAAACAGAAGACTACACCAGAAATGTTCCATTTCTCCACTTAGAACTCCATTTTCTACTGCCTACACATCCACTCACTATCTCCAAATGAGAGAATGTAAACTCAAATAGCAAAAGTGAACTACAAGTAAAAAATGACAATCAATAAATAAACCCCTTGCAACAGCAAAACCAGCATGCAAGACAAAAACACTATGAAGTCAGGCAGCAGAAATATTGTTGTTCTCTTTGCTAATGATGTATCTTGTAAGGGAACATTTTTTTGCATATTTTTTTTCATACAATTTCTGTTCAAAAGTAGTGTGATTTGCATCTCCAGAGAAAATGTGGATAGTTTCTAGCAGTAACCAGATGAAATATGTTTTTAAAAGTGTGTAGAAAAGCAGGAAGTAAGAGTAAATGTTTATAACATACACTGCAGAGAGAGAGAGAGAGAGAGAGAGAGAGAGAGAGAGAGAGAGAGAGAGACACTTTGTGACAAACGAGGATGTTGCTCTCTGTTGGCAGTAAAGAGATGTCTTAAGTGAGTAGAGAGACGTCTTAAGCTGTCTTTCTACACAATTGCCATTCAAACTGAAGCTCTTGTTGTCCTGTAGCACAAGTTTTTCAATACCGTCTCTGCAGAAATCTGCCATCTGCGTTGAAAGCACTGGCACGCAGTTCAGCATCAGTATCTAAATGTTATGTAGCAAACCATGTCTTCATTGCTTGGATGAGATGATAGTCACTTAGTCCCAAATCTGGCCTGTGTGGTTGATCAAGTAATTCCCATTCAAAACCCAATATCAGCTCTCAGATACGATTGGCTGTATGTACGTGGACATGCGTTGTTTGGGGGGCCAGGAGGTGGGGGAACCTAACTTTTGCACTGATTTTTTCCCGACGCTCGTTTTGTATTGCCCACCTTAACTCTTTCAGTTTTTGAAAATACCCTTCTGAGTTAATTGTTGTGCACATTCAAGGAAATCAACGAGAATCACTCCCTTACAGTCCCAAAACACAGTACCTGTGATCTTTCTTGCTGGCAGTGTTTGCAAAAACATCCTTGGTTTCTTAAGAGAATATGTATGTGTCCATTCCAATGATGCCTTTTTGTTTCACAACTGACACACTTCACGTAAGTCTCATCCCCAAGTTGTGATACGATCGATAACTTTGTTACAATTTTTCTCATAATCTTTGAGGCAGGCCAGTGTTGCAGTCTGTTTGTTCCTTGTGGTCTTCCATTAGGGTCCTGGAAGCTCACCTAGCACAAAATTTGTGGTAACCGAGCTCCTCCGCCACAATTTTGTGCACCAAACTTGGTGAAATTTGGGGAAAATTTTGCGAAAGTTCTGTAATCGCAGAATGACAATTTTCACAAATTTTGTCGTCGATTTTCATCACCAGCTTTTCAGTCACAAAGCTGGGCCTGCCACTGTGGTCCTCATCGTGAACACAGGTACGGCCATTTTTAAAATTAATGCACACTTGCCTCACTCGATTTTCACTGATTATTCGTTTTCTGTACACATTGCAAATGTCACTATAAATTTCAATCGGTTTGCAGTTTCTTGCCAACAAAAATCTAACAACAGATTGCACCTCACAAGTGGTGGAATTTTCTACTGCAGTGCATATTTTAACATGTCACAGAAAGCAAAGTGGCAGAGACAGACAATATGCTACCACTGCTGGATGCCTACTGAGTGTAGGATAGTTATGGCAACAAGACGGTCGCTGTAGTCTCACCCACTGCCACGAAAGACGAAAGCGTGTTACTTTCTGGAAAGCCGTCACATTTTTAAACTAGTGGGAATGGTTATCAATGCAAAAAAAGCATTTCTAACAAAGACTTTAGCACTGCGTGTAAAGAAGAAAAAGAAAATATGATGCTGGCCGAGGGAACAATTGAAATTGACAGATAAATACACCCATGAGAATCTGTTAAAGGAAAAATTACGTTTAGAACCTGCTGATTACCAACTTTTATTTATTTCATTTACTGCGCTCCCGCTTTATGTCACGTGTATAATATCTATTTTCTTCTTAACCCCTTCCTGTGTAAGACGGTTGGGAAAGACTCGACGCCTTTACTGTTTTGGTAATTGCCAGTGTTCTCTTCTTTTTATCCGTACACCCTTTTATCGTAGTTTTTGCAATTGCAGAAACTCGTGATATAGCGAAATAAATTGTAATAAAAATGCTTTCTCACTAAACATATGTGGGAAAACAACACAAACAATATCCGACATCTTAGTCAAATCAGCCGCCATTCAAATTTACTTTCAGTGACGGCCTATGTTTGACAAGTATGCCAAATAAGACCACACACTGCCAAATAATATGATAAACTAGTTATGTTTGATGAACTGTTTGAGGTGTCTACAGAGCCTTAATGATGGAAGCAAAATGATTTACACTATTCTAAGAGTGATGTATTCAGCCACAAAAACTCTTCAACAACTACCCAGTGATTCATTAGACAATAAAACTAACTGTGCACATGTTTAGTAGACAGACTGAATATATTATAAAATACAGTTTACAAATTGATCTGCTCGACACAATATTTTTCACTGAGAAAGTGTACTATAATAACTAAACTGAGCAGTCTCCCATCACTGAGAGAGTTTGCAATTGATTCACTTCGAAAGCTGTCAGACACGATTACAGCTGCACGACAGGAATTTGAACGCGGAATGGTAGTTGCAGGCAAATACATTTTGGAAATCGGTAGTGAATTCAATATTCCGAGATACACAGTGACAAGAGTGTGCTGAGAATACCAAATTTCAGGCATTATTTCACACCACAGTCAACACAGTGGCCAACGGCCTTCATTTAATGACTGACGGCAGCAGCATTTGTGTAGAATTGTCAGTGCTAACATACAAGCACACTGAGTGAAATAACACAGACATCAATGTGGGACACACGGTGGCCATTAGGGCAGTGCAGTGAAATGGACTATGGCAGCAGATGAGCAATGCGACTGCCTGTGCTAACAGCATGCAGTACCTCTACTTGGCTTGTGACCATATCAGTTGGATTCTAGACAAATGGGAAACCACAGCCAGGTCAGATAAGTCCCAATTTCAGTTGGTAAGAGCTGACGGTAGAGTCCAAGTGTGGTGCAGACCTCCGGAAGTCGTGAACCCGAGTTGTCTACGAGGCACTGTGCAAGCTGGTGGTGTTTCTACATGTCCCTTGGTCCAAATGGAAATGGTTATGTTCAGCTACTCGGAGACCATCTGCAGCTATTCACGGATGTCACGTTCCAAACAATGTCATCCCACTGGATCACAATTATTCACATAAGTTTGAAAAACATTCTGCACAATTCGAGTGAACGACTCGGCCACTGAGATCGCCCGACGTGTCATCCCACTGGGTCACAATTAGTCTGAAGAACAATCTGGGCAATTCGAGCAAACGATTTAGCGACCGAGATCGTCCCGACACGAATCCCGTCGAACATTTACGGGACGTAATCGAGAAGTGAGTTCACGCACAATGTCTCGCACGGGCAACAGTTCGATTATGGACGGACATAGAGGCAGAATGGCTCAAAATTTTTGCAGGGCACTTCCAAAAACTTGTAGAGTCCACGCCAGGTCAACTTGCTGCACTATCTGTGCAAAAGGAGGTTTGACAATTGCCTCCACAGCATATTAGGAGGATCCCCTGACTTTTGTCATCTCAATGTAAATTATGACCTGCTAAAGGAAGGAACGATGAGAACAATGGCAGCTACTTGAGGTGAAACTGGCAGCTATTTGAGGCGAAATTAACAAATCTTGAGAAAAAAGACAAGAAATAATATCGCAAATAAATTTGAGTAGGTTGAAATTTTTCTATTATTTTGAATTCTTTGGAAACAAACGAGAATTCCTACTAAGATAACAACATTTGAAACTGCAGTTAGTTGCATTAATACAGACGGTCTTCTGAAACTTGGACCACGAAATGGTGAGTGAAAAGGAAAGGTGTCAGACGACTCGGTGGATTTTTGCATATGTCCAATAGTAAAGAAAAAATTGAAGCAACTATGACTGTTTCAGAATGGACAACATACTTTTTTAACAATTATCTGAAAGCTCTTGGAAAGTTCAGTGCACCGATTCAATGTCTGTTAGTGTTAGCACAGAAACTTTCTGCTAGCGTATCCAAGAAATGCGCTGAGTCCGCTGTGATTCTTATGAAATGAACATTTCATTGTCTCTGTAGCTGACACTACTAACATACACTTGTGCAGAGGTGCCGGAATTGGAGGTTCGTCGATCCAAATCCTGGTGGTGGACAGTTTTCACTGCCAGTGTTTGTCCAGCAAAGGGAGGGCAAGTGGTGGCGTAAAGTTGCCGACCGTCGGCCTCTGCACCAAAGCCCTCCATTAACACACTGACTGCCAACTGCAAGTTATCTCGTACCTGAACGACCTGGCCACTGGAAACGAGTTTTTGCATACAGTCAGGTACGAAAACATCTGTCACAAGTATGTCCAATTTGCAGTCAGTGACATGTACAGTAAATTGTGTGGGAGTGGTGGTACAGACTTTTTATTTTTGCACTTGGAATAAACTAACAAAAAAGTGCATACAGCAGTTCAAACAAATATTTTTGCTGTAGACATAAAATGTATACTTCATGTCACTAATGGTAACGAAAATAAAGTTTTATTTTTATCGACGATATATCTCGAAGAATTCTTCCGTGCAAAGAACTGGCCTTTCTTCACAAATGGGACTAAGGTAGTATCTTTTGTTGCATGCACAGTCTTCACAGATCTGTTGGCCACAGTTTTATCTTGGTGGTGGGTACTGCCTCTAAATAATGAAAGGTGCCATCTGTTCTGATTTTCTTTCGGGTCTGTGGCATCTTATCTCCAATCAATGCCCGAACAAATTTTTCTCCAAAAGCTAGCGATTTGATTTATTTCCGTTATGTGTAGAGCAAGCTTTTTTGGCCATCTAATAGTTTTTCGCGAAGCCGAATAATATGACAGCATTCGATTTGGCCGATCGACATCTGCCGTGCCATTTTGCTGTCTCCGACTACGTTCGGTTTTGAGGCAACTTTCTCATTTTGATTGCGAGCTTCCACCATTTCGGCACGGTGATTATTAGAAATGGTCAGGACTCCCCTTTTGTCCTTCCATTTGCAAACAACATTGTCATTTCTTTTCCACGCCGTCTGACTATTCTTCTGTTTGATAGTAACTAACAATATTGGGATTTCCTTTCTGTAGTTATGTAATGTTCTACATAGATAGGTTTTGTAATCTAACAACAGTTTGGTGTGTGATACAGAATTATAAAAACTGTCCATGTGAAGCATATACCCTTTGTTCAAAAAAGCTTCCATCACCTGTGAAACAACTTCAGATGCATGACCCACCTCGGCCGTCTCCTGTGACTTGCCACAGTAGATTTCTGTTTCGAGAACCACGATATTAGATTCACAGAATTCATAAAACTTTATAAACGTACTCACGTTTCTCGTTCTTGATATACAGGGTGTCCCACTCAAAAATATCTGATTTCCAGAACCCAGGAGAGAAAAACCACAAGAGATACGACAACGAAAAACGCACCACATTGTAGAACGTTTCAAAGAATTTATATTCCCGCGTCAGAAGTGCCGAGTATCATCGCCAGAGCGCAGCACGGTCGCATGAAGTGAAAATGGTGATTCCATAGCAGCGCGAGCAAGTAGTAGTGTGGTTTACAAAAACAAAATCGCAGATTACTGTCAAAGAAATTATCGTCTCGTGTATGAATGTGATCCACCTGATGTGAAAACAATTAAGGAATGGTATAGGAAGTTTCTGGCAAAAGGAAGTGTTCTGAAACATTCTGGCGGTGCATGTTATGGAGTTTCAGAAGAGACAGTGGAGGACATCAGACAAACTTTTCTCAGAAGCCCACATAAGTCAATTCGTCAAGCATCTAGGCAACTCTATGTATCTCGATCGACAGTGCATCGTGTAGTTCATCAGCATATTTGTACATGTGCTTACAAAGTGCAAATTCTGCAACATCCGACACTGAACGACAAATCACGCCGACAACAATATGCTGCAGTATATTGATATGGATGCCTGCTTCCTGGAAAGATGTTTATTCTCAGATGAGGCAATCAGATGAGGCAACCTTTCATCTGTCAGGAAGGATTAATAGGCATAATGTTCGGATTTGGGGTTCGGAAAAATCCCCACTTTGTCAATGAACATATTCGTGATAGCCCAAAACTAAACATCTGGTGTGGGCTAATGCACGACAGTATTGTTGGAGTGTTCTTCTTTGAAGAACAAACAGCGAATGGATCAATGCATCTAGACATGTTAGAGCAGTTTGTGTACCCTCAGACTTGCAACCCAACACCATTTTTCAACAAGATGGAGCTCCGCCACATTGGTCAACGACTGTTTGCAAGTTCCTGGATAGGAAATTTCCCAATCGTCATTGGATCGAATGTGGAGGACCCGTTGACTGGCCACCACGTTCACCCGACATTACGCCGCTTGATTTATTCATGTGGGGATTCGTGAAGGACCGCGTGTACGCGACCAAAGTGGACGATATTCCTACATTGCGACATCTTATCACTAATGCGATTGCAATGACAACAGAGGAAATGTTACAAAGATGACAAGAAATTGAATACAGACTCGATATTCTTCGTGCTACAGATGGTTCACATGTAGAGGTGTATTGATGATAAATAAATTAAACTTCCTGGCAGATTAAAACTGTGTGCCCGACCGAGACTCGAACTCGGGGCCTTTGCCTTTCGCGGGCAAGTGCTCTACCATCTGAGCTACTGAAGCACGACTCACGCCTGGTACTCACAGCTTTACTTCTGCCAGTACCTTATCTCCTACCTTCCAAACTTTACAGAAGCTCTCCTGCGAACCTTGCAGAACTCTCCTGCAAGAAAGGATACTGCGGAGACATAGCTTAGCCACAGCCTGGGGGATGTTTCCAGAATGATAAATAAATTCTTTGAGATGCTCTACAATGTGGTGCATTTTTCATTGTCGTATATACTTTAGTTTTTTTCCCTGGGTCTTTGAAATCGGGGAGGTTTGAGTGGGACACCTTGTATTGTCCAAAAAACAGACGGCTGTGCCACAAAACCACTGATTCATCTATGCAGAGATTCTTGTCTGGAATATAATTATTGCTCATGATGCTATGGAAATGGTCCATTGCATTGCATTGCATTGCAATGAGTTGTCTGAGAAGTGTAGAAATCTCAATAGCCACTGAAGTATGTTACTACTCATAGCAGATCTCCAGAACATAACCCTGTAAAAAGGACTTTTACTCCACTAATGTTCCATAGATGGAAAACAGTAAAGACCCATGAGCAACAGCAACCCCAGCAATACTTTCTATGACATCTGTAACCCTGCAGCTCGAAGCCTGGTCGATTTTCTCCTCCCGTGTTTTTCAGCTTCCTGGCTCGCTTATAGATTTGCTTGTTCACATAATGACATTAGGAACTCTTTGTGGAGCAGGTGGGCGAGCGGGTGTACACGAATAATGGTGGATCTTGAGGAATGTCACTCCACTCTTGATTGTTATTTGTAGTGCCTGACATTGGACCAATCTGCTTATCTTCTTCATTGTATTCACTGCATCTGAATCCTCACTTGAATGCTCACATGAAGAGGGTTCATACAGACTTCCACCGTCCAAGAATTCATTCATAAACACATCCCATTCCCATTCGTTCACGTTCAAGTTTTACATGACTCAGTTTTCTCCTATTACTAGCCATTTTATGAGAAAAACTGAACAAAGATAACGATAAATGTCAGTGAAACACCTACAATGAAGACTGAACACTACCGACGTAGTTGCAACAAAAGACTCAGTTTGTGTTGTCGAACAAGCTTCAAAATATGTGAGCCGGTGACCGATTGTTGACAACGAGTTATCTCGCAGTTGGCGTCTGAGCTGAACTTCCAAGCTCTGTATGCCAACTGTGAGATAACTCACAGGCTCCATTTTTCCACAAAAAAAAAAAAAAAAAAAAAAAAAAAAAAAAAAAAAAAAAAAAAAAAAAAAAAAAAAAAAAAAAAAGCTTTGATGATACAGACGAATGAGATGACAAATCGAACTGCATAAACCACTTAACGTGACTTCTGGGCCAGTTAACTCATTTTGGCTGTGGCAGTCAATGTGTTAAATTCATAAGCTCTCTGCAGTGTCTCATGAAGTGAGAGCATGTGAAACTACTAATGGTGACCTACCAGCCAGGTGGGGGCATAAAGCTTGGTGGCTCCCTTAGAAGCATTCGAAAAGTGTAGGCTGTGTGCCAACATCAGGCTTCACCCCCCCCCCCCCCCTACCTTCCCTTCATCCTTAACAACACTGACCCAACACTAGCAATCATCTCAGTCATCTGTATGACACACCTGACAACTCAATAGGTTGGAGGAAGGGAAATCACTTCCATTAAGATTTTGCCTTGAATGACAACGCAAGTTTCCCACATCATTTCAGCCTTATAACAAAAGTATGTAACCCCCACCACCCCTCCCAACTTACTATCATTTGCTGAGAACTTCATTTCAATATCTTGAACTGTTAACAAAATATTAGGTATAATAATTATTTTATTTTAATTATAATTAATTTAATATTCTTTTACTGTGTTTAACATTAATTTATATGTTATAATGCAATTTAATTATACTTGGAACGCTTCTCAGAGCCAATAAACATAATAAACATTTAATTATTTCCTGCAGAAACAAAAACAATCAATCTGGTGATGAAAAATGCTGCTGATATAGGGGCGTCTAATTTTGCACATAAATTCTGCCACCACACTTTAGTGCATATCTTCTCAGTTACCTGTCTTTAAACTATGCTCAACAAGTACAAAACTCAGTAGTCTAATGGACTGCAGATGCTATATGAAATTTCCAGACCAGCACTTACTTGGAAGTCGCCCTTGCAGGGGTGGTGTACGCGAGGTAGGCCTCCCCGTTGAACATGGGTGTGCGCACGCTCACCTCCCGCTCGCACCTCGGTCCTGTGCGTCCGAACGGGCAGAAACATATAAGGCCCCTCTCGTCATCCACGTGGCACCGTCCCGGTCCGCAAGCGTCTGTCGAAAACAGAGCTCGTTCAATTCAGTGCTTACAGTTCCTTGTCTTCGTGTTATAATTTCTGTGTCAGCTAAAAGCTGGATTCAAATTTACCTTGGGTGTTTATTCTCCTTCTTCCCAAAAGCTTTATGAGTTACCTGAAATTACCTACACCTGAAAACTGTTTTTGTGACTGCTTTTTACAGTTTCATGCAAACATCTGTTGCAGTCTCCAGTCTGAAGATTGGTTTAATGCAGCTCTGTACACTAGTCTATACTGTGCAAGTCTCTTCTTCTCTATGCGTAACTACTGCAATCCACTTGAACTTGAACAAGCCTCGGTCTCCCTCTACAATTCTTAGCTCCCCGCACTTCCCTCCATTACCAAATTACTAATTCCTCAAAGCCTCAGGATGTGTCCTATGAATTGACCCCCTTTGTTAATCAAGTTGTGCTGTAAAATTTTTTCCTCCCCAATTCAATCCAGCACGTTTTCATTAGTTATCTTATTTACCCACCTGATCTTCCTTCAAAAGCTTCTATTCTCTTCTAAATTGTCCACATTTCACTGCCACACAATGCTACACTTTGGATAAATATCACCAGTAAAAACTGTTCCCAAAATTGAAATTTATTTTTGCAGTTAAAAAATTTTTCTTTATCAAAAACACCATTTTTGCTATTGCCACCTTATATTTCATATTCTCTCTACCTCAGCCATCCTCTGTTATTTTACTGTCTAAATAGCAAAATTCATCCACTATTACTAGTGCCTCATTTACAAATCTAGTTCTGTCTGCAACATGCGATTCAATTTGACAGCATTCCATTAACCCTGTTTTACTTCTGTTGATGTTCATCTTATAGCTTCTCTTCAAGAGAATATCTATTCTGTCCAACTGTTTTTCCAGTTCTCTTGTTGCCTCACAGAATTACAAGGTCATCAGTAAACATTTTCATATCCTCGTTGTCCTGGAACCTCTTCCTACATAATGCCTCCTTCAGTGCACCAAGCAAATGGAAATCACTAGGTGCTAAATCAGGACTGTACGGGGGATGAGTCAGTACCTCCCAGTCCATTTCGTCGGTAGTTTCATGGGTTGGTTGAGCAATACGAGGATGTGCATTGTCTTGCTCAAGAATCACACCTCTCTTCTGATATCCAAGACGTCTCTCTCTCATGGCTGGCTTCACCTTGTTTAAAAGCAAATCCGAGTAGTATTGGCTGTTCATTGTATGCTGCTCTTTGAGACAATCACAAAAAATTGGACATTCAGCATCCCAAAACACTGTCAACATGACTTTTCCTGCTGATGCTTGGGTTTTGAATTTTTTCTTGACAGGTGAGTTGGTGTGCTTCCACTCCATGCTTTGTCTTTTTGATTCTGGCTTATAATAGTGAATCCAAGTTTCATCACATGTTACAATTTTGTTGAGGAAGTGCTCATCTTCTCTTTCATAAGGTTCCTTCAGCTCTGTGCACACTCTCAGCCTCGCTTCCTTGTGTACCGAGTCAACTCCTTTGGGACCCATCTAGTACATGTTTTGGGTACTCCAGATTATTGCAGATAATGCTATGAACTTAACCAGTACTTTCAGTAGTAACTTGAACCTTATCAACTATCGTTTCCACAGTCACACGGCGGTCGGCACGAATAATGTCAACAATTCGACCTTCAAGTGAGGGAGTTGAAACTGCAACTGGTCAGCCAGAACGGTGTTCGTCAGTCACTGAGTTGTGATCATTTTCGAACTGCTCTACTCACTTGTAAAAATTTGACAATTCATACAACCTTCACCATCTTGAAATGTATTTTTGGGGTTATAAACAAAACAATGTTGATACATCAGCTGATCAGGGCTCATCCCAGTGATGCCAACTTAAAGCCACAAAAGTACCACGCTTACCCTACTAACAATTTTTCCCCAGGCCAATTTGTCACTTTAATTATTGAATGACCCTCGTACATAGACACCCCCCCCCCCCCCCCTGCTTGAGTGCAATGCACAGAACATGCATACAAGAATAGGAACCCCCCCCCCCCCCCCCCCCCCCCCCTGCTTGAGTGCAATGCACAGAACATGCATACAAGAATAGGAAACAATCAGAAAAGCCCTTCGTTGGGATTATGTTCAATTCATGTGTCACAATGGCTCGAATGTCAGTTATGTCGAAAGTGTTGACCGTTGACCATGTGCATTTCTGCACTTTTGTCACTTTATCACAGGTTCATACTTATAAGAACACCGAGTCACGGTATCCGTGATGATTTTTTTCAGGAAAGAATTGTCGGTATTTTGCATCTTATTCATGTTGCAGCAGATATCCACGTGACATTGTTTTTGTTTGGGAGTCGAGATGTGCAGGAAAAAAAAAAAAAAAAAAAAAAAAAAAATGCAAACACTTTTCTCTTCTTCAAAACATTCTGCAGAATGTCTCAAATAATCAGTTTAGAGATATTGCTCTATTGCAATTTGTGATATAATGTTGAGACACTACAGCTGCACGTCACTACTTAACACTGTCTGTTCACAACGGACTTGGCTGAATACGCAGCTGTTGTCTCCAGGTCTCAGTTCAAGTTATCATCACAGTTACTGCGCTGATGACACTTACACACCATGAATAAAATCAGTTACGGAACAATTTGGACAGACGCTGCACATACAAAATAAAAATCTGTTTCAATGATATTGTGTACAGTTCCTTAAACATTAATCAGAGCTCCATGAAATCAATAACTGGACTTAAGAAGAAAACTTATGAGGCACCCAGTCAAACAGGTCACTAGCCTCACACCATGACAGTGTAACACCACATAATTACAAGATCGTCCCAAACAAACTGAGCCTTACCAGGGTAGCAGGCCTCGCCGTAGCGGTCACAGAGGGTCCCAGAGAATCCGGGTGTGCAGAGGCAGGTGAAGCCGCGTGGCGAGTCGGCCGCCTCCTGGCAGACGCCGCCATTGCTGCAGGGCGAGTGGCTGCAGGCGTCGCACGCCGTCACGCCCTCGCTCTCGATCGCCTCCCGCATCAGGTCGA